>NC_089685.1:26290735-26610914 GCF_031753505.1 Anomalospiza imberbis | reverse complement strand
TTTGATTGACAAACATCTTACTGCACATACAGGTACTCCCAAAGTTGTCTGCTGTCCCATGGTCAGTGATGGTACTCCCATTTAAAACAGGCTAGTAAACATACTAATATTTTTCTATCCTCCATTTCTTAAAATTGTTTTATTAAGTGTTCATTTATATCCAATGAAAAATTAATCTAGAATAGCATATACAATGAATTAATATATATACATATTCCTTTGGATTCCATTTAACCTTTTGCTTTCATCACATCTACTTTGAATACTGTATTTTCTAAGCTGTAAGATTTAATATCTGTGGAATCCTCTGGATCTTAAACCTATTGCAATGTTTTTTCAAAATACTGGAATGTAATTTTTGACTGATACAGGAATGAGAACTATAGTAAGATCTTAATGAATTGTATGTGGTGATAATTCCTCTTATATCTGCTAAACTCCATTAAGAGGCCGTAAACAAGAACAGCATAGTAAACCAGACTCAATTAGTGATAGACAAAGGTTAAATCTCATGTAAATGTAGCTGATCATAATGCTTTTCTGACTCTATCTGTATTTGTAGATTAAAGTAACCTCAAATCACACAATGTCCATTGATATAAAAAAAAATCATGGTTTATAAAACCTTGTCATTCTTGCAGTGGTCTAAGGTATGAGGACAAATCCTGTTTTACAGGCATATTAAACATTCCAAGATTGTGGCTTTCCCTCAGGCAAATTTATTCCACTTAAGGAGAAAAATTAAAAGTTGTAACAAGTTCACAAAATAAATATAAACACATATGCTGAAATAGTTATTCAGATAGTTCCAATTGCTTCTAGGGTTGAATATCAACTTTGCCATTTCTTTTACATCTTTCATGTAATGCAATTCAGGGCCAGTCTGAAGTTCTAAAAATCAAACATTAGAAAAAAAGTAAAGTGGATTTCCAAAATTAGTCAAGGTAAGAGCCCTACCCAAATTTTTCACAAATGTATAGATATTTCAGGTAATCACTTTAGAGATTTATCAAACTAAGACATTTGATGCTCTCAGCTGCCCAAGCTGAACACCTCAGAAACACAAAATTTCTAGAAAATCCTCATTTGTCTTTCAATGTGAGTCTATATCTTAGCTAAATGTAGGAATATAAAATATTAAGAGCATATTACAGTGAGCATATTCTCTTCTGTAAAGAGAAACAGAATGAAACACTTTGCTCCAGAGAGTGGAATGAAAGCAAGACTGCATAGGCTAGCAGAAATTATTTCCATTTTTACAGTGCCTATATAATTTTCAGGAATCCTGTCAGATCAGCTAGTATAGCTTACTTCTATAAATATTATTTCAAGACCAATTCTGTTATGAAAATCTATTATATCTATTATACTAACTTTATGTGCTTTAATGAAATATGTCAAATATATAACATGTTGCATCTTTTAATTAATTGTAGTATAATAAAAAATGCCCCAAGGAAGCATTTTTGGTTTGTTTTGACCATTAAACAAGCAATGAAAAAATGTCTCATAAATTATTAGATATTAACTGTTCAAACTTCAGTCTGTATATTTCCATAAACAACGTTTAGAAAACCCAAAAAATCCCTGTGTGCTTTAACTAAAAGCAGGTAAGTTATGGAATGTCTCATGCCCAATTTTTGGTTAGTGACATTTCCAGATTTTTGTCCATAGAACTGCTCAAAGTGGTTATAATGACAAGAACTGAGAAGTGCTCTCTCAGTTGATATGTTTGAAAGGTAGCTTTGTATGAACAGCTGTGTTTTCTAAATCCTTGCCACCTCTAAATTGGTCCTTGTGAAGTGCACTGTTTGCCTTATTGCCAGCAGGGCACATTGCACTGTAACTGCTGCATTTTTAGTTTTTATCACTGTCTCTCTAACTGCTGAAGTGGAAAAGAATGATTGCCAAAATCTGACGTGTTTCTTTTCCTTTCTACCCACTCTGACTTGGTTCTTAGCTGTCTGTTGCTCCAGTGATGACAAATGTTGCTCAGTTTGTTCAGTCACTGAATGTCTTTTCCAGCTCAAATAATGGTGATACCCTCTTGTAAATCAAGTCTCCAGCTGTCAATAGCAGTAAATCAAAGAAACCTAATTAAGACATAACAATCATTGTTTACACAAGAAATAATTAGGCTGCAAAAAGTCACACACATCAAGGTACATTTTTCTAAAAGCAAGAGATAATATCTTAAAAGGAAGAGACACACCACATTTAGTAAGACACCAAGTATGGTTGGCAACAGGGATGGACTTCCAGAAAAAAACAGATGATCTGTTCACAAAGATTTAAGCGGTTTTAGTACATAAGTTCTAGTGCATGAAACAATAACAAAAATCCTGAAGCACTAATAAGGAATACTAATTTATTAGATATAAAATATTTCGGTTTTTTATTTGCAGACAGTAGGAAGCAAACCATACTATTTCATCTGGATGAGGAAATACAAGTACAATCAGAGTACCCACAAATATTTACAAGTGCAGCTGGGTAAAGAATTACATCAGACTCCAAAACTATGATGCACAGTTCTTCCTACTGCTTGTGTGGAAACATCTATCCTGCACCTCAGCTTACTGATGACAATCTGCTGTGGAACCTTACCTGTACAATCTTCTCTACTGTGAGAAAGTTCTAAGAATAGTACGAGTTCTAAGAATTGCTTAGAACAACAAATCAATAATCTTGAGAAGTCGCCAAAATCCACTAACAGAGTTAATGCTGACATACTTGCATTATTTGAAAAAACTTCTTTTTTAAAACAAGAAAGAAAATGGTTTCTTGGCACAGAAACTTTTATGTATATAAACCTCACTTACTTTAACTACTACTCAAAGAAACAGAACAAATAACTTTCAGGTTCTCTGTGTCCTTCTTATATTACTACCTTTAAATCTGGACATTCAAAATACAAAACTTTCACATAAAACTCTAGATGGTACAAAACACTCAGCTTTAAAGCACCAGAATACATTAAAAAAACTCTGACAATCACTGCTAATACGAGCATTTACATTCCATTTTATTCAGTATTTACTATTACTAGTACATTAATGAAGAAAAGGAATTCAATGCATTCCAGAAGTTGTTGAAAGTAACATGAAGTTAAAGACTTTTTTCTTCAATACAAACACTTATCTCTGTGACACCACATTCTTCAAGGGAACTGAACTTCTGATACAGTTTATGCTGCTGAGTGCAATTTACATGAGGTTTGTTTTGTTACAGTGAATGACAGCTCACTTTTCACTTTAAAATTATTTGAAGACATCTCAAGGTTGGAAATTAGTTACATACACACTGACACACTCACATAATCAATGCAACCAGTTCAGCAGTTATACTGCTTAACTTGATTATGGGCTTTGATCACTTCAAGTGGGACTGGAAAACTTACATCAGCAATCCATTTTTTCTTATATTCTTAGTCAAGATGTATATTGGATTCACATTATAATACTGCTGTAAACAAAGGACCAAAAAAATTTTGCCACTCATAGCATTATATACAATTTTTTGCTGTTGTAATGTATCACTTTTTCATGTACTCTGTCGTGTGAAGAGTACTACTGTCATAGGATTTAGTTTTAAGTTGTCCTGCCAGAAGCAGGTGATCCTTATGGGGCCCTTCCAACTTGACATATTCTATTCTATGATTGTATGATCTCATAAGCCACCATGTCCATTCTACTCCAGAAACATTATTTTATTCCACACCTTTAAGGATAGTTAAAAACAAATAATTTTTATATAAAAACAATACAAGGATATACCACTATTTAAACAATTTTTTTTTCTCAATTGAAACAGTGTATTTTGAAATGACGACTGCAGGCTGGAAGTCTCAAAACTATTCTACAATGTTATTCAAACCACTCAACCTCAGTGAATATTTTACATAAGACAGAAGCACTTTAACTGAAGAAATAAGAAAGATTTATGCTAGAACACCATATGAGCTTGAGCTGGTGACTTATTAGCTAAAGCATTCACCAGAAAGAGAAAGGACATCAGATTAAATCATAACAAAGCAGAATTTCAACCTGGATCTCAGCTCTTCTTTTTTCTGCTGGCTTTTGCAGAAAGCCTATCTGATATATATGACATGGAAATATCCACTGGTGCCCTTACATTTGGTTTGAGAATCCCATTGAAACTAAAATATAAAATCAGGTGTATAAATGTAAATACAGGAGTATGTTGGCTCAAAAGTATAGGAAAATGTAGTTTATGTACTTTAAATGGTACAGCCTCTCAGGTGCCTGGAACACACATGAAAACTCCATCTTGGTCCATATTTTATGTTTCATAGTGGCCAATAGCAAATTTCCAGGGAAGGACAGAAAATCAGGTCAGCTGTATAGTTATGCTTCCCAGAATCCTCTCACAAGTACCTCTACTGAGCAGAAGTCCTGGGCATCATAGTGTGATCAAAAGGCTGAGATAAGACATCTGTAGTAGTAGTCTGTTGAATCTCAATTAATTTAAAATTCAGGTAAGATTTTCAATAATCTTTCAATTATTTGAAACATGTATTTTGTACTAGTCATGCTAAAAATACATTTTTAATATACAATCCAATTGAAAATACAATAGTCAGAACAAAATGTGCTTCAGGAGTATGTACTGAACAAAAAGTTCTTTGCCACATGGCCATCCTCTTTTCCCCTTACACAGGAAATGACATCTGTATATTTTGCATAGAAGGATTTCTACTAAGATCTTTAGTAAATGTGAAGTACTACACTTAGGGTTATCACCTTACCTCCTGATGGCAAAATTAAGAGCAAGTTGCAGTCACTAACTTTTCAACACAAACCTATATTTTTTTGCAAGCCTCAAGTTCATCTCATTTCCCAGAACAAAGGAACAGATTATATTTTTACTATTTCAGTCAGTATGTGTTAGCATTTTAGCATAAACTGGGCCATGTGCATAAAAACATACTATTGATCCTCAAAACAGCAGAATGTTTTCTGTATGTTTATCTCACACATTGTCTGTTCACTCTATTAATAAACTTGCATGTTAAAATAAAATATTAAATGTTCTTAAATGCACGTAACACAAAGAACAGCCTCAAAGGCTTGCCAAATGTACTTCAAATTGGCCCAATGCTCATATTACTTTACAGAGTCCAACAACTTTCCTCTACACTGTTATGGAATGCATGGGTGGTCACTATGCCAAATCCTCCTGGGCCTGGAAAGGACACATAAATCCAAATGCTTAACACTTAACTTTTGCAATTCCGTCTATCTATACCAGAAACACCATCAAAGATATTTATAATGTCAATTAAGCATTGATCTTAAGGTTTGTAAACAATGTCAATGTGAATTTTAGCACTAAAGGCAGGGGGAGAAAGGGCATAAATGTGTATTGCACAACAGTCTTCAGAAAAAAAGTCTGGATGAAGTTAAGTGTAAAGTCTATATTCTGAAGTAAATTAAGCAGTGAATGTATACTACTTTATATAAGAAAACACAGAAGCTTTTTTATTACATACCTCGGAACAAAATGTAAACTCAAAGTCAGATTTGTTTTACTCCACAAAAAAAAGTACATACCAAAAATCTGGCAAGCACACATTTGATGCCACAAGTGGCATTGATGACACAAGGTTTCAGTTTTTGCTATAACTTGGGACGTGAAGGCAGTCTAACGGCTTCAGATTCTTGCAGAGCTACACAGCAGAGAAGCAATCACTAGGGTAATTGTTTTTTCCTTATCACTCTGAAGACACTTTTTTCCTAATATTCCTTGCAATTGAGGTTATTGAAGTCAGAATAAGTAAGAAAGTCAGTGATTAGCTTGAATTTGCCAAGATCACAAGCTATTTATTATAAGGTACATATTTCCTTCTAAATAACACTTAAAAGAAAAGAAAAAAAGTTTTCTTTCTAGACAGCAGCTACAAAAAGTATTAAAAATTATAAAACCTGTGGAATTTCAATTTCATATATTTCTGTATAAATATCTCACAGGCTTGCTTAAGAATGTCATTAGGAATGTGTATTAATCCAACCATTCCATCTCCCTTTCATTTTAGATAAATTACATTCTTTATAGTTACAAACTTCATGTAAAAAAGTTAGATATTCATGCTCGGTAGGATTTTTATCAGTATTTACATTTTCAAAGCCAACAGAAATTAGTCTGCTTCTAGAGATAACTGAAAGAGAAAAGAAAATATTTTAAAGGAGGATAAAATATGTAGAAAAATCTCACTGATATATTTTACTTTATACTCCGTGGATCTTCATCTTTCTGTAGAATAATGCTCCACTGGATGTATGACAAGTTAAACGTCTAAAGATATATTACTATATTAACTTAATTTATGCTCTCTGAATACCACTATAATACTCCAGACACCACAGTCATTTTCCTTTCTTACTTGTAATAATTAACAGCAGAAAGCAAAAGATGGCTAAATTAATTTATAACTTTATAGTTTCTTATACTAATTATTTCCTCTTCTTGTATTTTAGGTCATCTTGTCGTTCCTGCAAACACTAATCAATCATGGGATTTGAAGTTAATACTTCTAAATAAATGGTTTAATCTCCTATGACCATCTATACATACTTCCTCTTCACAAAGCTCATAAATTTTATGTCAACAAGGACAAAGTGACCTTCATTTCCACAAAATGCTTCTTACTACTGGACAAGTTGGTTACAAATTTATCACTTATCCTCAGGAAGGAAGTCCTTCACAATCGTCATTTGATAAATGCAAGATTGTGCTTTATTAATTGACTAGGTCACACTGAATTCCAAGAGTATAATTGTGGAATACTAAAGGGTCTGCTACTTTCCTGGACATTTGGGCTAAGATGAAGGACCTGCAACTCAAAATTAATTTACTGCTTGGTCTAGTTACCACTGCTCTACTACAAGCCGTAGGAAGAAAAGCAGACTGCCCGGAGTCATGTATATGTGAAATCAGACCATGGTTCACCCCCAGGTCTGTCTACATGGAAGCTCCAACAGTGGACTGTAATGATTTAGGCCTTTTTCATTTTCCAGCCACGCTGCCTGCTGACACGCAAGTTCTACTTCTACAAACTAATAATATTGCAAAAATTGAACACTCAGTAGACTTCCCAGTGAATTTAACTGGTCTAGATTTATCTCAGAACAATTTATCCTCAGTGACCAGTATTAATCTTAGAAAGATACCACAGTTACTGTCAGTGTACCTTGAAGAAAACAAACTTACTGAGCTCCCTGAAGAATGTCTCTCTGGACTCAACAATTTACAAGAGCTTTATATTAATCATAATCTGCTTTCTGTGATTGCACCAGGAGCTTTCATAGGCCTCAATAATCTTCTCAGACTTCATCTCAATTCAAATGGTCTGCAAGTGATCAACAGGAAGTGGTTTGAAGCTACTCCTAATCTTGAAATTCTCATGATTGGAGAAAATCCAATAATCAGAATTGAAGACATGAACTTCAAGCCTCTTAGCAATCTGCGCAGCCTAGTTTTAGCAGGTATAAATCTCACTGAAATACCAGATAATGCTTTGGCTGGCCTTGACAACTTAGAAAGCATTTCCTTTTATGACAACAGATTTGTTAGAGTGCCCCACATCGCTCTTCAAAAGGCTACAAATCTTAAATTTCTGGATCTAAATAAGAATCCCATTAACAGAATACGACAAGGAGATTTTAGCAATATGCTGCACCTAAAAGAGTTAGGAATTAATAACATGCCTGAACTGATTTCTATAGATAGTCTTGCTGTTGATAATTTGCCAGATTTAAGAAAAATAGAAGCAACCAATAACCCCAGATTATCATACATTCACCCCAATGCATTTTACAGACTTCCCAAGCTGGAATCGCTCATGCTCAACAGCAACGCGCTGAGTGCACTGTACCGCAGTACAGTGGAATCCCTGCCTAACCTCAAAGAAGTCAGCATACACAGCAATCCCATTAGGTGTGACTGCGTCATCCGCTGGATTAACATGAATAAAACTAACATTCGGTTCATGGAGCCGGACTCCCTGTTTTGTGTAGACCCTCCTGAATTCCAAGGTCAGAATGTGAGACAAGTACACTTTCGGGAAATGATGGAAATCTGTCTTCCTCTGATAGCTCCTGAAAGTTTTCCATCTACATTGGATTTAAAAGCTGGCAGCCATATTTCTTTGCACTGCAGAGCAACAGCAGAACCAGAACCTGAAATCTACTGGATAACACCATCAGGACACAAGCTTTTGCCTAATACTATCTCTGGTAAGTACTACATTCATTCCGAAGGAACATTAGACATAAGTGATGTAACACAAACAGAAAGTGGCTTATATACATGTATAGCAACAAATTTAGTTGGGGCAGACCTAAAGTCAGTCATGATTAAAGTGGACGGCTCTTTCCCTCAGGAACACAATGGATCTTTAAATATTAAAATAAAAGACATAAAATCTAATTCCGTTTTGGTTTCATGGAAAGCAAGTTCTAAGATTCTGAAGTCCAGTGTTAGATGGACAGCCTTTCTGAAAGCTGAAGACTCCCGGGCTGCACAGAGTGCTCGAATACCATCTGATATAAAGGTATATAATTTTACACATCTAAATCCATCAACTGAATACAGAATTTGTATCGACATTCCCACTCTCTATTCCCAGAATAGGAAACAATGTGTCAATGTAACCACAAAAGGACTGGACTTGGAAGTGAAAGGCTATGAAAAGAACAATATAATAGGATTCCTTACTGGCCTTGGTGCTCTTTTGGGAATCATATCTGTGATATATCTCTACAGCTGCATCTCTCAAGACATAAACTATGGCACTGGACAAAGCTATCTAAGGAATTACCTGAAGAAACAATCCTTTTCCTTCAATGAGCTTTATCCTCCTCTAATCACTCTTTGGGACATGGGCAAAGAAAAAAGCACAGCAATGGACGTAAAAGCAACTGTAATAGGAGTACCCACAAATATGTCATAAATATGTCAGTATATCACTTTCTGAAATAAAAAGCACATGACTATATTTGTGCTGAATAAAAAGGCAACAAGAAAAAAATATTTCTCTTAAGAGCTAAATGCCTGGACTTTGTTGCTGCCAACAAATGGAATATATATGACTCAGTATGAGAGAAGAATTTAAATTAACTGGCTTCTAAGGGTATTCTACCAACCAAATAAAATTAACTTCATATTCTAGAACTTTCATGGGACTTTTAAGTCTGGAATACAGTGGAAGTAGCCAAGAACATTTTATGTATTTTTTTTAAATTATTATATAAAAGTAGTGGAACTGAGCAATACCTCCTCCTGTGCTGTATTACACAAAATAGCCACGAGTTTTTGCAGTGAACAGATATACTAGGATTGACATATGGTGTAATGAAATGGACAAATTGTAGAGTAGACACAGTGAGTATGTGAAATTTTTTTTATGAGAAAATACATTTTTGATTAAAATCAAAATACTTTTTGTCTTATTTATTTCTAAAGAAAATACCCCACCTTTCTGGGAGTTCTTGTCTGACAATAAACAAACACAATCCAAAGTCTGATAAAATATCTCTTTACATATTCTCCTATGAAAATGCTAATCTGAGCACAAAGGATATTTCTGCTGATTTTAGGTTGTATAATGTTTCTAACAGAAACATAAGTTTAGTGATAGTTTTTTATCAAATTTTATTTACTCTAAGAACATTATAAAGGTAAAAGTGATGTTGGAGAAGAGGCCACTTAAACCCACTTAAATTAGATTTCAGCATGGATGTTGGTTAATGAATAGTTCTTTGATCCTTTTATTTTATACACTTTTATGTATCTGTATGAAATACTTCTGTTCTCTTAGCAACATGTGAGGCTGCAGATCTTTATTTCATTATATCTGTATTACATTGTTTTATTACTAGACAAAATAGACTCTTCTAGAATACATGGGAATGCTTTCCATGGTAGTACTGTGAACCACCATCCATATAAACATAACACCTTTAATCTCCACACAGAAACATCTCCATGGTATTAGCCATTGAAATGGACAGCTATTCCTTCTACAGATATCCTACATAAGCCTGAAGTCCTTAGGAAGTAATAAATCTGCCTTGTAGCTTTAATAGCATAATGCATATTAACTTGCATTTTTGCACAAACATGCAAAAAAAAAAGTAAAAGCAGTTTTTTCAGCAAAGTAGACTCTCTTAAAAATCATAGAAATAACTTAGTAGTGCTGAAGCATGCTTTTTGATAATCTCATTTTACAAAGGTTGTTTTTTTCTACACAAGGCATAGGGCTAAATTTTTTTTTAATTTCATTATTTGGTATGTTTACTCTCTTTAATGGAAGAAGACACTGATAAGGAACTATATTTAATTTCCTCAGAAACAGAAAAGTATTGTTACACACTTGTATTTCATTTTATTTCATAGTTTTCTCTCAGGAATGCATTAAAATGCATTAAAAGCAGTACTTACTGGTTATTCAAACCAGAAGAGTATAAATAGATTAACTTTTCTTTGGCATTTGACAGCAAACCTCATTCTGAAATGTACCACTAATGAAAGAGAAAAGGCAAACATAAGTATTTGAAATATCTAGCTAGATACAATACTGAAAAAAAAATCATTAATTTATATTACTTTTTTCTATCAGGTACTAGACTGAAAGACAATGTTTTATTCATAACAAGATTAAGCATTTACTTCTTGGTAAAAAAAAATTGCTGCCATTTAAAAAAATAAGCTGCAATATTTAATCAGCTAACATAGTCAAAGTCAAATGCTATCTTATATAGGAACATTTCAGTTTCTAATTTAGCTAAAATGCTGTGAAATCATAACTTTAAAAAGTAGCCATAAAATCTAGATAAGAGATTGGAGAAAAATATGTTGATTTATATCCTAAAAGGAAATTTCCATTTCCAAAGTTATCTAATAAAACTTATTCTGCTTGTGTAGCCTGAAGTAATGACCTCAAGATAACTTAAAATAGAAATTGGGATTCTTCCCATAATGTTGTGCTGGCCAGTAAGACACAGTGATCAACAATAGTCTTATAAAAGATCCTTTTTTATCTGAAGCCATAAGAGACATTTCTGAAAAAGGTTGCCATACAGTACAGAAAATAAATTCACATAACAGACAATTCTAGAAGAGCTGTGAGAAAAAAATTGAAAAGCAACACTGTCAGATATAAGGAAGAAAATATTCTTATTATTCAACTGAATGGAGTGGATGTGTGACATTGACAAAACAAGAAATTTTACATGGAAGAAAGTATACACTAAGTATGAAAAGTTCATTATTAAAACTTCAGAAGACATTTTGAAGGCAATAGCTAAACTGAATAGAAGAGACAGTCATTGAACACAACCTAAAAGAGTCATAAAGAGGCTGAAAGTTCATCTCATGCTAAAGATTAGAAAACATACTTGAAAAAATAATAACATGCAGCTTTTGTAGAAGTCAAAAACCAAATGACTAGAAATATATCCAGAGTAAAAAAAATCCTGGTATTGACTGCTAGGTAGAAAAAAAAACCCAAACATATATTTCTGGAATACAGGTTGACCTTCCAAACCTAGTGTTTTGGTAGGTCAGTTAACTGATGTAACAAATGTTTAATTTGAATAGCTTTTCCTTTAATATCATTGGAAATAATTGGAACCAATTTTCTCAGGAAAAAAATCTATGTATACTCAGGGAAAATGCTAAACAACAACAACAACAAAAAAGAGAAATATTATCAAAACAAGAGAAAGATAATCTAAACATTTAGTAAACATAAAATCAAGACAGAGAAGAAAAATTAAGCTAGATGACAAAGTTTGTGAAAATTAAAGGAAAAAACCACCAAACTTCATTTCTGCATATGACAGCTATATAAGTTAGATATTTAACAAGAGAATTGCAATTACTCATTTATATGGATAAATTCAATATATTACTGAAACTTGGCAAGCTTTGCATGATTGGAATGTTAAAATACACAATCATAACCTGTCTAGTCAGAACTGTGCTTTGAAACTGAGACTTGAGCTTTTCACTTCATTTTCAATAAAAATTCCAAAGGAGTTGCATCCTCTTCAATGTTTCCATTATAGGGCAGTGTGAAAATTAAGTACCAGACTATATTCTGTCCAAGATTAGCTGCACTTCAGTATTCTGAGACAAAAGGTACAAGCGACCTTTGTAAATAGCATAAGCATACAGTAAAACTAGTAATGAATAATGAAAACAAACCCTGTGGTATGCAACTGACTATGGTTATTTTTCTGGCTACATTAAATAGTGTTTCATTTCTACAGCTGACATGATCAAAAAGAGAAGGGTAAGCTAATTGGACATCATGTTTAAAAGACTTGTTCTTTTGAACAATTAAGAAAAACTTTAAATAAATGTGTTGTACATCTACCTACGCAACGACAATATTCTCAGAGGGATATAAAGCTGCAGATATACTGAAGTACCTTCAAAGCAACTGAAATCTTTTAAGTAATTTCTTCCTTCTTTCAAAAAAAAGCTGAAAACTACAAATCAAATTCCTCTTTCAGCTAAAAAATGTTTTTTACAAGTGTCTCTTACTTATCTTTCTGTCCCTCAGCTTCTATTATTTTTAGAACCTTTTTCCCAAAGCCCTTTTCTTTGCCCTGATACAAATTCTCTGTTCCCTTCCATGCTTCCTGTGGGTTTTTTATTTATTTCCTGCTACTATTGTTGCCAGACTATCACATCATTCCCAACACTTCCCAGTAAGGACAGATGCTGTCTGACTTACTAAAAAAATTATTAATGAAACATAATATTTGGAGGAAAAATATTTGAATAGAGAAATACAATTATTAAAGACAGAACTGGCATTCTTAGTGAAAAACCTAGTTGTAAATCTGATCAGGTAGAGATGAAGAGTTTCTCAAGGAAACAAAGCAGAAATAATGTAACAAAATTCCAATAAAAATAATAATATGGGAGTTAGATAAAGCTGGACGGGCATGCAATTTGGGCAGATGGCCTATTCCTGATCCTAAAATAGTTGATGTTCTTTTTAACACTACAGTTTAGATAAGCGGAAAACAACCCCATCTGCCTCACCCTTACGTAGTTATTGTTTGTTATCCATGTTAATGACAATTTCACACTGTGCTCCAAATAGCCATAATGCTTTTGTGAATCACAAAAGTACATAAAATTCAGTGCTGGTGTCTTCATCTATACACATTTCTTACAGACCAGACGTAGATAATATAAAGCAAGCCTTTCAGCATTCATATACTACACTTTACAGGTCAAAGAGTTTACAGTTTTGTCATTTAGCATGTGAGCACAAATCCGATTCCATGAGATGGCTGTTGGGAATAACTTTTGAGGGCAGAATCTTGTCATACATTCTTTTTTTTTTTTGTATGAAATTTTACTCTGTCCTGTTAACATTTACAACTTCTTTTTGTTTTTGTCTCTAGTGTGAATGTCAGCTAACCTTAAAAATATACAGCTGAATCCTTTATAACACCAGAGAAAGTGAGTTACTTACTGTCTGAAGTCTACTAAAGACTCCTAAAACATGCTTTTGACATAATGGTGGAATGATTTCATGGGAAACAGAAACAGATTATGAAAATAATCTATTCTTAGATATCCAACTTTTAAATGGAATACAAAGGGGCTACAAATAGAATCAGAATTACCACTGTTAATTAAATGCAAAGTGCCCAATAACTATGACAAATAAAAAACTTCAACCATTTAGAGTTAGTCTCATTATAGTAAAGCAACAAACATCATTAAATTAGCAATAATCAGCTGTGTTTTTCTTTATGTACCAGGTTATAAAAGGATTAAGTTAAATTGTTACTATTAATTATAGTCTCTTGGATTATTCTTACCTTAAAAATTAATACAAAATGGGAAGTTAAATTGTTACATAATTTGTTTCATAAGTGCTCTGAAAATATTCATGATAAATGCATGCCCATTTTTAGCAAACTAAGGCTATACTGAGAATTCATGTGTTGTACAACATATTCCAAAACCTGAAATAATGCTTTCTCCTAAAATACCTGCTTGCACAATTTAAACTATCAATACCCAAAATATATTGCACATGCACACCACTATCCCAATTCCATTTATTCTACAAGAATGTAAAAGGATTTCTTTACTCAAGCTAGGATGAACTGTATCCCCAGGACCTCCAGACTTTTCATTTAACAAGTTCACAATAGTACAGAAAAATGTCACAACACTTATAAATGTATCATGTCCAATTCAGCCTTTCAGGCTCTTGAAGTCAAATAAAAAATTACTTCCTTTCGTACCTTCCAAGAAATTCAACCTTTCTTGTACCCTTCGTATTTCATTCTTTCACTCAGCAATCATCTACTGTTTGCTTACACAAAATTACATCAGCAGCAGTCCTCCTTTTTAACTATTTTCTACTTCATTAACACTTCATCTTTTTCCCAGCCTCCTATGAACTAGACTACTTCCAGAGTGTCCTACTGCCTACACTACTTCTAGAGCATTCTTCTCTATGATATTTGTTGTCATGTTGTAATTATCAATGACATGGGAGAAAAAACACAAAAAAACAACAATAAAAAACAGCTGAATTGCTCTATGGATTTGAAGGCAAATTTCAAGTGTAGCCAGAGGAAATTTGCAACCCTGAAAACTGCAGTCTATTCTCCAACCTACTTCAGCAGTCAACTCTGCTTTAATAGTATTATGCTAACTAAAGCTCCCCTTCTTCCCCTTGGTCTTAGGAAAGCTGACTAAAATGGAGGACATCCACTACAGGTAGAGTAATTTGAAGTTATTTGTAGCTTTTGCCATATCTGGATTATTAAAAAAAAACAGAAAGAGAATAATCTCATTATTCATCCAGCCTTTTAAAAACCATACAACAATTTATAAGTATATACAAATAAACACATCACACCAAAGCACATACACCAAGGATTAAACACCTCTGCAAATTATTGAAGGTTTAGAAGAAAATAAATAGAAATATATTGTCAAAAGGTTGTAAATCTTTTCTCTACCATGCTGAGAGGTAGACAACTACCCACCAGTACATCCTCATATAGTGAAAGCATTTAGGTGTTAATTTCCAGTGAATTAAACAGATACTAGACTCCAACTGTTAGGGTAGTTTGGACATTACAAAGTATGCCCCTGGATGACCAAAAGCCTGGCCATATGAACCTATCCATCTGACTGAGAGCCATCAAGAATTTTCATCTGCACAGCTGTACTAAAGACAGTATAAATGCAATATACATCATTAATTTAACTGAAATCATTACATATATTTTTAATTAAGACAAAATGGGAAAATAACAATATTATTTATTTAAAATGCTTAGAATAGAATATGTTGTGGAGACCATCTGTTTTAGGACTAAATAATTCAATATCCATCAAAGAAATTCTGGAGAGTGAAAAAAAATTAAACACCAGCAAAGAAATTCTCTATATGTTCAGATATTATCTAGCTACAAACAAAATAATATACCATACAATATATTCTAAATGACTTTATTTTAAGATATCACAAACAATATAGGTTTACCTCAGATTCTTACTCCTACTGACCTAAAAGGTTTTTAAGAGTCTGTTCCTGCTACTCATCTCTAACTATGAAGTTTTCATCCTACCGAATTTCTTCGGCTTCAATTTGTCTTCTTCTTCTTCCTTTTGTCTCCTTCATTTGAAATTTTTTTTTGCTTCAATGTCTTACACATGAAAATTCTCTGTTCTTGTATGTTGTGCAACATTGTGATCCCACTATCAGCATGTTTTTTTATCATTCTAGCAAAGAACTCTACTTTTCTCTCTCTAAAATTTATATTCCACCACCCTGGTTGTGCATAAATAATCTAAATGTTTCTTGCTAGAACACTTACATTAAAATGACAAACTTTATGTATAATATGATGATTTTATGGTTAGTGGGGCTTTGCCTTAAACAAACACGTGAAAACTTTCTCAAAAATATTTAGAAAATTGACAAAATAGAAGAAAGAAAAAAATACTTAAAACAAAAAATGGTAAATTAAAAATCTTCGTATGTTGCTAACAAAGTGCCGACCATGTAATTATTACATGTAAATGTGAGGAAAAATGAGTAACTTTTGATACTCAGAGGGAGATAAGTGAACGGTTAAAACCAATTGTAACATAAGATGGAATAAATACCTTAGAATAAAAAGAAAAAAAGCTGTAAAAATGTGGCCAAAGGGGCCAAAACTGCTAAAAGAACAAATTTTCAACATGACCAAATCAATCAATAAGAGAAAAAAAAAGTTGAATGAACAAAGAGGTGCTACAAGTAGGTTTAAAGACAGTGAAGGAGAAAAATAGGATGAACAAAAGGTATAAGAATGAAAAGGAACAAGTGAAGGCATTGTGTCTAACAGCCCATCCTGGAAACACAATAATTAAATGCAGCAATAGACTAGTCAGTAGTCAAACAAATTTGAGACAAGAAGAATTATCAGACAGTATTATCAGAAGTAAAGAAAAATTATTAATAAAGACATAAGACTCAAGGAAAACAAGTGAGCTTGAAGATACCCCGAAAAATATATACATAAAAGTTTCAAGTTAAGACAAGACTTGACAAAATGGGGAAGAAAAAGAAGACAGCAGCCCCAAGTCCTTTTGATTTAGCCAAAAATATTTAGTACAGCAAAAAGCTGTAAAGATTTAACTTTTTTAAAATTCCTTTCTTATTGTTGTTGCTGGTTTTTTTTATTTTCATAAACATTTTAGATTATTCTGAAATAATGCTGAGGAGACAAACTATAATTTCCACACCTTATGATCATTTGTCAAGGGAAAAGTCACAATACTAATTGTAAAACAAGAGCAAAAATATTTATTAGAAAGTGAAAAAAAGTGCTTAAGCAATGACAAAGAGCATGTTGGGGAATTCTGACTAATATGCAGAAGGCAGTGACAGGTAGTCTCATTTGGGAGGTTTCATTCAGAAGACAACTGAAAGCTAATAACCCTGTGTTATTAAGCAAAATACCTTCACAAGGAAATCTCAAAGGGAAGGATACACTACAGTGTCTAATTTAAGACAGAGCTCAAGGCCCAGGAGCTGCTTAACAGTATCAATTATAATGTCACTAATAACCAATTAAGGTTTGTGATTTTTCTAAAAATTACCGGAGCCAAAGCAATATCAAATGTTGCTTTTAAGAAGCCTCAAATTTCTTTAAAAATAATTAATTCTCAAGGATTAACTACAAAATCCATTTAAAGGCAACAATGAAAGACACTGGAAGGTATTTGAGTTTGTTTTAAACAATGTTGAAAGCAAGTGTATTCCACCAAAAAGAAGCCAATCATTGTAACATAGAATAAAAGCTTGAAGAAAAAGAAAAGGGAAGACCAAGAGCAGAGGGGAAAACAAAGAAAACAAAATCAATTAATTTAAGAGGAGAAAAGAGGGAAGACAAGAATGATTCTGCTTAAAATTAAGTTCTAAAAGTCAAGTTAATATATTTAAGTTACATACTAAAATAATGACTGATGCAAAAGAGTCAGTCAGAATACAGTAACAGAAACCTAGATTTTAAAAAGAATTTTTAAGACACCTTTTAAAACTCTTAGCAAACCAACTGAAAAATCAGTGAAATTGTGGAAGTAAGAGAGACTGAATAAGCCAACTAGGTGTCTGTGTCTAAAACAGAGTTGATCTGCTGAATCTCTGACAATATATTTACAAGTAAAGCTGCCTCTCCTGCAATTTGGAGAGATCTGAATTATGAAGCCCATTAAGTGCTGTGAAGCCCTTCAAGGGTTTTCTAGCTTAGAACTAAGTGCACTAGGAATTATTAGTCTGACAGAAAGGCACACTGATATCACTCCCACATAGACTGTATACCCAAAGGTGCTAAAATACACAGTACTAGCCATGATAGTCTGGACAACATCACTCCACGCTCAAGGAGTAGAGGTCAATGATTTGTAATGGTTTGAGACCAGTTGCAAGTGGCATTCCTCTGGGTTTTACTCTGGGATTTAACTTGCTTATTAATGACCTGAAGGAGGAGACAAAATCCTTACCAATCTGACAATACTAACTTGGAGAATGCAGTCAATACATTTAACCACCAGTGATGGCAGCCTAGGGATGCTGTTTAGAGCAATCTAAAAATGCTGGAGAATTAGGCCAACAGGCTGATGCAAAATTCAGCAAGAACACATGTGAAGTCCTGCACCTTGAGTGGACTAACGCCTGAATTAGTACCAACCTGTCACTGCCCCACTTGATAGCAGCTCTGCTGAAAATGAGCGGGGGTTCCTAAGCACAGCTGGTTAACAGGATACTGGGCTGTATTAGCATGAAACTAATAGAAGACTGAGGAAAAGAATGCCTCTTCATTCAGCACTTCTTAGACTACCTCTGTAATACTGTGTCTAATTTTGGATCCCAAATTGCCCAGCCTCATATGAGACATTGATCAACTGTGGGAAACTTAGCAGGAGGTTCCCAAAATGTCAAGAGCCAGAGCTCTACTCCCAAGAAATTCTGATGAAGTTGGGCTTGTTCAGCCTGGAAAAAAAGAAGGTGTGAGACAAATAAGTAGCAACCTTTCCATAACTAAGAGGTGGCTACTGAGAAGACTGAATCAGGCTCACAACTGAGGTGCACAGCTGGAAAATGAGTGACAACCACCTAAAGCAGAAGTTAAGGGGAATGGGATTTAAGCAGATATAGGAAAAATAATTAATTATGAGGAAAAAATCTTGGGAATAGGTTGCAGAGATGTGGTACACAATTATAAGCAAAATTATCTGGTTCATAATTGACCCTGTTTTAAGCATGAGGTTGAACAGATGACTTATCTTCCAGCCTGCATCATTCTGCAGAGGAAGCTTATCCCCAGAAAAAGTTACATGCAATGTAATCTGTTCAGAGAAGAAAAAAAAAAAAAAAATTAGCTGAAATTACTCCAAAGTTTGCACAGGAATATCCTCTCACTTTTTTTTTTTTTAATTATTCTAAGAGTTCTTGAAGAGATGCTACAATTTCAGTAGGTTTTTAGGCCTCTTAAATGTACAGATTT
Organism: Anomalospiza imberbis; assembly: GCF_031753505.1. NCBI lineage: Eukaryota > Metazoa > Chordata > Aves > Passeriformes > Viduidae > Anomalospiza > Anomalospiza imberbis. Next base: position 26,591,847 of record NC_089685.1, on the reverse strand, counting down.
TAAAAAATATTCCTAATACAGACAGCTATTTCCATACTCTTTCAACATGTGGCAATACTTTATTTCAAATATATTTATTTTTTTGAACAAAATTCTTAGGAATTTCTTACATGCCTTTTCTCATGCTCTACCATTTTCATTACAATGTTCTTTGACATATCTAAATGGCATGATTTTGCATAAATGGAGAGCAGCAGATGATGAAACTGAATATATAAGTTTTTCCTTCTTTTTTTACCAACACAGACATGAGTAACCAGCTATAACTAGCATACATTTTTCTGAAATGTAAAAAAAATTTGAATAAATCCATGAAAATTAGAAAAAGATTCAAATTCATAAAGCCAGAAAACATTCAGAGTTGGACAGGACCCACAAGGATCACCAAGTCCAACTTGAATGCTGCATGCAGGAATTGAGCCCATGACCTTACCATTCCTAGTACCAAGTTCTAACCAGTCTACCTAATCTCTCTTCCAAAAAAAGCATGAAACTTACGAACCAGAAAATCTTTCCTCGTGTACTGTCAATTATTATGAAATTTCATTAATTTTGGGTATGGTTTTGTTCCATAGAATCCTTTGTGGCTTTGCAACTACATCAGCCAATTCCCTCAGGATTCTGGGATGCATCTCATAAGGTCCTATGGACTTATGTACATTCAGGTTCTTCAGGTGGACATGGACCTGATCTTTACCTACAGAGAGGGACTTTGCTTCCCCAGTTCCCATCCCACTGTCCATCCACTCCAGAAGCATGGGAAGAGAGGCTATTATTGAAGACTGAGGCAAAAAAGTTGCTGAGTACCTCAGCCTTCTCTTGCTCTGTTGTTACCAGTTTATCAGCATTGTTTATCAGGGGGTTTACACCTTCTTTGACCTTCCTTTTCTGGTTAACATATCTGTAGGAGCCCTTCCTGTTATTCTTTGCGTACCTTGCTCTGTTCCAGCTTCTCCACCTTGGCCTTCCTCACCCCATCCTTGCACGAGTGACCTTCACCTCTGTGCTCTTCTCGGGTTGCCTGTCCTTGATTCCACTGCCTGTGGATTTGCTTCTTTGCCTTTAGTTTGACCAGGAGGTCCCTACTCGGCCATGCCAGGCTTTTGCCTTCCTTGCCCAATTTCATGCTCCTGGGCATTTCTACCTCTTGTGCTCTATGGAAGACTTTCTAAAAGACCTGCCAGCTCTGAGCTGCTCCCTTGTCCCAGAGGTCAGTCTCCCAGGGGATCCTATTGACTATCTTCTTGAAGAGCTAGAAGTTTGCTTTCCTAAAGTTCAGGGGCCTAACTGTACTGTGTACCTGATCCATATCCCTCAGGACTGCAAATTCCATCAATGCATGATCACTGCCACTCAGGATGCCTCCAATCTTCATGTCCTGCTTAGCTTGTGAATGTTGGTGACCACCAGATCAAGGAACACATTTCCTCTGCTAGGGCTGTCTTTTACCTGGCTCAACAAGTTATGTGGAACATGTTGCCTGGACAAGTTCTGTATTCTCCATTTTTGGAAGCAAATAAGGTGAAACTGGATAGTGCTTTGGGCAGCCTAATCTAGTCAAACCCTGCACACAGGGATTGAACTAGGAGACCCTTAAATATCCCTTCTGACTTCAACCATCTTATGATTCTAAGTAAGGAAAACATAAGGAAAAGAGGAGCCACTCACATGTAAGCCAGTGGCTGGTCAGTACATTTGCCTGGCAAAATGTTGTACCTTACCACCACAATCTGTCTGTCTTACTAAACTCTGGTCTCAACTATTTGCTGTGTAAGTAGGCTGTCTAACCTCTGTGTGTGTGTGTGCAAAATCTACTACAGAACACCAGGCTGAACTGAAGCCTCTGTTGGATGAGACATTCCAGAAGGACTGCAGATCTGGGGGACCCATAGCTCTTATTTCCAGGAACTGTAAGACACTGAGACACGATTCTGGGTAAAATAATTTGTATAAAACTCATATGTTGTGAATGAGTCTGAAATGTGAGCAGTAACAAACTCTAGCCCTCATCAGCTGGCTATCCATGCTGTTCATGTTTCTGTGCTTATGCTGGTGCTGATACAGAAACCGTTTTTTCTCTGTGTTATCTGTGTGGTCAGTTCAGTGTGTGTACTGCATGGTGTGTGCTTCTGCCTGTGCAGGATATATGCTTAGCTTCAACCACTAACTGAACCCTGGGAGACAGAACCACAGCAACTTCTCATTTATGGTATCAGGACAGGAGCCTCCCTGAGACCTACAGTGCACCAAAGTTGGTACAAGCAGACTAAAGAAAAAGAAATCCTGCCAGCAACATGAAGTTCATAGCATCCAGCATCTCTAACACAATTTCTAAGGTTATCCTATCAATAAAAGCATTATAAGTAGCAATAATTGAACTGATGACTACTTTAATCCAACAATCACTAAATATGTAAATAAGTGCTTTCTATTCTAGTTTTAAAATAGCTTCTAGTTTAAAGTATTTCATTAGAGAACTTTCCCAAACTTATTCACTTTTTTTCTGCTGTACAGCACAAAATAAACTCTCACCACAACATCACCACCACAGGCAATAAGAATTGATGAGGGGCAGGCTTATTGGATCTGATGTATGCTGACAAACACTTTGACTAGTTTTCTCTAGGACTTCAAACACACTACACCACTGAAATAATTTGCTTTTTGACCACAGGCAAAAGAACTGTCTATTACTAAAGTGAACAACCTGTGCTTCTACCTCTGAGATCCTAAGAATCATTCAAATTGACAGCACCACCCAAGGTCAAAATGTCCTAAGGAACCAATTCAGGCGAGCCACACCTTAATTGACTTTTTTAAATAGCAGCTATTTTCATTTTACCTTCTGATATTAATATGCTCTTTCATTTGAAACTAATTAAACACATTGACTTCGGTTTGGTATCCTCCTCTCACAAAAAGCCAGTTTAGTAAATGTGTTTGACTACTTCTGTAGCCTACATATACAGCTGATGCCCACGATCTTGACACCCTCTCCTAAAGCACTTGCCAAATTTTAAACAGTTACAGACAGTCTAAGCTCTACCTTCATCCCTACTCCTGGTATTTTCTTAGCTTACCTCAGAAAGTGAATGGAAAACATGAGAGGCAATGACTTAATTAAATTTGAGCATCTGTTTCTTAAAATCTTGAGTCTTATAGATCTCCGTTATTTCTTGTTCCTCAAACTAACAAATGAATCATGCTACAGCAGCAATAATTCCTTCATTTTGTCAAATTGCTATTGATGGAAGAACTTGTAATATTTAACTCCATGTTTATTCAAAACCTTTGACTTGTGTAGTCTCCTCCAAAGAATCTACTTTTTAATTTCACAATAAAGAATCAGATAGGTAAGTGGCAAGGAAATCTCCATTCTCTTGCAGATTCAGGTTCTTCCTAGTCTATACTAGTCATATCAGTAAGTTCAACTTACTTAATGTAATTTCATAGCTCTGAGCAGCCTAATCTAGTTGAAGATGTCCCTGCTCATTGCAGAGGGGTTAAACTAAATGTCTATTAAATCTCCCTTCGAACAGAAATTCTTCTAAAGTTCTTTTTTTTTTAACTCTATGAAAGCTTGAGATATTATAGTCAAAATAATAACTATAAAGAGTATTTATTAAATGTTTCACATTACTCTAGGAAATATCAAACTTTTAAAGATTTTTTTATGGTTCTTAACAAATTATTTATACACAGGAAGTCAAAATATTTGGTAATTTTTAAAAATTATTTTTCTATATATTTCACTCTTACACTGATTTCACATTTCAACTGATTTGTAGATACTGTTAAAAGAACCTGTTCCCTAGTTAAGATGGTCCAGTGCCACTTTCAAAATATTTTCCTAATAAAACAGCCACTTTAATGTGAACTTTATGTACAAATCTTAATTGCGTATAGTGCAACGAATGCCCAAGTTTCCAACACAGTTTCTGTAAAATCAATTGTTCACTGAATGACTGCTCATATCCACTCAGCATGAATTACTGCTTTATAAAGTAGATGGATATTTTTCCCTTGTGTGCAACACAATATAGTGTATCTAGTTAAAAACAGGAGAGAGAGATCCATATTTTCTACTGCTTATTCAAATTTTGTGTACTAGATATGTAATTTTTTTAATTGCCTCAAGATGTTACACTGAACAGTCCTCTCAATTTTTATGAGCTACTAGCTAGCTCATACTTGTTTTCTTCCTTTTATTTAAAGCCAAAGGATTGATTCCTGATAATTTCATTGGAGAACGAGCCATCCACAATCTCTTCCCTACTTACTACACATGAAAAATCACAGACGCAAATTTCCTGTAGCATACATTATTGTTACTTACAGTAACAAGTAACTGTAACCAGTAACTACTACAAATAGAAGTTACAACTTTGATTCCCTCTTTTAAAACAACAAAATCAACAAAGATCAGCATTGAAATTATGCTTATATGGTTAATACATAAGCATAATGCAAGGACATATTCACACTTTTTAAATCTAGTAATCACTGACTTTAAGACTAGATACTAGAATAAAGTTTAGCACATACTTAGGCATGTAAGTGCCTATAAACTCAGAACTGGAGTGCCATGGTGGCTGCATCATTTGCTCCATCAACTTCTATTCAAAGTAGAAATCAAGCATTACTATATTACACATGAAATAGTCAAGTGTTCAAAAGATTCTGAGTATGTAAATGCACAAGCAGTGTTACAGATGGAAAACCTTACTAAAGAAATTTCTCATTATGAGGAAATGGTATATTTCACATACACCAAAAAAACTGATGCTCTTTGGCTCAAAGTGCCTTATGAACTATATGCAGCTTGAAAAAGCATTTTGGGCAATATGCAAGTACTTATTCCACATAGATTGCTACATTCATATTAGAACTGAAAATATAATAACTCTTATATTTACAGTCAGTTAAACTGCCATGCAACATCTTTTTTTCCCCCAAGATATTAATATCATAGCATGTCAGAAAGTTTTTCTACAAGCAAGAGACAAAGAGCAGAAAAGGTAAAAATGGTCATATAAGAAATCAAGTAACTGTAATTACATTGAAGAATAGAGATTTTTTTTTTAGATTACAGAGTTTGAAAAGGTTAGTAACACGACTCACAGTAATAACTACTTTAATTACTAGCCTAAAATTGTAAGCCTCAAAAAGCCTTACACTCTATACCACCTACAAGGATGCTACAAAAATGGATTTAGCCTTTGAAAACTATTTCACTTAAATTTAACTCCACAACATATGAATTCAGTGGTATCAGTTTAGCTATCAATATGCAAGCTAAGCAACACAGACACATTAAAAAATGAAGAAGAAATTTCATGAAACTTTTTCAGACTATCAATTAAAATTAACTAATGCAGAAGAAGATATTACTTCAAAAAGAATGAGTCTCAAGCCCAGCAGTGTTTTATAAATCTCCCTCAATCTTTTCTCTTTTGTTCTGATAAAGTGACATGCAATGGCTACATAAGACAACAAAGGTTTAGGAAAACTTTAAAAACCCTGGTGTCTACTATTATCAAAATGACATAAAAAGATAGTAATGCTTGGTTTTTATCTTGGGAATGGATCTTAATTATCCTTCTGCATCTTTAGAGTGTGTTTAATTTATTTATATTCACAAAATGACTACTTTAGTGCAGAGTGACTACATAAACACTACTCTTACCATTAAATCAAATTACTACCTTTTGTATAACAAGGAAAATTAATCTAATTTCTAGCCAATCAGATCAAAATCTTTTCTTTTAAATCACTTTTTAAAAGAAAAGTTCTTGCTGAGTAGTTATATTAATAAACAGCACATGCTAAATACCCCCATATTTACCACCTAGTATACATTCTATTTGTTCTTGCTTTCCTCTAAGGAATAGCATTTATGCTGTATTAAATGTATATTTATAAATTCCTCCTGTGTATGGTTAAGCACACACAGACTCAGACACAGCTTCAACTTGACCGGGGAACTACGCAAGCATAACAGGTCTGCTACAGGCCACTTATTTACAGTTGCCAGTATATCTTCACTTGACAGAATTTGTCCTGGAACAGAAGGCAGGAAGAATAAGCAAATAAAGACAGTATTTTATATCTGAGTAATTCTCCTCAGTATCAGTGATGCCCTGTATTCCAGAAGTTAAGAACATATATGAAAAGACAAACTTAATTAATTATGGAGCTTAAAATTTTGTGGCTTTTGAATTTCTCAGTTATCTTTCCTCTTGAGTTTCCAGATGCAGAAACCAGCATGATTCCATTACCTTCTGTGCAACAATCATTATTTTTTAACACTTCCCCACAGAACACTATTTTTTCATCTACTGACCTAATGAAATAGTTGCAGTTTTTAAATCTCTCTTCTCAAGAAAATCTCTCTCTGTATTCATAATTCTACCTGACTATATGGCAATAATAAAATTAATGAATTCACTTAGGAAGTCTTAGAGTAACTCAGCTTACTACTCTTTATTCATCTGTTACTAATGTATTTTTACATTCCATTAGTCTGCCTATTCAGCTTGGCTGTTTTTCTGGAGTTCTTCCATCTTCCATGACACTTTCTTATTAAAATAATTTTATATTATATATAAATGTTTTCTCTTCTTCAATAGTTTCATTCCTAAACAGCCCAAACATTATAATAAGCTATTAATTTGCCTACTGAATTTCTATACTAAGTAAAAGATCTCTCAACGTTATTCATTCATTTATCTGATCACTCCAGTCTAATCTTAGAACTACTATCCCAGTATATGAGTAACATCTGTACAAAACCAATAGCAATAAGGCAATTTTAATGGAGCCTGTCACATTTCCTTGGGAATAATTAAGGTGTCACTTAATCTTGAGAAAGTCTTACTGTAGCAATGAGTCTGGGTCTTTTCTTAAATAATGTAAAAATTTAGATCTACTCTGCCTCTTCTGAGATACTAAAATCTGCATTATTTATTTTTTCTTCATTTGAACTGTTCTCATAATCTTTAAAATTTCATAATTTTACATATTTGAAATGTTTGCATTCATACAATTTGTGCTGGCCTCCTAGCTGCATCTAGCAAAAGGTCAAATCTTGTTTTTCTGCTCCAATGACAACTGCAGTTATTCAAAGAACCTTTTTGGTCCTTTTAACAAGGAAGGAAGTAGATTTAGAATATCAAAAGAAGAAAAGTTTATGAAAAAAACCAGAAATTATGACAAAAACTATTCTGCAACAGTAACATGAAATTAGTGCTGTGATCATAAACTAAAGCCATCACTATTGTGCTATTCTGTAACTCCTAAGCACAGCAACTTATAATACAAAATCAGACGTAGTGTTGTCATAGACCAGTGTCATGATTAGAGCAATAAATTTTAGAACTGTAATTTATTTATATATCTCTTGTATTATATAGAACAGCTAAATGAGAAAAGGCATCTGATGAAGGAAATAAATCACATGTGAAATTCTTGTGAGAAAACAATCTGTTTCCATGAAGTATTTTATTACTAAGCAGTCTGACCAACTAAAGAAGCAAAATGTGACACCAGTTTACAGCTGTCCCATTTTGATTAAGCCAAAATATGCAAAACACTTTGTGTATACTATTGAATTTCAACTGTTGTAGAAATTTTCTAGCTTAATTTCCTGCAAACATTTCATGAATGACCTATTTTTCTTATGGGATTATGTATGCATAAATTAACCTAAATATAAATAAATTCAATCACTAACATGGATGATACCTTAGAGAAACAAAATCCATTATTTTTAATATAAATTTACTGCAAATTAATCACAGGATAATTTTGATTTGTAGACGCTTGTGGAATCATCCTGGCCTTCCCTAGAAAAACTCTAAAAAAATTTATTAATTTATTGCATTACATGTCTTCTTTGAATTCTTTATGTCCATTTTTAAATTCTTCAGACTACCTTGGACCATCAATCATGACACTTTTCTGAATCATACCAGCCTACACATTGATTTTTTAATATATATATTATTCTGAAGAAAACAATTGCTGACACACTAAACTGTTAGTCAGTCACACTAATACATTTTTCTGCACATGGATATGAAGCCTCTTTCTCTTTGAAAATACCAGAAAATTCAGAATTCAGCATACATTTTACCAAAGTATATTGCTAGTTGCAAATGTTTATAGAAAACAAAAAAGAATTTTTCTCCATGATGCTGAGAGTATAAAAATATTAGAAAGCATTGACTAACTTTTAAATATTTTGAAGCAGAGGAAATATTTATTTATTTATTTATTTAGGTCATCATGTTCTGAAAACTAATTAACGTGGGTATTTTTATAATGAATCCCACAACACTACCTTTATCAATGACCTGGACAAGGGGATCAAGTGCACCCTCAGTGAGTTTGCAGGTGACACCAGGATGGGTGGAAGCATTGATCTGCTGGAGGGTAGGAAGGCTCTGCAGAGGGATCTGGACAGGCTGGATCAATGGGCCAAGGCCAAGTGCATGAGGTACAATGAGTACAATGCTGTGTCCTGCACCTGGGTCACAACAACTCCACGCAATGCTACAGGCTGGGGGCAGATGGCTGGAAAGCTGCCCAATGGAAAAGGATTTGGGAGTACTGATTCACAGCCAGCATGAGCCAGCAGCTGAACATGAGCCAGCTGTGCCTAGGTTGCCAAGAAGGCCAAGGGCATCTGGCCTCTGCAATAGTGTGGCCAGCAGGACCAGGGCAGTGATTGTCCCCCTGTACTCAGCCTTGTGAGGCCACACCTCCAGTGCTGTGTCCACTTCTGGCCCCTTCACTACAAGAAGGACATTGAGGTGCTGGAGTGTGTCCAGAGAAGAGCAGCAAAAGTGATGAAGGGTCTGGAGCTCAAATCTTATGAAAAGCAGCTGAGGGTTATTTACCATGGAAAAAAGGAGGCTCAGAACAGACTTTACAGCTCTGAGAGGAGGTTGCAGCAATGTGGGTGTCGGTCTCTTCTACCAAACAAGTGACAGGACAAGAGGAAGTGGTCTCAAGTAGCACCAGGAAAGGTTTAAATTGGGTATTAGGAAAACATTTCTTTACTGAAAGGATTGTCAAACATTGAAACTCAGGATAGTGGTTGAGTCACCATCCCTGAGGGTATGCAAAAGACAGTGGATGTTGCACTTAGAGTCATGGTTTAATGTTGAACTTGTGCTGGGTTAATGGCTGAACTCCATGATCTGAAAGGTCATTTCCTACTTATATAATTGTACTATTCTATTTCAGGGAATGCTTTCTGTCTAGAAAGATATTTTAGCTAAATAGATTTAACAGTAAGTGTATTCTTGATACTAAATTAGGTAACCCTGCTCAGACAATAGTAATTAAAATACTAAAACAAACAGAATGTTTATGTGCTCCACTTTAGCTTCATGTGAAGACAAATCAATAGAAACAAACACAGCAACACAGCAAACTTTTGGGGAGTGGGTGCAGGGGGGCAAATAAAACAAGCCAAATCTAAGGATAACCTCCACATTTATGATAGCCAGGATCCAAAAGTGCTGGGAATAATTCTTGAGAGACAAGCCTTTCTCAGTCATACTCAGTTCTCAACTATCCATAAAGAAAAAGAAAATAAAATCATGGATAATCCATAATCTAATCTGGATAATCTGCTCAAATTCCCCACTCACTCATTCCAGCTTCCTCACAAGAAAATCTAGGTATTAAAAAAGGGCAGTGAACACAACCTGCAGAGAGGACACTAAGATACAAGAGGGGTAGGCATTTTTGCCTTTTGACTCCATGCCTAATGAAAGTATCCCATTTTCAGATCTAAGCAAAATTTTGAAATACTACATACATGTTTTTTCAGCACTGCATGTAAAATAATATTCCCCTGTAACTGAGTTGTTTCTGCATGGAATGAGCTTGATGATTATCTTGCAACAGTACTAATAGATTTTCAAAGCAACGCTAAATTACTGCCATAATCTAGTCTCACATCCTGCAAATCACACAGCTTCAGTCCCTGAGCTCAAATTACTGCTGAACTATAGCATATCATTCAAACAGTATTGTTTCTTTGAATTAAAAAATAAAATATGGAGAACCTTTTGTTTCAAGGTCCTAATGCAACGTCAAAAGGTCACAATAAAATAGGTGTTGTATTTTTAGTTTTACTGATTAATATGTTATAAATAAAAATAATATAAATGACCTCCAAACAACATCTGCCACAATCTGTCACTTGAAACTCTGCAAAACTTTGAAAAACAAACTCTGCCTTTTGAAAAACAAACTGAGATTTTTATCTAGGAGCGAGATTTAGAAAAAAGATCAACTAAAAATTAATTTATATTTCAACTGTCTAAAAGTATTACCTCCCCATATAAATAGTTGCTTTCCATTTTGATTTGTATCTAAGACATCACCTAAGACACCACATAAAACATTTAAAGACATTTTTCTTCCTTTGTAATTTAATGGTCAGGCTCATAGAAAACCTTTATTAGATAGCAGTTTTCTTGAAAGACTGACAAATAGAATCAAGGACATCCATTATCAACAGAAATACCCTTGCTTATTCCTGACAGGCTTTTTTAATCTTTTTTGTCTCACTCATTTTACTTTCAAATGTTCTTTTCATCCAAGACTTCATTAAATTTGAGAGGATAAGGGGGGATAAAAAGTAAAAAATAAGAAAAATAAGATAAAGACTTTAGGATAACAAAATTAAGAGATGCTTACCTTCCTACACTTATAGTAAGAACTTTTTCATATATATCTAGAAAGCAAGTGAAAGGAGCTATTTCTGTACAAAATGACTCAGTTTCAAGGTGCTGTCAGAAAAAATGCTTTCTTCTCTTCCTTTTTCTATACCTAAACTATTGGTCTTTCTCTTCAGCATTCTACACTCATTTAGCTATAAGTCTAAATTCCCCATGGGTCCATTAAGTATGTTGCTAGGCAAACAGTCCAGTAGCAACTGTGAAACAGGAGGTTTGGATGGGAGCCAGTTTTATAGGTCACTACACTGTAAACCTTCACATCATTAGAGCAGAAACTAGTCTTGCAAACTGCAACCATTACGACTGATATTGTTTCTTTTCCCTGAACAGGCAGTCATTCATACTACACGTTTTCAATAATGGGTATTTCCAAATCAAAGGCATCAATGAGGATTGTATTTTTCCATATACTAGAAGGGTAAATTCTCTACTTATTTAATGTTTTAATGCTATCTTATCCCATGTTTAGAAGTAATAGTCATAGCCATTTTAGAGATGTACAATTACCATGGGAAAAACCTTTATCTTACAAATTAAAAGAGCTTATATATATAAAAGAGGACTTAACCTTAAGGAAGCAGTATTTTTTTTCTTTTCTTTGTTATAACAACTATAAGAAAAACTAGACTATTCACACAAAACTACCCAGCCATCATATCATTTGATTTAGGAAGGTTCCTTCTCTTTGACTAAAGTATTGTATCTTTGCTGTAATATAGCATTATCTTGAAAATGAGCATATAAGCCCTTCAGTGTGATCTTTACATTAATTCAATCACAGAACTCTAGCTGAGAATAGCAAACTGCACAGTTCTGCTGATGTGACCACACAGCATTACCCTGTGGAAGACCTGCTGCTCCAGTTAATAAGTTTAGAAATAAACGGAAGTGGAAGGTTCCCTGCCTATGGTGGGGCAGTTTGAACTTGATGATCTCTAAAGACCCTTCCAACCCAAACCATTCTATGACTCTCTGCTTCTATGAAATAAATTTGATCCCAGAAACAAGAACATTTCCATATCATTGTTTTTACAGGCTGGAAACACAGCAGTGAAAACAGCACAAATAATTGCAAAATGAATGAAGATCCACAAGAAAAATGCATAGCTTGGGCATGCACATGTTTGGATTTCCTTAGTTAGTAGTTTGACATTGGTGCACTTCTAAGCTGAAGAAAGAAAGTGAAGTAGAGCAAAATAAAAACATTTCCTTTGTGAATTATATATATATAGGGATTGTTTTAAAATATATATCATTGGAATGAATAATAATGATAAAAAGTCATTGAGGAAGCAAAACACTCATGATATCAATCAATTCTTGAGTTTCTGTGTCCTTATTTGTTGATTTTAACTTTTATGGTAATAGAACTACACCAATAATCCCCAACCTTTATGCTTTCATGTTCAAGAAAATGAAAAATGGATTTAGGTATAAGAAATGGAAATGCACAAGCTGAAAGATCACCACTGCCAAAGGTATAGAGATCTAAGCAGCGACAGTAATGCCAGAGATTTATCATCACTATCAGGTGAAAGGAAAATAGTGACATTTTTCCATTTAAGCCCTAGATAATCCTCTGTACTGCCTAATTTAATGATATTTGTAGAATTTTTTCAGTCTTAACACAATTCTCCATATATATTTATTTCTCCAGAAGTGCAAAAAATTTGAAGCAAAGAAACAGATTGTTATAACATTACTATAATCTTGAAAGAAGGTTTAGAATTTGTCTACTTATCCTGTCAACTCCTGAACAAATATGTCATCAGACAAAGCTATCAGCATTATTTAAAATCTCTGGTGTATATCTGTTTTGACTTGAACAAGTAAGATGGTAACTTACACTTCTAGTTTTACAATTTCTGTGTGTTATTTGGGCTATTTTGGAAACAAGATCAGCAGAATACTTCATGACCTCTCTCAGATTCTACTCAAGCAAATTCTAAAATCCATCTAATCTATGTATATAAACAAAATGCCAGAAAAGCTCATAAAAGAACCCCCCTTTTACACAACTCCAAGTGCTTAAAAATATCCTGCTGGGACTAACAACCTGTTTTTCAAATGCTTTTAAAAACTTGGCATTATAATTTGTGTTCAAAATACAAATAGGTACCAGATACTACTAAATTCTGTGTTAACACATGCCTCAGAATGACTAGCAAATTGTTAAAATGAAGAGCAAAAACTGGTATCTCACATTTGCTAGTTTCATGCGAATTTTGTTAAGAAACTTGATTTACATGTTGAGATAAAAAGCAAGATGCCATTTGGCTCTAAATGTACACTTAAACAATACAACCATCAGACTGTTAGTGGTGGATTGCCTTTTTTTTGTAGACAAATGTCTGGGCCCTGAGGGCACACAGTGTCCCTGCTTGACTTCCCAAGTTTTCCCCTTACTCAGTCTAAGCCTCATTTTACTGCATCTCTGCCCCAGCCATGCAGGGGACATATGTCCCAAGCCCTGTCAAAGCGCAGACTGTGGACACTCACTGTAGACTGTGGACATTTCCATTCCCGACCTGTCTCTCGACCATCAGCTTTTGCAGCTGACAGGATTCTGTGAAGGGCCCTGGCCCTGGCTCATCACTTGCCGTGTTGGTGCTGTCGATAGACCGTGATACCTGATCTTGGCTCTACCCCCATGTTCGCACCTTTCAATGAGAGCATGGGGTGCTCTTAGCTTGTCCCCCTCAAAAATCTGCTCTGTTCTTGCTTCTCCCTGAAGGGAGATACAGGATACAGGAACGTGCTTGTGTTAATTCATTGTCTTACAGGGATGATGAAGGCTTTGCTCTTAAGCTTAGACATGGAGTAAGTCATCCCTGGAATCAGTGGAACCAGAGAAAGTTCATATGCAAACAGCAAATGTGTGCCTGTCTAGAACTGAACCAGATGTTGCTTTCCTATTCATGCATTTAGGCACAGAAATATCTTCTTAAACTTGGTCATCAATGTTGTTTTTAATCCATATTTTTAACTGACTAAATAATATTAAACAATCTATTTGGCTGTTTTCTTGATAATTTTTTTAAGTTCACAGAGATACTTTCTTGCTTCATTAATATTCTTGTCTCTACTTTTCCTGAATTAAGAAAACCAGACAAACAAAAAAAAACCAAAAATTCATAAACATGAATTCATGAACAGAAGTTTGAAGTTGTACTGAGGCAGTCCATTTAATCAGAATGTGAATAGCCTGAGAAATCTATGAATAATACCCTTGTTGAAAACAATAGCAATGAATAAGTAACTTACTCCTTTCTTTAGATACACAGTATACTTTTTTGGTACATATTTAGTATGGATAAACAAAACCTGTAACATTAATTTTCTGCAAGTAATTTTCTTCTGACAGTGCCTAAAATAGTTCTAAATGTGCTCAGTTGCTGAGATAGCATAGTCATGCTAACACAGCCACTGCATAATGTACTTCAGACCACTAGCTATAACATATTTTTGAAGATAGTGGTATATTTAGAAATTATTTTTGATAAGCTATACGAACCTAAAGAAACTAGGTTGCCTCAAAGAGGCAGTCCCATTTCAGATCCCAAGAAGACAGGAAGGAAAATTATTTTGATTCATATTAAAAAAAAACCCAATATTTTTTCTAGACAAAAAGGTTAAAAAGTAAAATATAATTTAATAAATAATTAAATATGAGAATCTTTACATGCTGCAACACTAACAGGAGTCCACTGCTACTGTCTAGGGTACGCTGCCTAAATCAGTAGAATTTAGAGGAAAAGCAACTTTCTAACAGTCAAACACACTTGCCTAATCAATATCAGAAGTAATTGAATTACTATGTAGCTCAGATTTCTAAAATGGTCTTTGTGACAGTTTAAAATCATTATACACTTTCAATGAAACCACAATTTATTATTAAAAAAAAAAGCAGATGGGAAGACTGAAAATGCATTCAAACAAAGACAACACAATCAAAATATCTGAATGAAATACAGGTTTTATGCAACACAATTACATCAATGGCCTTATGTCTTTAAAAAACTTCATAAAGATGCTACAAAAAATTTAATGTAAATTTAAAGACAAGGAATCTATACTACACACTCTTTTGTTGGAAAATATGAACTACATTAACACTGTGCTTCATGTTCTAAAGAATATAACAGCCTCTCTTCCTTAATCACATTTTTTGACATTTCTTCTGTCAATCACAATCAAATCAAGAAAAAAAAATTATTTGATTACTGTGTCTGCCCAACAAAGTAGCAAACTTCGCTACATAAACACTACTCACTGCTGACTGAACAGTTAAATTTTATCTTGCTCCTCTTCATAACCGGCCAAATTAAAATCTTAACCTAACAAATGTTGGCCAA
This sequence comes from Anomalospiza imberbis, assembly GCF_031753505.1. Lineage (NCBI taxonomy): Eukaryota > Metazoa > Chordata > Aves > Passeriformes > Viduidae > Anomalospiza > Anomalospiza imberbis. The sequence continues at coordinate 26,576,735 of NC_089685.1, read as the reverse complement.
ACATCCATGAGAGGATAAACCCACCCCAGAGTGCTTTTGCTTATAGATGCAGCTCTAAAAAACAGAGAAATTAAGCTGAGTTAACAGCTGGAGACTTGCAACCATGTTTTAAAAGCATAAATTAGATTTTTTTAAAAATATATATGCTACATGATATTATAAAGATGGTGTATCAGACAGAAGCTATTTTTAATCTGTGGTGATTAAAATAACTTGTTTTCATTTTGGGGCATATTTGGTGTTTTATTTTATAGAAGATAATTTTTATGTTTATCAATTTCCATAGTTAGTAAAATGAAAACATAGCAAACGTATTTATTCCTAAAGCCTTGAGGCCTTCCTGACTTTGCCAGCTGCAAGAGAAACTCACTCCAGGCAAAAAGCTGAAGTGCTTTTAAATGTAAAATGTGCTCGCTTTCACATGAGCAAGCAGCCTGCAGGTATAAAATGCCTGCCACAGATTCAAAAGATAATGGTGGGATTTCAAGCTCTCTTTACAGAATATTTGTAACTAAATTTGTTGATCAGAGGACTACTGAATAAAATAACAAACAGTACTATAATAGGCACAGATATGAGATCTGACAACAGGATGCCATTTTCTTGCTTACATTTTTTTAAATTAAAAAATGTAACCTTTTCCACTCATAGCTGACCTATGTTGGATAATTTCTATTTAGTGAAAATGCAGAAAAAGGGGTGGGGGAATAACATAATAATGATATCACATAGCTTAAAGAATGCTTTTGGCCTGAAAGCATTAGGCTATTTTACAAGAGTTCCCACCCTCAGCAAGCACTGCTGGCTTGGACTGAGTGGTTCTGAAAGCCATTACCATGTAGATTTCAGCCTACATAAAAGCAGACTGAGTGGCACCATCACTGAGGAGACAGAGTAGATAAAAGCCTAAAAGGCTTCTAACTTAGTTAAGAATCTCTAAAAAGCATCTAATCTTTCTAGTAAACAAATGGAGGCAGAGTGGTAGCAGAGAGAATGTACAGCCATTAAATACTGACAGATGCTCCTGGGTTTCTATGCTCAAGACTTCAACATCACATGATACTTCATTTCCAGTTTTGCACCACTGAAAGACTTTAGTCTATAAAAATGTAAATAAAACTTCTACGTCATTAAAAGCTCTTTTAATTGTCAGTGTAGAAACAGACATTTTTAATATACACGTCCATAGATGTGTATAGATTTCATAGATGCTTCATAGATTTCACCTACCTGAAGGACTTTGGTTTTTATGTCAAGCTCCAGGAAAATGGTACTCCAAGGTTTTCACAAGCATTCATTATTCTTATTCAAACTTCAGACTTCTTCATTTTTAAGTTGTATTTTTAACATATATATAAGTTAGTTGAAGGAAACAAGAGCCTTTGATATTTATGGCGTCATGTTATTTTTGTTCACTAATACTGGGAGAGACACCAGGAACTAGTAGCTATGGCTGCAAATCAGAATGTTACAAGAATCAATTCATTTCATAATCCTTTAAACGCACATGCTAGAACTATTTCACCCACAGTTTCTTGTCTTTTTTATTCAGCAGATATGAAAAAAATCAAGAAACCCTAATCACTGCCAGAAAATTACCAAGTCACTAATCATTAATAAATCCAAGAATTTATATAATTCCTTTAAAACTGGATAAGGAATGAAAACACACATTCAAAAAAAAAAAAAAAAAGATAGTCCACAAGTAAACTGCTAAAATATTTAATGAAGTTTTAAATTTAATTAACAGTTTGGAATATATGCCTTTATTTCTGGATACTAAATATTCTTCTACTCATTTTTCAGACCTAATGCTGGGAAACATCAATAAGTAATGACTCTCCCAGGTAGAAATAAGCTACATGTGTGAGTGTGTGGTTCACTACACTAAAATCAGGGTTACTTACTTATGACTGAAGCATGAATTCCAAAGAAGATGAAATGTCTTTCACTATTGATGAGAAGGATAGCATGCAATTTTATTCAGAGTCCTCTCTATGCACTTTTACTATTCAAGCAGTATATTTAATCCTTGCATGGTTCAAGAAGTCCAAGACACACAGCTGGAAACTAAGCAGCTAGACAGAAACAGTGAAATATCAAAGGTAGACTCAGGTTAGATCATAGTCTTCTATAGAAGATCTTTACAATATGTAAGAAAAAAAATCTACTAGGTCAACATTTTTCACTGACTTCAGTGGGACAGCATTTCATCCTGAAAAAATTAACATTAGAGGAATATACAGTTCACCAGTTAGGTAGCCCAAGTTCTATACATAGATCAATTTCCCTTTGGTTACCATTCCCTGTTAGACATGCCTCCTAGCCAAGCCATCAGTAAAAATGTCTGAAATACTTTATTTAAATATGCCAAAATGCCAAACTGTATCTCTTTTGCCAAACCTGGCCAATTCTTAACACTCTCCAACTTCACTCTTCCAAGCCCTAACTGGCATCATCTTCCTAAAAGAGCCAATCCACATCACACCAAATAAATTTCAATTTGTATTTTAAAATTGATCTCATAGAAACCTTAGATCATCACAAAAAAAAAAAAAAAAAAAAAAAAATGAAACACACTGAGTATTTCTTCGTTAGAGACCACAAAATTTATTCTGATCTAAATCTAAGTATGGAAGAAGTAAAATAGGAATATCTCTACTAAGAGTGAAATTAGTCTGACTTAATGTAGCAGTAAATTATCCATATAGCCATGAAAAACATTGTCCTGGCAAATTTAAAATTGAGGGATTTAATTCATTCCAAATAAGGATCCACAGTTGGCTATGTTGTCAATAAATTCTAAGGGAATCAGAGTGGAGCTGTATATTTTCCCAGAGTTATTTTTAGTTATCATCAAAAAAGGCCATTACTTGGTCTGTCAGGCTAGTAAAGGCAACAAAACGTGGAGGAGGAGAGCATGGAGACATCACCCTCCCTAACATGAGCCCAGTGCTGTGTAATGAAATGGGCTGGCACATCATGGGGCACAGGCTTTTGTGGCTGTTTTCCTCTAGTCTATCCATAGTCCATGGAGAGAGATGCTGAGCAGTCAGTGAGTAGCCTGGTGATCAGGGACAAAGTGAAGCACCTCTTATGTTCTTTTCTTATCAATGTCCCTACATTGTGCAAAGGTGTGGGTTACAAATATCTGACATTTGCAGAGGCTGAGATACAGCTGGCTTGTGCTGGGGCAGTGAGTTCACATAAAAGAGGCCATCGTGCCAGTGGGTAGGAGAGGGAGGACAGGGAACAGCAGCTGTTCTGCTTCAGCAAAATTTTACAATTCATTAGATGAATGCAAAAAGAAAGCATTTTATCTTTGCTCTCAAGGGGGCAAAAGTCAATTCTTACAACACTGCTGAGCAGCTCTAAGATGTGGCACACCTAAACTAATGAAGTCAAGGAAACTTGCATTTTTTAAAAACCACATTATCTACACTTGGTTAGTGATACTTTGTATCACTGCATAATTACAGACCTATAAAATCTCTATTATATTCACACCAGTAAACACTTCTTTGAACTGAGTGAAATAAAGCTTTTTGATGTATGGTATTCTCAGCATTTATCACAAATATTAGAAAGATATTCAGTAAATTAGATTACAAAAGAGTAGTAATTCCACAAGAATCAAAGGAAGAGGGTGTTTATTTGCCTCAGACCAATAAAGGAAAAATGATGATAGAATCAATTGAAAATATATTAAACAAATGTATTTTAGGTATTTAGGGCAGAAACCCACCTTCATTTTAGTGTATATTGCCTTGGGCTTCAGAAGCTTGCTAGTTTTACATCAGATATAGTGAGATATAAAGAGAGAAATGACAGTCATTGACCTATAGATACCAATATAGGCTAGAAAATAAAACCAGCAAAAACCAAAAAAAAACATAAAATATATGATGCACTTTTTGGAGGGGATAGAATTTTTCTTTAGAATCTCTTTACACCTTTTGTCTAACCACAAAACATTGACTTTAAGAAAGTCTTCTCTAAATAAGAAGCACCAAAATGCCTGTTTCCTAAAGCAATGAATATTTAAAATGTTCCTGGAAGGTCCTGATCAATGACAGGGATCATTTGCAAGTGTCACATCTTTCCCAGTCTCTTCTGCATTAGAGACCATGGAACCTTACCTTTTAATTGCTCTGTGCTGAAAAAAGGCCTTATGATAAGCACAATGATCCATTCAGAGTGCCACTAGCTATAAAATAATAAGAACAAAGAGGACTGGAGGACTTAGGAAACCTGTCTGAGTTGGTTTTATCTTTTTTCTTTTTTCCTTTTTTCTTTTCTTTTTTCCTTTTTTTTTTTTTTTTTTTTTTTTTTTTGTGATTGGGGCACAGAAAAATTTTGGTTTTGCACTTTTCTTGAACAGAGACAGATGTTTTAATTTCCCAGAGGATTTTAAGTCCGTGGACTCATCTTCATTGTACCACAGTCACAAGCTACAGAATTTAAAAATTCTGGCAGATCTTTCCCTGATATGTTCTCTCCCTTAAAATATTCAAGACATACAAGATGGAACATTAAGAGTTAGTGCAAAGGGAATACCTGGAATCAAAAGGCTCCTCACATACATTTTCATGGTATCAACAACAGATGGCAACATCTAGTTTCTAAATTCTCATTTGTATGAAATTTGAGGAGTTATTTTACTCTTTTTTAAGCAAAATAACATGACATTTAAAAATCAAAGCAAAAATCATAGATAAAGATATTATTTGCAAATGTATAATGATACATAATTATTTACAGAAGCACATATGCACTCAATCAGTAAAGGTCCTGTGACTTTATCCAGTAACAATATATCTGCAAAATCGTGATACTGAACACTGAATGCACAGCCTTCACAAGGAAGTATTTACAAACAATTTAGTTACGTTGTCTTATTAAATGCATGGAGAGAAAAGCAATCAGTAAAACAACTGGTATATTTCACAAGCTGGAAAAGAGGATGTATTTGAAGTAGAAATGAAAATATTAGAATTTAAAACAGAAAATTCCAACATGAAAACAAAATAAGAAAGATTTAAGCTAGAGTCAGCACAAGACTTTCCAGTTTTCTTGAGAGGGAATATGACAATCTCCAAGGACATAGCTAGCTGCACCCTTCTTTCTACCCCTTCTCTTACAAAAATATAAAGAAATTCCTACTCAAAAAGTCCTAATATAGTCTAGTAGTAAATCCTTATAAAAGATAAGGTTATAGCTGAAGTCAGTGTATGTTATGCCATGGAGGTTTTCAGCAAGCTACGTAAAGAGCTGTGGCTGATGCAGTGGCGTGCCAGCCACAGGCTCAGCTGCCAGCTACACCTCTCCAGTTCAGGAATGGACACACTGGGAGTCGGTCACAGAGCACTGATGTCTTCAGGGTAATGTGTCCCCAAACACTGCTGTACCGCTGAGCTGGCTATTTCATAGGGCAACAAAAGTTTCACTTCTAGCACAAGACAACCATTTAGCTCTTCCAGCTAAACATCAAGGAGTGCCATTGCAAGACAGAACGGGGTAGACACTCTACTGCAGATAACAATCCAAGGCACTATATGATATGTACTGAAGAAAATGGTTTCCTTGCCACTTAATGTATACACATTGAACCACTGAATTGCAGGGTATATCCTGCTTCTTACTGATAGGAGGAGGAAGTAAGCCTTTTTTTTAGTGTAAAAATATTTTCCTTCTTGTTTGAAAAAGGAATAATTTTTAATTAAAGTAAAATAAATTAAAAGTGTAAAGTAAAATAAAATAAAAGTGAAATATTTAAAAATTGCCCTCAAATACTTCAAAAGAAGTAGCAGAATTTGATTTGGTTTCATAACTTCATAAGAACATGTATAAAACATGCTATAATTTAAAAACAACTCTGCAATAAAATATATCTATTCATTGCACATATATAATTCAGTTTTCCAAGTGCAAGTATTGCAACAAGATGTTTTATCACTGATTGGTGCTCTAATAATATACCAAATGCCAGCTTGGAAATTAAATATTCACAAGAATACAATTAAAATTAAACCCTCAGTCCCAAAATAAATCATAAAAAAACACCCCTGTGATAAATAAAATAAAATAGCATTCCTGCTGCCTTTGTCCAGTTTTTTTTTTCCCATATGGTATCCTATTTGTCATATGGAGATTGCAAAAATACCCTTTAAGAGAATAAATTAGAAATGAAGCATAAACAATAGAGCCTGCTCAGCAGTCATGTTTTCCAGTGCTCTGTAGGGTAGCTGCAGGAATTTTCCATGCTGTGAGTGTTAATGAGACCCTTCATGGGCAGCATTAATACATAAAAGCAATCACCTATAATTCACCTTTTCAAATCTATACTTCTTGAATTCAGTAACTAGAAGAAAAAGAGGTAGAATAATGCAAATGCTATCCCCATTTACTGATATACAACCATTAGCCAGAAAGGGTTTGACAGCAGAAAACTTATCAACAGACATAAATGCTTCAATAATCATGACCAGGGTCCAGAAGCACTTGGAAACCATGTACAGTTTTCAAGACTACAAAGCTGTCCCTAAACATATGGTTTTCCTGATAGAAGAAAACATACTTACAGGAATTATTAATTAGTTAAAACTGGCTGGATTCAAGATACTTAGGCACTTAGAACAGAATGGGTATCTGACCAAAGTCTGCAATGAAAGCAATCTGGCATGAAGGAAACACACAAATTTTATACAGTTTATTTCCAAGTTGCCACTTATCTTTTGTAACATTTATTTAAATCAAATTGTGGAAAAATTCAAATTTTCAACAAGGATACCAGTAAAGTTCTGGTTAACAGTTGCCAGCATGAGGCAATTGTCACTAACCAATATCTCACACAAGTAAGTTTCCAAGCTAGGCACTGGACTTCAGACAAGGACAGCGTCACCAAACGGTGATGGTCTTCAAGCTTTTGGTAGGAAGTCCCTCATCTCTATTTCATTTCTGAATGGCCAACCCATGGGCAAAGAAATGAGTGGGATCTGTGAGCCCTTAATATTTGATAAACTTTCAAGTGAAAGAATATTAGTTCATTCTGCCAAGCGCACTATTTTAAAAATTTAATGACAGAAACACAAAGCAATAGCATACCTGATAGCTATCTTGCACTCTGATCCCAGTTCAAAGTGATTTCTCTGTTCCAGGTAATGGGAAGTTTCTATGCAATTTAAATAAATACCAGAAATGAGATTAATTTCTTCAAAAAAGACCAAATTCTTCTACAAAATGAACACTGATTTTTGGTACAAGCTTGCTGTGGGTCATCCGTTCACAGCTGCATTTCTTCTTCTGATGAGGCAAACTAACTCTTGGGTTTCCCATTACTATCAACTGATTCAGGCAGGTCATCCCTTACCAATGAATTTTTCTTATTTTAACAGTGCTATCCATTGTCAGGTAAAAATATTTTTTTGAATAGTACTACCTCATGCATGAGGCCAAGATCTGCATTTTGGCTGCAGATCTAAACTGAACATAGCAAATATCAAAGATAAGCCTCAAAGCCAGCTTTGCTGGAGGTTAGTTATGGCTCTTCCCTACACTTTTTCTGGTTTTGATGCCCATCAGGCCCATTACTGAGAAATTTCAGCATGCTAAGTTATCAAAGGCACTTTTATTTTGGTAGCCAGGTTAGCTTTCTGATGCCTTAGTGTGCTGCAAGAGCTCATTCAGCATCTGATGTGAACTGAAGCATTTGAAAGAGAGTAGTAAGTGAATAGGGTAAAGGAAGGCAGTGGCCAGCACTCATAGGGGTTTGACTACTATGACACTTATTTACACAATGAAATCCTGTTCCTGAGCACTTTTCATTTTCATAGAAGTGAAAAACCACTGGCTTTACATGAAATTTTCATCCTTAAATAAAATTACTTCAGAAACACTTATGCAAATGTAAAAAGAAGAAATGCACCTCATTAATAGGTCTTCCTAAAACCAAAAGATGATGATGGAAAAACTTGAGAATGGCAATTTATATGAGATGAATGATTTATAAATGTGACTTGCTAGAAGGGAGTAGGACTGGGAGGAGCATCATGGATTTCCATCTAAGACTAGAATTAATTTTGCTTCCACTTTTATAGTGGAAAATCATTAGGAAGGAATCACATACTGACATTCGGTAGTTTCAGTGAGCAGTTCATATAACTGAAAGATCATTTCCTCTCATCTTAATTCTATCAAATAACTTACGAAAAAAGTAAATTCTATCACTGTTCATGTACCCAAACAGCAGTAGCTGAACTGCAGTTTTCAAAGGCAGAAGGCTTTATACACTACCCCAGTGGCATGTTACAACACTGCATCAATTAGTATTGTAATCTATATCATCTACTACATCTTCCTCACTTACTTTTTTTTATATCTCTCTATCTCCTTCTCTCTATTTTTAATAAAAAAGTGAAATACTGCTAGTTCCTGCCAGACAGGAGATTAGCTCAACACTAAGGACAAGGGAAATTGCACTGACACTTACTAAAAAGAACATAGCTATTTTCTGAGTTTTGCTTCTTGCTTTTCTTCTGTGCTGCATAGACATTTGACTAAACCAATAAATAAAATTTAAAAACAATCAGATCCAGAGGACAGAAAACACAAATACCCAGCAAAGTCAAGGGAAAAAAAATCTCACAATATTTAATTTTAGATATGTCTGCTACAAACTTACACTTCAAAACAACTTTGAACTAGTGTCAACATCAGTAGTAGAACTGTTATTACCATGAGAAGCTCATTGCCTCAGGATGTTTTATAGACCAAAAGTCTTAAGAGGTAGTAAAGTGGTCACCAGAATTGTTGGAGGGTGGATAATGAATTATTTGGAGGTATTAAAAAAAAATACAAGTGTAACTTGTGAATCAGTCCATGAAAGCCTATCTCTTGGAAGTGAGATTCTCCAGGGGAAGAAACACATGATGCTTCTTCCATATGTTGAAGTTTGAGCAGATTGATGTGAATTTTTCTTGTTCTTAAATACTGTTTATGTCTTTATTCTGTTAAAAAAGTTCCTTATTTCTTAAAACTCATTTACTTGAAGGGAAAAAAAGGTAAACCCCATAAAATGCAACATCTTTCTGGTTATTTTATGTTGGGTTTTCATTGTTAGTGATATGGTACAAATAAATGGGGCATTCTGCTAGCAGTAGACTTTTTTCCCTTGTAACAGATTCAGTAGATAACACTCCACATATTGTGACACCAAAAGCACTGGTGCTCTTCATCTGTTGTAATATTGTTTTTAAGAATTATACTCAAACATCAAAGGCTGTTGTTCTCAACCCAAATTTTGCAGAGATTTAAACTGCTGTGGTAGATTAATCTCAATATGTCAAGTTATATACATGAATCATTAGTTCATATAATCGACATTTCTAAATATCAGCTTTCAGTGATGTGTGTGCTGATAATCTTTTTCTCCTTGTATTTACCCTGAATTTATATGAACTCATTTACTGCTAATATGCCAAAAGAAATAATTACACTAGAATCAGCAACTTTATGCTAAATTATATATCTATTTAATGTCTATGGAACTATATTTCTTGTGTTCCAAGAAAATGTATTGGGATGAGTTTCTCTGGATTTTACTCCTAGTATATAATATAAAGTTTATATTTTTAAATTACTTTTCATTTAAATTATGGCTTCTGTGACAGCCATGACATAATATATTGTGTGTTTTTAATTGTCTACTTTGACTCTTCAAGTAGAGTGAGTCAGTTAAAATTATATGGAGCTAGGAAAATTGTGTGCCATTGTGGCAAGCACATTTCTTTCTCTCTCAGGATTTTTATAAAGGTGCACAGAGAGAAGTGAAAGAGAAAACAATTTCTATTTCTGCTCCTTGTTTTTCTCTTGTGGAATGTGTTTGGAGATTGTTTACTTAGAGCGAATGCCTGGTTGGATCACAGTGGATTGTTTGGGCCTGATGGCCAGTCGGATCCACCTGTGTCTGGACTCTGGCCAACAGGGTCACGAGTTGTGAGGTGAGTTAGATAGGATACTTAGAGAGAGTAGCATGTAGTTTTTAGTATCCTCTTTTATATAGTATATTAATGTATCATAGCATAATTATAATAAAGAATTCATTCAGCCTTCTGAAATAAGTCAGACATCATCATTCTTCCCATTGGGTTCGCCAACATCTACAACATGCCATCATAGTGGCCAAGTGAGCATTAAGGGACAGAAGGTCCCAAGGCAGAGAAGAGCATGCCAAGGGAGCAGGGCACATGCAACCAGGCATCAGAGAAGAAAGAAACTTAGTAAGGATAAGAGACATTGATTCAAAATTTTCTTAATCTCAGAAAGTCAAGGAGTATTGAAACCAACAATGAATGAAGGACCTACTTGCTGTACATGGAAAGAGTAATATTGAAACCTTGTTTATATTGTTTTGCCTAAGCTAGCTATGTAGTGTGTTTGGGTTATTTTTTTCTCTATCAATAAAAAAATTACCCAGTATATGCTGGATTTATGAGTTTAAAAACCTTTTGGTCTTTTTCAGGAGCACCTTATAAAGAGAATGACAAGGCAGATAATTTTATAGGTCTGTAAAAGTCTTGAGGTAGATGAGAAAAGACTTCTTTAATTTATTTTATACCTAATATTTGTGCCAGCTACTAACCACAGAGCATGATTTTCAGTTTATATTAAATTTTCTCTTTGTGCCAAATTTGTCCAGTAGGGATATGTCTCTATCTGATTGATTGGATCACAGCTGAACAACAAGAAAAGATAACATATATTCATCCAAATTTCTACTATATTCAAATGAAGTATTATAAAAAGTTATTACTATGAGTAAAATTATGATTACTCTTCCCAGACAAGATAGCATTCAGATGGAGAAGACATAATACAAATGGCACTTGAAAGCTAAAGAGAGAGGCAACAGTCACCTACACATACCACTGAAAAATACATAGCAAATGACAGCACCTCACAATCACTGTAAAGTATACCTGTCTGTTGTTCACTGGATAACTAGAGCAAAGTAGGAGTACAGGTCAACTCTTAAGGAAGAGTTTATTCTAGCAATCTTCAAAGTGAATCTACAAGGGCATAATCTGGGAAAATAGGTTAAGAACAGGCAGTATTACTATATTTAGGCACAAAGGAAATCTAAGAATATGCACACACATGAATCACAACAGAGATCAATATCAAAAAATGAAATAAAGTGAATGAACACACAGATAGAATAAATGGTTTTTGTCACGTGAAACGACTGAGAGCTAGAATGATCAAAAAGCTCCAAAAATTACTTCTGTAACAGACTACTTTACTCCGTAAGTTAGAAAGACAAATAATATTTTTTCCTATAATTTCCATTAATGGTAGAAAGTGCTAAAAAAGGGAACAATTTACCTATCACACCGAGGTTTTGTGAACAGTGTTTATTGTTCACAAAATGCTCAGAAATGAAAAACAGCTGCCTATACATTCATAGCTATTAAAATGCTTTTAACAGACTGAAATAACAAAATAGTTTTGAAGGCTCTCTGGTCAGATGACCAGATGTTCTAGTTTTGTGGTCAGCCTCATGCATTTATCTGTAGATTTTGGTTCTAGTCCTGGTTTTCTTTTTATCGCCCTTATCCTTGTATTTTCCTAATAATTCTTTAATTCAGCTGATTTGGTGTCCAGCTCTAACAGAGTAAGAGAGTAACAGAGTACATTATCACACAATTACATAATTTTTCCTGTCTGTCCACCAGTCCCCTAGCCAATCTGTAAGGAAAAAAATCATCCTACCAATTCCATTGCAGTTTAGTTTAAGCAAATAAGGATTGTTCACCTAAACTAGCACCCTGTCTGACAACAGCCAAAAATGTTTATTGAAAAGCATAGGAGGATAGCTGTGTATTCAAACTACCCTAGAAAATTTTTGTAGCTTTGGCAATTTTCAGTCTGAAGAAACCTAAGCCAAAAGTGACACATCAATAGATAGATAGATAGATAGCATTTGATTAATGAAGTAAAAAAGGAATTAAGTCTATGATTGCATTGCCTACCTTCACAGATCTACCTATCTGAAAATTTTCTTTTAATTTGTTGAACAATTTTCACCTAATTTAGCAGAGGAGTGTGAAATGTCAATGTATTACGTTTCACGGTGTTAAGCTTTTGCAAATGTAGGAAAATCAGCAGCAGGGGAGACACTGAAATTAAATACCCTCATGGGAGAAGACTACAGAATAACTAGAATCATTCTATGTTCCACATGGATTTTGCTGGGGCCAGAAGAGCCATGTCATAGCTCCTCCCCTTTGGTTGGAACTCCCAGCATGGTGGTGGGTATTATACAATGTGTTAGATGGAAATTAGAAGTATTATAGTGGTTACAAAGCAGTGGCAACCAGGGAAAGACAGGGAGTTACTGCTGTGGGAGATGGCAGAGAAAAGAATTTAGAATACTTCCAAGGAAAAGGATAATGTGGGAAAACAGGGAGGAAGCTGAGATGCCTAGAGAGATATACTGTAACTTTGCAGGAAACCTGGCTTCTAGCTCTGTGTGACATCTGAGTGCAAAAAAACCCAAATATCTTCCATTTAGTTCAAAGCGGAAAAGTAGAAGATACCAGTGTTGAAAGAAGAAGGGAAATACAACAAAATACAATGTAGCAATGGCAAAATGGAGAAGGAAAGTCTATACAGTAAGACAGTTTGAAAAACATGTTCCTCTACTATTTGAACAAAAAGTCCACAAATTAAGTAGATGTAAAATTGTTTAAAAGGTAGAATTTTCGAATTCAAGTTTTAGCCCTATTTCCTGAAAATTTTCAGAATAACCAAAGAAACCTCAAAAGCCTTAAATACCAGCCAAAATAACTATTTTTTTCCATATTCTGTTGTTCAACAGCTTCCTGTCTTCCCCAGCATGAAACACAATTGTAGCCACAATTGGGTCTTCTGCCCACTCCTGGAAATTGTGTGACTCCTACATACTGTCAGACCGTGCTTAACATATTTATTGCCAGCTTTCAGTACTATCAAGAACCTGGGAAACCCAAGGTTGAAGTGGAAGCAAAAAATGTTGTTCACTCCAAAAGTCAGAATTTAGATAAAAACTCCTTGATGGGCATTGCCTGTCAGAAACTCCTTGATGGGCATTGCCTGTCAAAGGTATGTGAGGCTTGCAGCTGAAAAAAAGAGCACAGACCCTCTGCTTTGACAAACAGAAAGTTATGCATGTCACAGTGCTTTTTCTAGAGCATTCATAAAAACAGGCTAAGAAATGGACAATCAATTACTTGAAAAAGCACCTTGGAGGAAAGGATACTCATCCTGTCTCTCCAGACACAAAGAATCAAACTTTGCTATCATTACCATAGGAAGTCTTGTCCCTTAGATGTGGACAGAATTCCTGACAACATACAATATTTTCCAGCTCTACTAATGTCTAAATTTCTCCTCATATTATGCTGCACAACTGTAGGTACTACCCATAGCCCTGTCACTATTGTTGCTGTAGCTCCTTAGCCAACAATTGATTCCACATCCTGTAGCCCAAACTGTTCCATACAATTTTTACGTTTTGACCATTGTTTTCAGCCTGCTATTTCGTTTCATGAAAACCTGTACTGACCTTTAAATTCATCAAGAGAATAAACAAAGTATTAAGCCACAAGTCACCACACTGTTCTTTCTAATACCTAATTTTGTGAATCACTTCAAACTGTGGTGGGTTTTCACCATTAGCAGCATATATCCAAAAGCCAAGAAGGCCAGAATTTTGAGAGTATAATCTGACTCTCCTTAAAGGTGCTTAATTTTCAGAAAATGCTGCTTTCATAGTGAAGTATGCCCATAATCCTTCATATCATGAAAACATTATCTCATATTTCTCACTTCATAAATAACATTTTGTACCTAATGAGATACTTACTTTGCTTTTAACTACTCATAAGTTATATTTTGACCTATTCATAGTATTATACCTAGTTTACTAAAGGACTTTAGCGGTAATCACAAAGCTGTGGGTTCCAATAAAAAGCAACTCAAATTTGGAATATCAGCTAATGCAAATGCTTACAAATTCTACATAATAACATTAAATATTATCACCGATTTCATGATGACGCATATAATGATCCATATTAGGAAAAGAAATCTGACAGAACATTTTAGTCACAATTTTTTTGAGGTTCAATAGATACAGATGATAAATTTTAGATATCTTTGCTTCCTCTTTAAGGAACCATGAGTATTTGAGTACTGAAATAATTTAATTATTTTTTTTTATCAGAAAGAGGCTATTTTCCTAGCCAGTACTTCTTAAAACAAAACAGTATTTAATATTTTTCATGGGTTAAAATGTTTTTAAACACACAGAGTAAATAATTTAAAATTTTAAACTTACTATTACATGCATATCAAAGGTGCTTTTCTTACAACTGTCTGATTGAGCTTATTTACTGTGATTTTAAATGATACTGACAGGAGGAACTGAAATCTCATTATTACCTATGGAATATCTGCTGCATTCTGGAACTCTGTCTTTTATCTGACAGCTCCTACTGCTCATCTTGTACAAACTGGGCTGACAGAAAACCAACTGATTCTAAAGATTAATTTCATGACATCATGTTTTTACATGTTAAAAGACAAGAAAGACAGTTTCTAAGAGATTTTGATAATACAAAATTACTAATCAATGATAAGAGACTCAACAATTTAACAGATTTTTGATGAGATTTTTCTTCACCTTTAGCCAGATAAAAAAGCACCTTTACATAACTCAAGCCATTACTTAGTTGGTCTTTAATGATACCTCTCTTTTGTATGCTTTCTTGTTGTATTAAAAGAAAAGTAATTTTATTCAAAAACAACATGTATATCATAGACAGTTATTTGCCAGATTTCATAATAAAAGCAAAGAAATTCAATATAGGCTAACTAATAGTCCAAACTTCCAGTTTCTGGGTAATTGCTGCACATTCAGAACACAGTTTTCTTTGAATTTGTCTCCCTATATTGCTATTTACAGATAATAAGAGTTTTAAAATAAGGTGTTTGTATGTTTTACAGTCATGAATACCAAAGCCAAAGAATAAGGTTCCATTGAAGAAAAACTGGTGATGCAGTTGTATTCATTGGAAAAATGGACCCTTTCTGCTTTTCATGTTATGTGGTACACAAGAAGATCAAAAAGAATTTTGCTGTTTTCCTTTGGTCATTTTATACACATCAGAATATTTTATAATGTGTAGTTTTCAATGACATTACTTGAATGCCTGAAAGAGAAGACTTCTGACTACTCAAGCAGTTTTGTCGAGCTGACCCTGGCCAAATTGCCAGGGGATCACAGAAGCCACCCTATTACTCCCCTCCTCAGATGAACAGGAGAGGGAAAATACAATGAAAGGCTCAGGGGTTGAGATAAGGACAGGGAGAGATCACTCACCAAATACAAAACAGGCAAAACAGACTCAACATGGGGAAATTATGAGAAGTAAAACCAAATCTTAAAACACCTTTCTTCTACCTCTCCCATCTTCCTAGACTTTCTCTATCAACTTCCTGGAATCATATTCTCTATCAACTCCTCTCCAGTGGTGCAGGGGGACCACAAATGGAGGCTGCAGTCAGTTTATCAGACATTGTCTCTGCCACTCCTTCCTCTTCAGTGTGATGACTCCTCACACTCTTCCCCTGCACCAGTGTGTGTCCCTTCCATGGAATGCAGTCCTTCAGAGACACACTGCTCCACTGTGGGTCCTCCACTGGGTCACAAGGCCTCCCAGAACACCTGATCCAGCATGGGCTTCTCTCCATGGATCTAACCAGGAGCCTCCTCCAGCACAGGCTTCCCAGAGGGTCAAAGACTCCTTCAGGCATCCACCTGCTCCAGTGGGGGGTCCTCCATGGGCTGCAAGTGGATCTCTGCTCCACCATGGACCTCCATGGGCTGCAGAGGGACAGCCTGACTCACCAGGGTCTGCACCATGAGCTGCAGGGGAATGTCCGCTCTGACACCTTGAGCACCTCCTCCTTCTTCACTTACCTGGGTGTCAGCAGAGTTGTTTCTCTCACACAATCTTGCAACTTTTTCCAGCTGAAGTTTTTTTCACCTTAAACCTGTTATCCCAGAAGCACTGTCACTACCATGGATGGGCTTAGCCTCGGCAGCAGCAGGCCCATCTTGGAGTCAGCTGGCATTGGCCCTGTTGGACATGGGGGAACCTTCTTGCACTTTTTCTCAGAAGCTATCGCTGTAGCCCCCCTGCTACCAAAACCTGGTCATGCAAACACAATTCAGTGGTAGGTGTCTGACCACTGGTGTCAAAAAGAACTCTTACTGGTGTCAGATGACACATATTTTTATTCTTAACTTCCTGTGCTTTTCTCTCTTTCAAACCAAGAGA
Source organism: Anomalospiza imberbis (assembly GCF_031753505.1). Classification (NCBI taxonomy): domain Eukaryota; kingdom Metazoa; phylum Chordata; class Aves; order Passeriformes; family Viduidae; genus Anomalospiza; species Anomalospiza imberbis. The sequence goes on along the minus strand of NC_089685.1, from coordinate 26,560,353 downwards.
AACGTTTGTCCTCTTGACCTCATTCTTCTTTCTTTCATACCAATAGTGGGCAGTTCGTACACAATGGCTGACGCTTTTCCATTATCTGCTCCATCTAAATCAGTGTCCGCCTACCCATCACTGTCCTGTTTCTTTCCTTGTTTGTCAACACATTTTCATTATAGCTCAGTCAAGGCACGTGGGTACTCAAAGAGTTAAAAATATTCAATGGATTAATTCAAGTAGTGGTATTAATGACTATATTAATTTCAGGAGCCCTCACCTTACACATAAACCCCTTGCAAGACATAAAATGTCACTAGTCTATCCTTTAAGTAATCCAGCTCCATCAGGAAAGAGGATAGTAGTTTTAATAAAATGGGACTCATAAGTTTTTATTACTTTTACAGTGAATGCTTCTTAATTTTATTGGCTCTTTGAAGGAGTAATTTAGTTTCTCTATTTAAACATGACTTTTTATCCTTCACAATTTGCAGGTTTCAATGTTATGTTTCTAACATTATAAATAATGCAGATACTAAGGTTTTAATAAAGATATGAAGTCCTTTTCACTGATATATACAACCTAGGATTATGAAAATTACAGGAAAAGAAAAAAAAAAAGACAATCACTTTTCTAGGCTGATACAGCTCACAGCATTTTTGAGAATGGATGAATGTAAGCATTATAAAATGGTTATCAGTGATCACATTGAGTTAAGTAATACATACTCTTACACATTAATTTCAGTGCTTCTCTCACTCCTTGAATTTGCATGGAAAAATAATTCAAATATGTTCTCTACATATTAATATCATGGCCCTAACTGACATCAATGAGAGTGTTACCATCAGATCACAGAATGGAAAGATGGGACATCAACATTTTTTCTGTAAAGTGATCCAAGAGGCTGATACTGATTTCAAGAGGAAGAAAAAAATTAATCTTTCATTCTATGCTTTTTTTTTCTTTTCTTAAATAGTTAATATTTTCAAATTTCTGATGCTTATTCCTGAAATGCTGTCTAATTTTTTTTTCTACAGTTTTAGAGTAGACAGGAAAGACTTACTCTGATATCACAAAATTGTGTTTTGCTCTTCTCTCATGACTGGGAAAACGAGAAAAGATCAGTGTTTATAGAACCATGAGAAATCTTTAATAAGTAATGAAATTCTGGCATCACCAACAAAAAATTCACCAAAGTAGATTTGCAACCTGAAATTCTACTTATTAATTTAGATGAGATGACAAAACTGTCCTGGTATAGAAACCATGAAAACCTTTTTTTCCTCTTGCACTTTCCTGTTTATCAGAGTGACATGATATTAGGAAAGTGTTTATTGTAAGATGAAGAAATGTTTACAAAGAGCTTTAGCTTTAGCTGTAAAAATAAACAAAAACTTGTTTTATTCATTTAGTTATAACTAAAGGGGTGATGTCACAAAGAAACATCAACTTGCAACAACTGCATGAATGCCACTATTTCTGTAGCACCGAGGTGGCAATAGACTGGCTAGCTAAAGACAAAAATTAGACCTGCCTTTACAACTACACAAGTTATAATACAGTTTGCCAATGGAAGCTGATACATCACTGCCTGTCACCTCTGAAATATCAGTGAGCAGTGGCTTGGGCAACTACCATACAATACATCAAAATACTCTGGCATTCACACATGGAACAAGAGCAGATAAACATTTTAAAAATTCACAATATCTGGTTATGTGAATAAATATAAAATAAAATGTACATAAAAATAAAATTAAGATCAAAATTTAGTAAAACTTCCTTTCAGACATAGAAATCTCAAATTTCATATTTTTTTTTAACTGTAGCTGGCTGCAACAAATTTGAGGTTGCTAACATGTTAGCATTGCTAAAATAATTAAGCTTGGGAGCAATAGAGTTTTTTAAATTAGCTCTCTAAAAGAAAGTACCATTATAATCACCTAATTAGTCTTTGATGTAGCTTTATTCATAAATGCTGTAAACGTTCATTGCCTTACTACTGGGGGCTATGCCTCAGTTTATGCAGTCTGCAAGAAAATAAAGTTACTATTATGCACTGAAGAACATGTGTGGAACAGAAAATGTCAGAATGCTGAATGCTGCAATTTTAAGTCTATGTATTTTTTCAAGACTTTATAAAGCTTAAAGAAATAAACCAGCTTGTCCATTTAAATTAGATATTTTAAAAATAGCTCTTTTCAGTTTCTGCAATATACACTGTCTACACCTGACTCTTAAAGCCTAGCATAACACCGCCTCTCAACTAATGATTGAGCTATAAAACTGCTAATTAGTAGATTTGTCTTTTGAGATTTGGCTTATATTTAATAAATCAGTCCTTCAGCAAAACCACTTCTTTAAAAGACTTTTAGCAGCTTTTTAGAATTGTTGGTATATCTCCCTAGGCAAAAGAATGCTGGGTTGCAGTGTGAGAAAGCACAGCCATCAAAGGGTATCAGCAGTGAAGATGCAGAACACATTAGCAGCAAGCCTGCTGCAGACTCAGTACCCAGCAAGGATGCTGGCCAAAACCAAAACATGTGCCAGCATGTTTTTATTAATAGTGCTACTTTCAGCAGATCCAGGAAAGCCTGAACAAAATCTGTTCATCAGTGCAGCAATCAGATCTTCATAGGACCTCGTGTCCTAAAAGAGCAAGATTTAAATAGCCTCATTTGGCTTGATGGAGACTTAACGCTTGAGGTACTTAACATGGTTTTCCATGGATTAACATACAGCTGGCATATGTTTCAAACTAAGAAAACAAACAAATATATTCAAATAAATAGCTTAGTACTCCGTTTCTCTTTTTAAAGAGTACATCAAATAATATTTTTATGATCCTATAATTTTACACAGCATGATCATTTTTCAATATTAAATCTATTTCTGGGGGGCTTTTTCATAAATTTTAAATACTACTGGAACTGAGATACCAGTAGAGGCTAGAACCATTTAAATATTATGATTTAAGTTTAATAATTAGATTCACTATAACTATTTTTTATTAAAATGTCATCCAAATAAGAATTAGCTTTAGTTTAAAAAGTACTTTCTTCTTAACTGGTAGATAAAACTAGGCAAATCTTCCAAAGTAATAGATATTTTAGGACAGACTTTTTTCTTCTTCTCAGATCACTTTCACTATATCAGACTTGAACTTTACTCACAAAATATTTGTCCTTTTTTCTTATTTCTTTGGTTTTCATCAAAATCCTACTAATGACCATTAATTCTCTATTCCCAAAATTTAACAGAATTCATTCTTGATTGTGAAATCCACATTATTTTTCAATAAAACTGCCTCATCTGCATTTTATATTTTATGTCTGCAACACTCTTGTGCCTTGATGCTAACAGCATATTTATAGAGGGCATACAGGGTACCAGATAAACCTCACAACTCTAACATGCTGGTAATCAAAACTAGGTAAGTACTTTTTCTTACCAGCTGTTCTAGTAGAAGGACCTCCCCAGGAAACATCTGGCACAAAAGACATATTCTAAAAATCTGAGTACTATCAGCTTTGGAAGACCATAAGCAAAAATTAATGCCTGATATCATCTTATCTGCTATACTTCTGAAATTTAACTCTGAGGACAGAAGAATAATCCAAGTTTTATTAGCTGATGTGCAATGGCACTAGAAGTAAGAGACAGAATTGTGACTTGTGAACAGACAGCTTATAATGTAGCTGATTTTAAAAATCCACTAAAATACATCTTTACTATAAATGCCTTTTCTACCTAATCCAATTTTACTCATGACATATAGTTTACATAAAGGAAGGCAAACATTTCACTGTAAACAAAGAACACCTGACATTTTAAAAAGGCCTATCAGAAAAAAGTTTCTCAGAGGACAAGAGAATTCAACTTCAAAAGGCTTGATTTAAACATCTGATACCCAAACACTTAAAAAGGAAATCTGAAAATATGTATGGAGTCCATGAAGTAATAAGATTTTCTGGTTTGTTATTTTTATAGAAATATATGTATATTTACAGTAATAGGGTCCAATCTTTTGCCATTGTTTTTTATATCAAGCTCTTATAATTTTGGTAAATTGCAACTGAGAACCAAGCAAAGCAAGTCAAAATGACAAAAGATACTTATGAAATATGATTCTTGTATGTTACTTATGCAATTTTTATATTAAGCAATAGAAAAATAAGATGGCAATAAGATGGGCAAACTTGCACAGCATTCCAAAGTATTAGATCAATCAATAAAAACATTTGCTCACCAATTTGCCATAACACCTGAGAATCTAATCTGGACCTATTCCATGAACGTACAAGTCTTTTCTTGACTTGACAGTATCTTGAAAAAGAGGTTGTTTGGATGTAGCAGGAACAAGTTGTTGACACATTCTGTCTCTGGATTTTCAAACAGAATAACAAAATAAAATCAATAATAAACTACATTTTCTAAAGAGCCCTGGTTGTAGGCAATATCGCTAGCAAAAAAACCTATATCTAGTGATATTTACTCCAGATAAGGAAGCAAACCAAGTATTCTGAAAGTTTTGGTCTCCACAGTTTCATCTCTTAATGAAATCAAAAGCAATCAAAAGCTAACATTTGTCAATGTTCTGTCACTGCTCTATTTTAATAAAGAATTTTAAAGAATCCAATATTCTGTCTTATGTTTTAATTGCCCAGCTGAGACAGAAAAGCTTATAAGCACATCCATTTACATTCAATCCATCTACCTGTCAATGTGCTTCATGAAAATAAATGTATTCCTCATGAGAGAGGAATCACAGATCAGTTGAGGCTGTGTCTGTAAAGTATGTTCTACTGTATTTCCTAAGGAACTTCCTATTTTCTGAGAAACATTGAGAGGTGATTCTTCCATTAACACATCAATAGTTATCAGAACTTGAAAAGTAATTCCCTTTTGAAAACAAAATAGAAAGCTTTTTTTTTTCAAAATCTTATAACAATTTACAAACCACTATATCTCTATTCAGCTAGACTTCCAATACATATTCCAACCCATGAATGAGCACCAAAATCTATAATTAAACAATTTCATTTGGAGTTAAACTCCTCTACGCATAAATGCCTGAAAACTTTCAAATTTCACTGGCCAAGGTGCATGGAAAAGAAAACAAAAGTCCTTTCTTAGCTGTATGAGATGTGAATGCAAGATTAGATGTGTTTACTTTAATATAGTTTTCTAAGTTGTGTTCATATACAGAGAGACAGAAGATTGAAGATTAAGAAGTGTCTTTTTGAATTCATACTTTTAAATAAGTATTCAAAAGATATATAAATATAAAAAAAAAAAAATTCCTGAATTATTTTTCTAAATCTCACTGTACGACGTCTACGCAATGCATATTTAAGAGATTACTTTGCTCCTAAAGTTAAACTACAGGTAACTGAAACATCTGGAGAGAAGACAAATGCAACAGTTAATCAGGGGTTTTCCTGGACTGATGAGAATCTTGTGACTGAAAGCTAGCTCTTTTTACAGCTATGTGTGGTTTTCTTCTTGATTAATTGAACTGGGAAAGGCAGTACATTGCAGGGGCTTTAAAACCACCTATGTTAACTATTCCAGATGAGATAAATTGACCTCTGAGAGAGTGCTTCCTCTTTTTAAAGCAAACCTGGATGATTTTCCTAGACTACTTTCATGACCAAAGTACATATTCAATTGGAAAAGGAATAGAGATGACGGAATTATTTGGCTACAGATAAAAACAAGCTGTTTTGTTTTTTTTTTTAATGCCAAAACAAGCAACAAGGCCCCACAAGCAGACTCACAAGTTCTGCTGCCCCTGTCTCCTTCATATGGGTTTGACCTTCCACAAACATGTCCATGGACATAGCGAGCTCTGATGGAGTCTGTGTTACCGTGGGTCCTGCAGCAGTGGGGGCTCCCCCCTTGTCTGCCCTTGTGCAGATCATTCATGGCTACCAACTTGCCCCATGGGGCTCTCTTTAGATGGCTAAGGCAGCCTACTTTGACCATTAACCAAAAGAATGTGTTTGCTTTCAGTGGGATTCTTCACATATTTACCTTTATGCATCAATTTAGAGTTATACTGGATATGCACCCCTCGACCAAGTCCAAGCAATGTTTGAGGTTACAGTATAACCTACAACTCATTAAGCCACAAAACAAATGGTTGGAGTTGTCTAATATTTTTATCAATTTTTCTCTCCTTATCACTTTCAGTATAAACACTTCCATAAAAACTTGCCATTGTAATTCAGTGATTTCTTCAATTTTCATTAAATCCACATGAAATATCCAATTATCCCACTCCCTCCTACTAGTCAAAGTAGTCACAACTAATTGACAGTTTTTTTCCATGCTGTTTGTGCTTCTGTAAACTTTATATCTCATGGAGATTGTCCTTATCTACCTGACGTTATCTACAAGCTGTGGGCTATTTGTGTCACCAGTGCAAACAGACAACCACCACAAACACTCTCCTGATGTATTGTCCTGATGGATCATCTGGGATTGTCCTGATGGATCATTTGGGACCTCCTTGAGAGACCCAAGGGCAAGATGCCAGATAAAAATCAGCAGCAATTGATTTCCAGCAGAATCTTGAAAATCGGAGACATACATCTCACTTGTCTCTCAGATGCACAACTACAGATTCTCCTACTGCACACTGCAAAAGAAAATACTCATGAAAGACTGGTGGTTTCACATGAAACTTAAAAAAGAACTATGAACAGCTATATTTTAGCTTTGAAAACAATAGAATGCTGTATTACTGTTGTTTCAATACATCAGTATGTATATTAATTGAAGGTGACAACATACTAAGGGTTTGACCTTTGGAAACTCACTATTTCAAGTTGGGGATCATTCACACCACCTACTTTATATGCTTCATCTGCATATGTATCCCAGGCTTCCTATATAGCCACTGAAGCACAGTTCTTTCTGTTTTAAGCAATACAGCCACATTTATTATCAAGCCAAAGTCATTTGCCCTTTACATGTGTGTTGTGGGAGAACAGGAAGAACTCTAAAAGTGAACACAATGGCCAAATGGTATTGCCTTGGAGACACTAAAGTTACAGCAGAAGGCAGCAAACTTGCAGCAGCATCTCACCCAATGACAAGCAGCATGACAAGATAAAGAAATACTCAACAAAAATTAGTTTTTAGAAACTGAAATGCTAGAGAATGTTCCCAAATAAGATGTTACTTGGTACCACAGTTATATCAGAGTCATAATCTGCATAATATAGACATTAAAAATCATACGGTTAATTCTATCAAAACCTGTTTTGATAAAATCGTACTGTTAATTCTTTCAAAAATCAGAAAGACTGCAGGCAAATAAATGTTAAGTTCTGCCTATGCACTTGTAATTTTTCTAAGTAATCCAGACATTTTACAGCCTATTTCATAGTAATGTAGGAGTCTAACAAGCCCTGTTCTGTGGCATTAAAACAACTCTAGTAACTGTTGAGACTGTTAAAAATACTAATAACACCCACACACCAGAGAAGATTCAACCTGCTTGTAAAGCCTAGAAAGTAGTTCACTCCTGTTCTTAAAAACTAAAAATGATAATAACACAGAAAAGTAAGAAGTTTCTTGGACTTTTTTTCTATCTTGAGATACATTCATGTTATGTTTCCTAATATGCAAAAATGGAAACTAAATTATTAAAAGGAAAAAGATGTATGAAAATTCAAGATAAAACTTTGAAATTTAAACTCTTAAAGGTTATACTATGCAAAAGTACTATTCTTCCAAAATAATATCATATATATAAAAAGTGCTTCAAGGTGTAGACATTTCATTATCTTTCTATCTGAGAATGTACTCTTTTTGGAATGGCTGCTCCAGCATATGATGCTATTATTTATTTTAATTAAAATGTTAAAGTTTACAAAAATGAAATCAAGAAAATATATTCAGAAATCCATGCAATTACAAGCACAAACAAAATATATTCTCTTCTGCTAAGTTATTTTCTGTTTAGCAATGGCTTTAATAGTATGATCAAAAGAGATTAATTCAACTAATTGTGCATGTCTGACATTGACATGATATAATAATTTCTATTATAAAACCACATGTGGTCAAGTGTAAGAGCTCTGGATGAAAAAAAAAAAAACTCTAACTGATCCCCCATGGAGGACAGAAATCAGCACTAATTGAAGTTACACACAAGGAGGAACCATATGGGGATGCTCAGACAGAAAGTTGCATAGAGAGGTTCCTAACATTTTATTGTTACTGTACTATTGATGCAATACTTACTGTATTATTGATGCAATATTTAAATATTATAAATATAGGATCCAGGATATTATTTATATTATCCAGGAAACATAAGGTATCATGGGAATCAACTGAGACAAGAAATAGTCAACACTCTACTAAGACATCTCATGGATCAGTTTCTACTGTGATTATAGAAGTCTAATAATTATGACCCTGAATAAATTTGCACAATAACTAAGGGAATTAAGGAAAGGGCTCTTTAAAATATTCAGTACATTTGCATAATGTAACCACACTAGGTACCTAACTCAGATATAGGCATGAAAAGCCTTAAATGGCCAAGTGAGAGCTTAAGACATACCCAAAGTTCAGTATGCCACCATGACAGGTCTGTGTTATACATTTTGGAAGCCTCCAAAAGGCTAAAAAGATAAAACACTTTCAGTGTGGATGTTGAGTTTAGCTGATGAGCACCAGTCAATGTATGGAGAGGTTATTAGGGCAGTGAGAAGCATTAATAATGGTTATTTCTCAGTAGAAACTTTCCAGGTCTGGCTGTTTTTGTAACTGGGCTTAGAAAATTAGATGGATGATGCAGTTTCCATAATTGTGACACCACTGTGGTTACCAACAATTGCAAAAATCTGAGTTTAAATTTATACTAAACCAAAGAATACAGATCCCCGTGTAAAAAAAACATAAACATGCCTCAAATATAATGGAATTATATGTAACATTACAGTTCAGTTCAAGAATGTATTTATGGCAATAAATAAATATAAGAATGTTATTAGTGTCACCATAAACCTATTCACTAACACAAGTTTTGTGTGAGATAGTCAAAGAATTACTGTTACTGTTTCCATATTTCCTTACTTAACTGTACTGAGAAGAAAAATCCTACCATTAAAATAATATTAATGCTTAAATAACCACGGGTCTCCACTATTTATATTCTTATAAAATTATTAGAAGACTGAATCTTCATAAAAAAAATGTACACAATGTGAATTCTTCAGCTGTCAATTGATATTAACTCACTATAGGAGCCTAGCAAAAAAGTTAGAAAAATTAAAATAATGGAAAAAGAACTGAGAATTTTGCAAATGTTTGAACTCATCTTACATATAATTGCTAGAGAACTATAGAGCAGAATTTAGGGTGGCCGGACAACATGTAATTTATATTCCATAGTGCAAATAAAATACAATTCTAAAGAATTCACTGTCAAAAACTTCAGAACTAAATTTTGTGATCTTCTCACTAATTAAATAGGAGAAATTGACAGAAGTGAGCCCAGGTTGGTTTTTTTAATCTGTTGACAGGTACTTTCTAAAAGAGAGATGTATAATAAAAGAGAGCAGTAATTACACCACAGTCCCATATCACAGCAAGAGAAATGAGTACACCCCTGTCCTTTTTTTTAACATCAGGTAATTTGAAAAAAGTATAATAATATAAACCTATCTGAGAAAAGATAGCAAACTTTTCACATCAACAGATTCAAAGGCCTATTAAAATTAGGTTGCTCTTACTCAGCTGTCACTATCCATATTGCACAGTGAAGAAACTGAAGAAAAATGAGAGTTGTGTATGTGTATGTTTCATAATGACATTAAGGAAGAAAGGAAAACCAACATTCAGAACTTGCCCATCTCAAACCCTGCTCCACCAGATAATTCTGCCTATCTCATCTTACCACAGAAGAGACAAATATCTTTACGGTATATTAAAATACATTTTAAAATAATGCACATAAGAAGTCTGATATCTAATATTATGGATATTTAGTATTTATGATATTCAGTAGAAATCAAATAATAGTTACCTTCAATGAGCACCATGCAAATCACAGACTGCATGGATAAAATAGGAGTATATCATATTCAGAATGAATTCCTGGTTTGTTAATATACCTAATGATCAGTCATAACCACATATAAATACTTTTCAAGTTATTAAAACTAATAAAATTAAAATAATATCTGCAATGTGTAATTTAAATAGGAAAATCCCCTTTTTTTTACCACATGAATGCCAGAGTAATTTTGTTTTAAAAGTTCATAGTAGGTTTTTTAAAACCATCCTGTTTCTTTACTAACAATAATAGATTTTTCTCTATGTAACATATTTGCCTAATTAATAAAAAGGAGCATGCTGTGAGTCTATGAAAAATCCATGACACAATTTCTCTGAAATCCTCTACATTGGATTGTATATTTTCTATTTAAATTTTACATCCCACTACCAGCCAAGCGATGGCTGCTTGCTAATTTCTCTAAAGCACCCTGACTGGAATTCATCATTACTCTTAAGTCCACTTTTCAGGAAGGAATAATTCAATCATTTTGTATTTTGTAGAGCTCTGGATCTAAAAGGAACAACTTTAAAAGGCATTCTTCCTTCAATTAAGAAGAAAGAAACTCAATTTATAACATTTCTTATGTTACCTCTGAAGAAAGAGAAGTGTATGTGGGCTTAGATAAAAGAAATCCCCATCTGTTTCCTCTCATGCTTCAAACCAGAAGACACAAGCTTTAGTAAGGGAGCCATAAATACAGAAAAGTTATTGGTACTCTGTTACAAAAAGTATTTTTTCTTCTGATAATTTAGAGCCTGGTCCCTAAACCTTGTTCTTCTCACTTTGCAGTGACTGCACTTTCCTCCACACAGAAATTATAAAGTTATCTATTGCTGACTCAAAAACCTACCTGCTGCACCAACTGATCTCTGAGCTGGTTAATAGCTCTCCCTAGGCTTGCCACTGCCACTTTAAACAAATTAGTCTCCCATCTTCACTTTCAAATTTTCTGCCCTTTTTCCCATCACTATTATGACTATTATTATCTTAATCTGTCAAGACTATAGACTATATTTTCTCTTCTCTCTCCCCTCATTAGTTATCCAAAAATATCTCTCTGGTACCTATCATTTTATTTCCATACACATTTCAGCTAGCATTGACATTCACTAACTCATCATTTCTATTAATAGGGCCTTGTTCTGGCCCTGAGCTATTCTCTTACCAATCCTTTCTGTCTCGGTGACAATTTTTATGCAAGGACATTGTTATCAAACCACATGGCTTTGACTCTTTTTGGTGAGACTTCCTCTGCTACCATTCCAAAATTTAGATTAAGAACACAGTCATAAAATTTTTGAAAACACTTTGTTTTGTCTGCTTTCCTGAGCCCAATTCCTCACCATCCAATCCACCATAGGTTGTCCTCATATTCTTCAAATCCCTTTTGTTAAGCGCCTCCATCAAAGGCCTCTTTAGCTAATACCTACCTTCAGCCTACATAAAACCAGCCAGGTGATTCATTCTGACAAGTATATGCACTTACATCCAGCTCTACTTACTCACACCCATGTGCAATCTGACATGGCTGCTGAGGTGGTTTATATCAAGAATGCAACCTGAGCTATATGAAGTGCAGAATGGCAGAAGAAAGAAAGTATTATATATACTGCTCTTTTTAGGTCATTTTACAGTACATTCATACCGTTTGTAGTGATTATAGTATTTGTCCACTCTTGCATCTATGTTCAACATGTTCATATATGATGCATGACAGAATTTCATTGCTTCTAAACTACGGAAATACTGTATTATAAACTAGGTACGGCTAATAAGTAATGCTTATGATCACTCGGTAACGTGATTAAAGGACTATTTCGTTTGAGTAGATACTACTCTGTCTGCTACATCCGACACTCAACTTCAGCTTAACAAAATTAATGGCTTTCTCGATTATTTTTTTCCAAAATACTGTTCTGCAGTGGAGATATTTCATATTGTCCCCACACTTGCATCTAATCACCTTATCATATTTGAGACAAGAACTGTGTCTCATTTGTTTTCTAAATGAGCCCCATGCTCATTATATGCATCAAACATTAGCTCATTCATCAAGAGAGTTCCTAGAGTATTCCATTATTCTAGGATTTTATATAAGAATTAGACTGTATACTATTGTTTGCTATCCTTCTATATATTGTTTGGAATTTTTTCCCAATGAAAAATAGATCAAATACAAAGCAACTCAAAATACCATCATGCCATCTATCAAACATGCACAATTCCCTACTTATATGAAAAGATTTAGAGCTTACTACACCGTAGGAATAATTCAGTTCAATTTTTATCATTCGGATAGTTATATAACCCCATCTAAACAAAGCCTTGTTCAGACTGCTCAGTATGATTTGATGTGTACAGAAATGACACAGATCGGAAGTAGGTAGTTCTAGAACAGAACTACCATACTTTTGCAGATGTTGCTCAACCCATTACACAACCTGCAGAAGGTAGCTTGGGAAAAGGCAGAAATTACGTTATCATGCTGTCAGCACCTCAGCAATCCCCACCACAGAACCATACAGTTTCAATTTGTTTTTCAAAAAATAGTGAAAAGCCTACACTGTAATGAAGAGTGAATTACTATAACAAAGCAAAGAAATAACTGTAAAATTTATAAATGAAAATGCAAAGGACATTTCCTGCAGCTGGTACAGACATCATATTAAATTTTAAAGGGCCTAGTGCTGAATGTGAAATATGAGTATTGGGTGACCGGAGCAAGGAAAATAACCTTGATCAATCTAGGAAATGGCTTTTCTCTCCAGATCTTGAAGAAATATACACTGAAAGAACTGTGTATCATGGAGCAGAATAAGAAAAAAATGGGACAAAGAACAAAAAAAATGGACTAGTAGTTTATTTTACCATCAGCCTTCCTGAATATGTTTTAGGGAAATAGAGACAGCTACAACACAGGAGAATAAGGACAAGTGTGGGCTCCTCGGTGGGTGTTCAACTGAGCAATAACTCAGTCTCTTTAAGAAGCTATGAGCTTAACGTACAGCTGAAGCACCTCAGCTAGGAGAGAAATCCAATCTCCTCAGAGATTATTTATGACAAAGTACACCTAACTAAGACCCAATTTGTTTGTGGAATTGTAGTCATTCCATTGCAACTAAACAAGGAATGAATCTGTCTTGTAGAGGATTCATTTGGGGTATAAAAGAAAACAAAAGAGAGAAACAGATACCACACTTCATTTACACCCCAATTTACAGGCTAACTTACAGAAATGATTGATAAAGCAATTTTTGAAAGCAGAGAACTCTCTGAGAGAGAAGGCCTTTGAATCACATCTGTAAAGTGAGTACTTTTTATTTCAGATTTATAAATGTATACTCGTTGGCTTAGAATCCATACTTTGTTTCATTATATTACTGTTTCCCAATTTACTTCAGATGCTTAAATTGCAAATTTTGTTGAACTCAGAGAACTAGCATGATTCTTGTTTTATATAAAAGTAAAACACACTCTAAGATTAAATGTTTAAAAGTACCAGAACACAGTGTATCCTAGCAGCTTCCTGTGGGCAAGGATAGTAGAAGCAGTGGGGGCTTCTACAGGGAAGCCAGGTATCCATCCTGGTAGCCAGGGTTTTTCCCACTATCTCTGGCCAGGGAACATGCAAGGGGCAGCTCAGGCACTCCTTGCATTGAGACAAATCCCTGGAAAGGTGTTTTTCTAATTATTCATATTTATCTTTTATTATGTGTATTATTTTAAAGCAGTCTGTTTGAAAGTGCTTACATTTTAAATTGCATTTACTGTGAAAACATTAAAATCATGTAACATTGGCTAACATATCAATCATTATTTTTTTACTTGGCTTGATTGTATTCAAAATTAACATTAAGCACATTCACTGAAAATTAAAAACTGCAAAGGAATTTTGGTCACTAATTACAATTTTGAGTCAATTTCTGCTCCTTGTCTTGTCCGTATATAAAGCAAGACTTTTCATTTCTCCATGCAAAGATCATATGAGCATGAACCCAGTCAACAAAAATGAGCGCATATCATATAGTGAACAAAAATATTCAGGGACAGACTGGACAAGATTACAAGAGAGGCATTGTTTCAGACTTGAAATTAGAGTAGGAAAAATCTGGAATTGTCCAAAGACAGTGGTTCCAGAAAACCTCCACAGGTCCAAAGAAAATGAGGAGAGAAAATAGCCATTGTCCACTAATTAAAAGCAAAGGTGTAAATCCCAGTTCTTAAATACTACCAAAAATGACAAAGCAACAGAGCAAAAGTGCTTTTGAAAAGTGTCATTTGCTTTTCAGGTACTGAAAAAATGCTTCTTTAAAAAAAAAAAAAAAAAAAAAAAAAAGCAAACAAAACAAAACTACTGAGAATACAATTAAATCAATATTTCCAAACAGAAGACACAACAGCTATTGTAAACATTCAAATAGAAGGAAGGCAAAAGGCCAAGACTATAGAACAAAACAATTTAGAGAATGCGTATTTGATATAGGATAAATGAGCGCCTGCTGAAGAATAGTGCAGAATTATTTACAAACCAAATCCACCATAAACAAAACATAAAAAGGGAGTAATCAAACTGCTCATCCAAAAGCTGAAGATAAAAAGAAGAGCATCCATCGAGAACTAAAAATTTCTATAAGAGAATTACAAGAGGTGCACTGTATTTTTAATTGAGAATTTCAAAACTTTAAAAGACATAGAAAGATTACTGAACTTTGCAAAAGGGAGGGTATTTTCCATGCTAATGAAATAACACTGAAAGTGGAAAATTATACTGAAAGAATGCAGTTAAATAAAGCCAAAGTAGAGAGCTGGAACTCCTAAGACTGACGTAAGTTGTGTATGAGAAACATATATCTATGTTTGCAAGTACCTACCTAATATCTTGTTTTGATGCTTTGAAAAATATCTGCTTTATATACTATGCAAATAAAATCAATAGTACTAACACCACTAAATTTAACTAAGTGCAAAAGCATGTAAAATGGAGCAGTTAATGTCAGAAAAGGTAAAGGAGAAGAATCTGACCATCAATTTTAGTAACACTACAGAAGATGGTTTAACTTAAGAATTCTTTATTTCACCAGTCATGCTAAATTTTTGACTCTGATTATTGTAAGAAATTATGTATGAAATGGGATTTCCTAGACACACTATAGACTAATAAGCAATATATACTAGCTGTAGCAAAAATGTCAGTAGATGTGTCACAACAGCTTAAATCAAGGAATATATTTGCCAAAAAAGTGTACATTTGCCTTTGGTTTATGTACATATGTCTAATTAATAATGTGAGACTCACTGGAGGATTTAAGTCAAAGAATGAAACCAAGTTGTCATACACTACACTATAGTATATAATTAAAATGAATACTGAAGAAATGAAACCCTGTTTAGGGTTTAAATTTAGCTATAACAGGGCACTTTTTCAAAAAAGCACTGGTTTAAAATGTATAGAAACTTAGTGTATATTGTTTTGAATCTTCCTACTAAACATATTGACTAATTGATTAATATTTGGAAGAACTTGCTTCCTCCTGGAGAACATGTCCAGTACTCATGGTGAATAACCGTGTTATTCACGTGAATTATATGATGGGTGAGCAACTGGCTCATGGGTCAGGCACAAGGGCTTATAGTGATTGGGGTGACAGAAGGCTGGTGACCTCTCACTAGTGCGGTTCCACAGGGCTCCATCCTTGCCCCTGTACTCTTCCAAAATCTTCATAAAAGATTTGTACACAGGACAGGAAGGGATACTGAGCAAGCCTGCAGATGACACAAAACTGGAAGGAGCTGTTGACTCTCTGAAAGGCAGGGAGGCCCTGCAGAGACCTCAGCAAATTAAAGAATGGGGCAATCACCAACCATATGAAGTTCAACAAGGGGAAGTGCCAGATTCTGCTCCTAGGATGGGGCAACCCTGGATATATGGAGAGACTGGGGAACAAGAACCTGAAGAGCAGCGCTGTGGAAAGGGACCTGGGGTTCCTGGTCGATGGCCAATGAAATGTGAGTCAGCAGTGCCCTGGCAGCCAGGAGGATCACCCATGTCCTGGGGTGCATCAGGCACAGCTTCACCAGCCAGGCAAGGGAGGGGATTGTCCTGCCTGCTCTGCACTGGGGCAGCCTCACCTCAAGTGCTTGGGGCAGCATTGGGTGCCACAGTATAAGAAAGACATAAAGCTATGAGAGAGTGTCCAAAGGAGGGCAACTAAGATGGTGAAAGGCTTTGAGGAGAAGCTGCATGACGAGTAGCTGAGGTCACTTAGTCTGTTCAGCCTGGAGAAGAGAAGACTGAGGGGAAAACTCATTGCAGGCTACAGCTTCCTCAAAGGTAAGTAGGGGGGAGGCAGGTACCAATCTTTTTACTCTCTTTCCCTTTCACTGGTCACTTTTCCTGACCACTGATAGGACCCAAAGAAATAGCATGCAGCTACAATCAAACAATTCTGGTTTTGATCCATGTTCATCTAACCCAGAAAAGCCTTTTACTCCACTTGTCACTTACTTTTCACCACGATTCTTTGCTCTTCAGCTGCATTTATGACACACCTAATTCATTGTCCTTGTTTTTCCCTTGGTGCATCAAATGTGTCAGTTCTGAGCTGTTTCCCAAGAAAGCTCATTTCTAGTCATCATCTGTGCAGATTCGAATCAGTCTCTGTATTGCTAAACTCAGGATTTATTTTAGCTTTGGTAGCAGTCATACAGCTGACATAATACAACAGAAGAATATAAATTATATCACAAATAAAAATTTGCAGTGTGTAACATCTTTCAGCTACCCTAACTTTAAAAAGCATGTACATAAAAAAACATAGCTTTAACAAAAATCCCACAATTAGCAGTAATTAACAGATCTGGAACAATTTACGTGGATATGACTAAATACATTTGCTTCCCAGGTTTTTATCTCCTGCCTCTACCTTTAAGCATGAAGTTATCTTTTCTTGTAGGACTGCTATTTCAGATCAACAACAAATATTTTAACCTGAAATATATTTATCAAAGCAGGGAGAAGGAGGAATTTAAAGGTTCGTATAAATATTTTCTTTTTAGTTCATATTTGCATTCATTATTGCAGACCAAATACACAAAATGTACTGCAGGACAGCATTGAACAGGGTACTGTCGAATCAGTGTTTCACTGAACTTTCTGACAGACTGCTTTTAGCATCTTTTCAGGTTAAAACATTTAAGGGGCTCAGAACCTTTACCTACAGGATAGAAAATATTCTTTTTGGAAACCACAACTTAAAAAGACCCTAATTTTATTCTTCATATATATATTCTGGTTTCAGTAGTCTTATTAATTGTCTCTTCTATGCAGTTTGAATCAGGAAATATACAGCAAAAACTACATAAAAAATAAGTACATGACAAAATTCTCTGAAGTAACAGTTATGGAAACAACTTATTGTATGCAAAGTAAAACAAATCTGTCTTTATGGAGGACTGTCAGAATACACAGTAACTTACTGACTAAATAAGGGATGAGTCTCACATATTGACACTTTGTTGCAACCACGCAAATCACTCACTATGCTTATCTAGAAATTGGCTAGTTCTGTATCAATGAGGAGTTCTCATCTCATCTGGTGTTTTCTAAATTTGTTATGGATTCTTCAAATAAGATTCGTCTTCCATTCAATGAAAAGCAAAAATAATCTAAGTGACATTTTTTCCCAACAGTTTTGTAAAAGAAACATGCTTCAATTTTATATGAAAGTTCAAAATTAGTCAATATGTCTGTCTTTCCTTCTACCACTTACCTAAAGAGTTCTCTAGACAGTCCATCCTATTTACAAGAACTGACAAAAGTAGTTATAGTGTAAGAAAATGGCCACATTTTGGCCAAAACTGTAGCCCACACACAAAGAAGGCATCAATGAGTGAGGAAAGCTAAGGCCAATGGGAGTACTAAAGCAGTTCTATTGCTATGAAGTAATCAGAAAAGTTTCCAGAGACTACAGAAAGGTTTAAAATCTCTTCTCATGATTACACAAGCATGACCTAATAAATCAAAACTAATACCAACTGACATGTGCAGTTTTTTCACTGAACAAAATAAAGTGAAAGGAATTTGCTCACTATAAAGAGCAGTAAATTCTTATCATGTAAATAAATAAATAAATGACTTGTCATTTTGTAAAATAGACTGATTTTAGTTATGTGTAAATTACGCATTCCTCTTTCCCAGTGTCTCAATACATGTAATAATGCCAATTTAAATAAGCCAGTGCCTTATTGAACAATAGTTCAAGCAGCATGGATTTCAAAGGGTGAAAAATACTCAATTTTAATATAATTATAATCTTTTGTCCAACAAAAGCTTGTTCATTTGGGGATTTTACTGAAGCAATTCTCAAGTTTTTCTATAAGGCCAACTCTTTCAAGTTTTGTATCTCTTTTTCAGCCCAGTGATTAACTTCATTCTAAATTAAAACCTCTTTATGTCTTTTTATGCCAGTCTGTATTTAATATTTCCACAAAACACTGAATTAATACAATGAGAAAAAAAAGAAGCATGAATACTTGTTTTTTAAGATCATCTTCCTGTTATTGAAACTACACTTTGCCTTAATTTTTCTAACATATTAAAAAACTTCATTTTTTTTAATAATGTGAATAAATGGATTGTTTCAGCTGCAATATGCATCAAATCCAAAAAAGATTGAACAGAATATTCCTTTAAAAATCTGTAACAGAAACTACTTTCCAGTTTTCAATTTCTTAAAAATTCTTCATTTGCTCAGAAGGTTTTTTCTAAAGTTAAAAAAAAAGAAAATTAACAAAGAAACAAAACAAAAGAAAAAACCCAAACAAAACTAACAATACAAAATAAAATAAGACCTGTAAAGCAAAACAATTAACTCATTTGTGTTTCCTGTCAATTTGCATGACTTGTTTTCTTTACTTTTTCTCCTGGAACTTAAGAAGACTTTGAGATCTGCATGGCTTACTTTCACTGCCATTTCAGGAAGGATTCATGCCATCTACTTTGGAAGTGTCTGTATCTCAGCTAGTTCCCTTAGGTTCTATAGCGAATAGAGAACAACTGGTCACTTTTAGTATCCAATTTATGTAACCTATTTTAGATGTCTCTTTCAAAATGAGACGGTTTACTCACCTGGGAATGCTCATTTATCTCCACTGACTAAAAGGGAGAGAAGTCTAAACAATGAACTTAAATTTAGACACCTTCATTTGGCCAGATGAAACCCAGGCTTACAGTCCTTCCAGATACAATCTCAATTTCACATGCCCAATGGGCCTTTTGCTTTTAAATCCTGTATAATAAAACCTTGTTTCCTGATAAAGTTCCACTGTGCTACTCCCTGAGCCAGTCACTAGTAATTTGCTTGTAAACGCTGTAAAAGATAGTATTATTCCAACAGTGCCATGGTTTGCTTTCTTTTGTCTGTATGGTTTCGATTCTGCTATTACAACATCATGTAGCTTAGCTTCCACTAAAATTTGGGCAGATCTAGAGCTAGCTGTTTTCTTTCATTTTTTCGGTTTCCTAAATTTGCATGGAAGTTGGAGTACCATTGATTCCATGCCTTGGTCTGGGTTTTTTTTTTTTTTACACCCTTTTTAAAGGGCAACCCATTATGTTCCATTTCCCTTTAAATTATTTTCAGTCTCTGAGCTATACTGCACTTAGGATAATTTTAGTCTTCAACAGTAAAGATGTCATCCTAAACCACATTGTCTTCTATACTTCACAGCTTTGTTACAGCTCCTGAATTTAAAAATTTTCTTGCAATCTTCTTGATGTTGAGTGTCAACAGTTTGGTTCTAGATGAGATAACTCTCCCTTACATAGGTGCTCTTTATTTGGAAAATTCCTTCACATAATGTTTCTTCCACAAAATGCTAAAAACCTTTACATATGAGCTTCTGAATTTTAAACATTGAGTTGATGAGCAGAGCTAATAGCCAAAAGCAATAGCTTTGGATTTATTTCCACATTTCTAACCTATTTTGGATTTTGGACAGGTTTCTTTTGGACTCATTCACACTAAAACAATTATTTAATTCCCAGAATGACATTTGCTAATTCCTTTGGAGGACATAGATTATCTACTGTCCCTCAAAGGACTGACAGACTGTTACTAACGAGCATTTTAAATTAAAATTGCTGTTATGTTGCAATTAACAAACAGAAATAAGTCACTGATACAGCTAAATCTCAGTAACCCAAGATGAGGTTGTTCAAGTACACCACAGCTCTCATTTTCTTAACAACTCTTCAACAACATTAGAGTCAAAAAACAGTTTTAAAATAAACAACTATTTAATTCAAGGCCTAGGAACAAAACAGAAAGGTTTTTCTTTCTTGATTCCCAAGAGAAGCACTACAGCCACTTATTGTTTAAAGTATTAATTCTTCAGAGACACATTAAAGACTCCATCAATATGTAAACCACTCGCACTGTATCATTTGTAGCTTTGCTTGGCATTTAGTTTCATACAGAAAAAACAAGGGACAAAATTGTTCTTCTTGTGTATTGGTATTTTAAATTTGAGGTAAATCAGACATAAACCTGGCATTCTTCCAGTTTATTTGAATCTGGTCACACTAGGGAAGGTATGCTCAACTTTTTGCCTCCCAATAATTCTCACAAGAATCAAAGCAATCTCTCCAAATGATTTGTTAGCAACAAAATTCACTATCCAAGGTCAAAAAATATTGCTGATTGCATATGAAAACTTTTTAAGGAAGCTCATGAACAAAGACATTGATATTTTTCATTTACATGCTTTGATAAATCCCCTTTGGAAGATCAGACACTTAATATTTACATTATCTACACAGATATAATAAGCAAACTGCATTGATTTCAGTCATGTTGCATGAAAAAATCATCTGATAGCTTTTTTCCATACTTAGAGCATTGTATTTCAACCCTAATTTATCTACATTAATTCTACTGCTACCTTTCTTGACTACAAGGTGACTACAAGTGGAAGGAAGGGACTATATTACTTTCTTCCTGGGTAAGTTCCTATCATGAAGTTTATTAGACACAACCCTCAGATTTCCTGGAAAGAAAGTTCAGCTTCCCTTCAGAGACACTCAACAGTAAAGGTTCAGAAGGTACCTTGCATGCAGAAGTAAACCCGATAGAATGACTGTGATAACCTATTCACACCAGTATAATGTCAGCAGCTTTAACTACTATCATTAAAAATCTCCAATATTTTGATTTATATATAAAACTTTTCAGTACTCCAACCTGAGGTTAGACAGAATTTGGTTATTTATGCCATGACAGTTCATCTGTCATATACAATTTTGAAACAGGGTAATTAAAGCCTATAAGTAAGGGTGCTGGATATGCTGGGATTCCAGATGCACTTTGAAAGCAGTCTCAAACTTGTTTCTTTTGTAACCTAGGAATTTTTTTCCACCCCCATATCTCAGTATCACTTGTGCAATATCACAGTGCTTCCCTGCCTGAAAAAGTTGTTTGGAAAACATTCACAAATTTTAGTGAACTTAAACATATTTTACTTTAATGACATAGGTTATGTGTGCATTAAGATGGCAAGCAAGGTGAAAGAGACACATCCAAAATCAGCCATGTTTGCAGGCACATGACTACGGAAATGATGAGACAGAAAAAGAGGATGTGAGCCCTACTACATCCATTACCCAAACCCTTGGTAAATTACAGGCATAAAAATAAAGCAGGCATTGGAAGCTGTAACTGCCCACTTACCCACTGACAGTCATGAGAAAAGCATGTATGCAACACTTCCCATTCTGCAGTTCCTTCTTGAGAAACTAATGAAGGTGATTTTGCTTCTAAAACTGCCAGGTCTTTCAAACACTCACAGTATATTCAAAAGTATCAAAGAGCATCACATTTTCTCTTTATTTTCCAAGGAACAGACACTTGCATGTGGCTATACAGTCCTGCTAAGTACCTTCTAAAAAGTAAACTTATGGTCCCAGCACTGAGAAGGCAGTACATTCAAAAAGCAGTAAAGCTTACATTTATCTACATAATGCAACAGTCCTGTGAGCAAAAAATGTAGAAGACTTTTGCTGGAGAACAATCTCTCTTCTAATTTAACACTGAAAGGTCTGAAGAACCAGCAGAGCTACATTAACTGATGCCACTTGATCTCAAAAATAGCTCATAACTTGTTATGATGGCTGGCTATGATTTGGTCATGCATTTTAAGTTCATCTTCAATACTTAATTTAGACTTCATCAGTTAAAATATGATGTTCTATTCTCTAGTTTTCTAGAGAATTTCTTTACATTTTTAAATAATTTAATTTCTTCTTATGCTATGGAAAATTCAACAAGATGGAAAAACCATTGTGAATATTTCCAGACTACAGCGTAATGTGCCTAATGAGAAGCGTAAATTTAATTTTCTCAAAACCCAACATATGTAGTACTAAAAGTCCTTGTCAGTTTTTAACTATAGTTGTACTCTGCTCACTTATAAAAGTGTCTAATTAGTCATTACTCACACTGACAGAACACATCCCCTATCCTTCAGAATCAAATATGACACAGCAAAATATTTTAGGCATGTGTTGTTAACTATGTATTTTTGACAAACCAAATATTCCAGGAATACAGCCATCAGAGACCAAGAGATTCTCATCTCATTTGAAATTGCTTGGCAAGATGGAAAAGGATAGAATGAATCTTTTTATTGCCTCCCATCAAGATAAACAGATAAAAATCTACAGCAATGTTTAGCTCAGACTATTCACAATTAGAAATAGGATTTCTACCCATTATTTCTTTTCTTTGGAAAGCAAATAGAGTAATGAAGGAATTAGCATGAATGTTTATGTCTGGCATCTAGCAGAGCTGAGTAATTTGTGGAGTGCAGGAATGGGAAGATTGGCTGATGGGTTTAATTTGGACTTGTTTTTACACTTAGAGTAATTTTAGCTAAATTGTTTGGATACAAAAATCTAAATGTTTCATTTTCCAAGTGTTTCACTTTTTCAGAACCTCTCACAGAAACATTCACACATAGTATCATTTCCTTAAAAGACGCAATTCTAATGAATAAACTATTTGCCTGTTAGTAAACTTTGTTTTGAAGCAATATGATTTACAGCCCAAGAGTGTGAAGTTTGGAAAAACTTTTATATGTGGCAGAAACTAAGTTTACAATAAAACGTGGCCAAGAAATTCTTTGCTATGATATCTAAATCATACTACTGCACTTACAATAGTGCTGCCCATAATGTCCAGTCTCACAAAGTACCATTGTCACTGTTGGAGCAATTCCACAAAAGGGCTACAAGGATGACCAGAGGTCTGGAGCAGCTCTCCTATGAAGACAAGCTGAGAGGTTGTTCAGCTTGGAGAAGAGAAGACTTGGGGGAGATCTTGTGCTTTCCAGTACCTGGAGGGGGCCTACAGAAGAGCTGGAGAGAAACTTTTTATGACGCCATGTAGTGACAGGACAAGGGTTAATGGCTTTACACTGAAAGATCAGAGTAGATATGATCTTTGGAAGGAAGAAGTCTTTGACTGTGAGGATGGTGAGACACTGGAACAAGTTGCCCAGGGAAATTGTAAATGCCTGGAGGTTTCAAGGCCAGGCTGGATGGGGTTTTGAGCAGCCTGGTATCCCTGCCTATTGCAGGGGGATTGGAACTAGAGGTTCCTTAAGGTCCCTTAAAATCCAAACCATTCTATGAGTCTATGTACATTTTGATCTTTCATACAACTTTATTAGGCACTAGAGAGGTAAAAATCTTTGTAAAACATGCAATCCCTGTAGTTTTTGTGGTAAAAAAAAAAATTCCCTTAATTTTCAACAGATTTCTACTAAAATCCTGTGACAGAATTTTACAATAAACTTTCACTCCCTTTAGACTGCCTGATTGGTACAATTTGCTAACAGCCTAAGCCTGAAGCATTTTTGGCAGATCTCACACCCTTCACATTGCTTGACTTGCACCAAAAAGGTATCTGGTGTATCTACTTTCCCTAGGTGCTTACACAAAACTGTAAGAAAAAGGGAAACATAATTCATGCTGATATGCTTTTGGCCACTAGTCTAACCCAGTGTGAGCATTTCAGATATTTTACCACATCCTTTTGAATACAGTACCTAAAGCCATAGGCATTTATCAAAGTGGAGGAATATGGATATATGTATGTGTGTTTATATATATATATATATATATATATATATATGTATAGATATATACAATATCATATACTCTGATTTATACTTTCTTATTTTCTTGTGAATTCATACCAGTTGCTTTTCTTTTTGTTTGCTAGTTAACATCTAGTTTTCAAAGAATTGTATGTCATAATGTTATGCTTTCATTACCATGTGATAACTGTCAACTGAAAGCCATAATTTTAAATACAGAGCCAGGATTCCTTTTTTCTTCCATGTGCACCACCTTAAATTTAACTATACTGATTTTCATTCTATTTGCCATACACTCAATTCAATAAAGTCCCCTGGCAAATTTCATTGTTGGTGCTACCTTACCTACCCATACAAAATTAGTAAGTCAACGCCAAATTGAAACATATCACTGCTTACTGGATTTTTTCCGTATTACTTATTAATATATTAAAAAGCCTATGTTAATAAAAATATTGCAAACTTCATGGGAAATCATTCTTCACTGATCAAAGCAGCATACATTTTAATCAAGTATTTATCCTTGCAAACCCAAACACAATAACTACTTATTTTCTTTTATAACCTCTGGTAAAGTACCAGAGTTAACATATTTTATAAATTCTGGCCAAATGTATTAGTTAACAGGATGCACGTAACAACCAATTGTCTCTAAGCAGTACCATATATGCAAAATGAAAAATTTCCTTTTACAACAGTCATGTTTGCTTGTCCAAAAGCATATGACATTTACCCATTTATTCATTAATTCTATTATCTACTCAATAATCAATAATGAAAAGGAAAAATCATGACTTCAAATGCATTCATATGGTTGTAGGAAGAGTTTTTGTCTTGTAATGATCAATTACAGAAAATGATGGAAGCAATTGAATGTTTTCCTTTGAATAACAGAAAGACCACAGTTATATCAAAAAGTGATTTATGTCACACACAATTTCTTCTGTCTGTATTTCTTTCTAAAGATTATGTTAGACATTTGTAACAACTGCATAAATGGTCTGCAATAATTAACAGACATTTCAGTCATTTATAAGACTGCTAATATTTTAGCCTATGAAATCATTATGTAAATTGAACTAATTTCCACCACAGCCATTCAACTTCAAACAGCTGCACAAAACAGGATTTTTCCTTTTCTAAAGAAATCTGCATACTACTGTGTTTTGTATCACAGTTATACAGCACCAGTATTGTCCTTTACTGGCACAAAACAGACCTTGACACCATGGTCCATATTTTAAGTGCTTGCTGTGATGCTCACCTTACCATCTGTTCTCATTAATCTCTCGACTGAGTCCATTCAAAATAATGCCAAATATAATCAGATTTATAGTAAAAAATATTTATAAATAAAGGCAGAAAGGAGCATCTAGTCAGTAGAAGCAGTGAAGTTCTGTGTACATCTTTAGTCAGTCATCTTTAAGCTTGAACTACCATAATTGACAGGTATTCTTCTTTTGAAAACACCCACTTGACAAAGTGGACAAGATAATCAGGCTACTATATTAGCTCTGAAGCTTTTATGACCAAAGTGACTCTACAGAGAAAAAGAGCATGACTTGGCCTCTCAATTTCTTTCTCCTTATCACCCACTACAGCAGAATAGCAAAACAACCTATGTCTTTGGAAAGAGCATTAAAACACTATTACTTAATGAATACTGCTGAAAACAACCCAGAGAGTGTCACAGATTCTCAACACCAAAAAGATCATAGAATCATAGAGTAGTTTGAGTTGGAAGGGACCAAAAGGTCTTCTAGTCCCATCGCCCTGCAATGAGTAGGGACATCTTCAGCCAGATCAGGTTGCTCAGAGCCCCACCCAAATGTTTCCCCCCACCTTGAATGTTTCCAAAGATGAAGCATTTATGACCTCTCCGGGCAACCTGTGCAAGTGTTTCATCAGCCTCATTGTAAAAAAAAAACTTCCTTCTTCCCTCTAATCTAAATCAACCTCCTTGACTAAAAAACTGTTACATTTTACCCAATTGTAACACATTCTGCTAAAAGGTTTGTTCTCATCTTAAAAGATCCCCTTTAGGTATTGAAAGGCTGCAATAAGGTCTCCCTGAAGCTTTCTCCAAGCTCTGACCCCAATTCTTTCAGACTGTCTTCATAGGAGAGGTGTTCCAGCCACCGGCCCATCTTTGTGGTCCTCCTCAGAACTCACTCCAACATATACATGTCCATCTTACACTGGGGTGCGCCAGAGCTGGATGCAGCACTTCAGGTGAGGTCTCACCAGAGCAGAATAGAGGGACAAAATCACCTCCCTCAACCTGCTGATCATGCTTCTTCTGATGCAGACCAGGAATGAAGACAGAGCAAGACAAAGTAATTTGACCAGCAGGAAAGACAGGAAGCCAAAAAAAAATAGGGTTACTCCCAATCCTTTAGAATCTGCAGCCTCTCTTGTGCCATGAACCCCCTTAAATTATCCTTCCTAGCTCTCTCTCTCCAAAGTCCAAAATGCACTTGGTAATGATTAAGAGACTGGAATTTCTTTCTCTCAAAATCCTGACTCACTTCTAATTTTATAAATTCAGAGGTTATAAAAATTGTGGTTACAGATGATAAAATTAGGAGAAACAGAAAATTTAATATAGAGCAGTTGGAAGATAAGCAGGAACTGAAAAGCTCAGGGAAAGAAGGTTTGCTCTTCATGTAACAGTTATCAACGTTTTGATCTATTATCTGTTTAAAAAAAAAAACAACTGGTAAAGTGCTTTTCCATTGAAGACTAAGACATATGGTAGAAAAATATGACTCAGCAGAGACACACATAAGGGCACAAACATGTGTTGAACATCAGCTATATTTGGTACAGCCATAAATTTCAGTACCTTGCACCTAGCCAAGTGGGTGAACACAAGCAGGTGCAGATTAGAAAGCAAGACAATATAATACCAGTCACTTTTAGAGATCACACAAATACAAGTACCTATCAGTATCTCTCACTTTAGTTCAAAAAATGAGTTTCTTACTAAAATTTCTGATATTTGTTTTGGTATTTGATTCTGATTAATTCTAAAACTTTGTATCACTTTAACTTTCTAATTACAAGACACCAGGAGTCACAATAGAATGTAAGGCAATCACAAACACCACATTTACATTAATCTATTTCTCCTTCTCAGATAGCAATACAACTTTATACTACAATCAACTGGTTTGATTTTTTTTAATAAAAGAAAGTCTTAGATTTCATTGCATAGCCATACAGCCATATCAAAAAATTATCTAACTTCCTGACATATTTGAAGCACGTTTTAAAGGCACTATAATACTGTCCTAAATAAAACTCTCTAACCCACACTCACGAAATGAATGTTGATTAACATATTTCTAAACTGGGCTTATACCTATTTCAGAAACATCAAATAGGTCAAATAGGTCAACAGAAAAGGCTACAGTAAAACATCATCTTCCACATCATCTATCTTTATCCATTTGGCCAGCAAATTCAAATGCAATTCAGAAGGATGATGAATTAAAATATTTCATTTAGAAATAGTACTCACTCCAAACAATTTTAGAAAGTAATCTATTTAACAAAATGAAGGTCAAGCGCCAATTACTATTACATTTGAATTATAATGTTATATTTCCAGAGAAGGAAGTAAAATAGACCTGATGTATTTGTGATAGCTTTTCTCAATATATCAAATTGCATGAATAGAAGGATAATGATAATGAGCAGGACCAGGCCCCAAATGGTTACTGTGCAAAACTCTAAACAATAGCAGATCTATCTCTGCCCAGAGAGCTTACAATGCAAATGATATTATCCTTTGCAAATGAAATATAGAAAATAACAGAAATGAAGTATTTAGATTGATAAGAAGCACTCTCTAATTAAAGGGCTTTAAATATCTTGTGCTAGTTTCCTGAAATGCTGAACTCAAATTGATGTAATGTAGCACTTGTTAGCAAAGGTATTTCACCCCTGATTCTATAAAGCAGACTACAATGAATCAAATATTTGTTTGAACTGTGTCCCAAACTGTGTCCAAATGTGTGGTTGATAACTGTACTCTTCAAGTCCATCAGGCAGCAGGCATGTGATTAACCACAGTTAATTCAACTTAGAATTGTCACTGTCTCTTTTAAATATCCTTCTCCAAACTAATGAGAGGAGTTATCTGAAGCACTACAACAGTACCATTTGTTGCTGTGAAGGGACTATAATTAGCTTGTAAATTGTTTTAATTTGTTTGATTAGCCTCTGCAAAAAACAGGTCATCTGAATATATTTCTTCCCTGTTTTGATACCTAAATTACTTTTTCCTTGGGATCATTACAGACAGTATGTACAGTGACACTTTAGTTGTAAGAGTCAGCTTTTACAGCGCCTGCTATTCAGACTAGAATTTTCCCTGCTGAGCATCTATTAAAAGCTGATTTTCTTTTCTTCAACTTTCCAATTAAAATTGCTCAACTATTATTGGAAACCAGGTAGAGGTAGAATATATTATTCTGCCAATACTATGATGTTCTTACAATGATTTCAATGAGAAATTCAAATGACCCTTACTTTTGAACAGATCTTCAAATCTGTTCAGAGATTAAATTCCTATAAATTTGTAATGCCTTCTGAGCTCAGAAGACCCTATTTCTATCCTGCAAAGTAGCAAACCTTTACAGACTGCTTTTTGCTTATACTGTGTTGAGGTTACCTACTTTACCCTAAGACAACCTTGTTTATATTGAACACATTCAAACCCCATGTAGAGCCAGCATGGTTCATCTACTCCCAAAGGAAAACTGGGCATGTTTATCAGCTTTATTGACTCTCCAAATTAAAATAATCATGCCAGAAACCAGTCCTTGATTAAATATTTTCTGTAAATAATACACTGAAGACTATGTGTATCAGGCTAGGTTATTAGTATCATGATCCACTTCAGGGCTATCAAGCATTCAATCTTGTTTGTGCAGCTGCTCCTCATGCCTGGCATTTGATGATGCAGAGGTTTGGCATGAGAACCAAATCAAGGAGAATGTCTCTCATGCCTTTGCTCTACCAAAGGTACCTAAAAATGTCAGAGAAAGTAACAGTAGGTAGTCTTCCTGGGAGCTGCAAACAGAACTAGACCAGATAATAACCTGGGGCAAAGGTGGGGACACAACAGAAAAACAGGATGGAAAGACACAGAAAATTGTCTTCACAAGTCCACATACTCCTTTTCAGAACACAACTTGGGTTTGCCAAGTATGAAAACTAGTCCTATGGCAGCAATTACTAGCAAAAACCACTACCAAAGTTAATGGCTCATCTTTCCATACTGTTGCTTATATAGCCCAACACTAGCTTGCAACTACTAAGTAGCTTGATATTCTTTCAAGACAATAATAGACAGCAACTAAAACACAGACTTGTATTTGCATGTACCTCTTGTTTTTCCATATTTCTTTAATAAACAATAACCTTTTTTTGGTGAGAAAAGTCAACTTGTTTAATTTCAATGGTTATTTTGCTCTTCTCAATACTTAATTGTGGTCTGAAAAGAAACAAAATAAAGGCATCACAGTACCTTCCTATTATTTCAAACACTAATGCAAATTTGATTGGCCTGTTTG
This sequence comes from Anomalospiza imberbis, assembly GCF_031753505.1. NCBI lineage: Eukaryota > Metazoa > Chordata > Aves > Passeriformes > Viduidae > Anomalospiza > Anomalospiza imberbis. The sequence continues at coordinate 26,530,550 of NC_089685.1, read as the reverse complement.
TTAAGACAATGATCATATTAACATAATTCTTTTAGAAGAATGTATTGTTCATGTGCATCTTAAATAACGAAACTGTTGTTATTTTGAGTCTCTTTCTCCCTTTCAGCTCATTTTGATCTTAGACAGCATCCAATTTTGCCAAAATGTCAGTTTCTGGATCAGGCTTCATCTTTCTTTCTTTCTTCCCAGACTATTTTGAAACTTATGTATTTTCAAAATGTCTTCTATCTCTCCATCAATTCAGAAGTCCTTGGTTCCCGAAAAAAGCACTGCCCCAGAAGTTTCATTTTGTTTTAGTAAGTTTTCCCACATCTCTAACCATTTCCCTTTACAGTTTTTCCTAGGCTATTTTAGGATCTACATTCTCAGGATGTATCTGTAGAGGATGATGGCATGTCAAGATTAATCCACAGCCATAAAACTAAGTACACACATCACCTGTAAAGGATTTTACTATCTTGGAAAGATCACACTATCACACTTTCTAGCTTGCAGCTTTGTTTGACAGTATGTTGTTTTCTGTTACAAGGAAAACAGTAATCGGATCTCAGAGTAGGAACAACCACTGCTCATATCAGAGGCACTTCATTTGGTGGTGTTCCAGAAATTTGAGATGAAAATTAATTTATGTTGGCCAATACTGTGATGGCAGAATCAAATCAGAGCATTCCAGTGCTTCCACTGTTACAAGAACAAATTACTGAAATATATCTACATTTACAAATAACATATCATATTACAGTCATCAAAAACAAAACACACTGCTCTGGGAGCCTACAGAGTCTCTATCACTGGAAGTTTTTAAGGATAGTTTAAACCAATCCTGACAGTGCGTTAATTTTACTTGGAGAAACATCTGAGGGACACATGGGCAAGAGGCCACCACTGTAGACAGAAAGTCAAAATCCAGCACACAGGCATTAATGCGTATGTTAAAACACCCAGTGAACAAGGAGTTTTGATTCCTCTGCTCATCACACTGGACACAAAGCTGCAGGTTGTTTGTCCTCCCTTCTGCAGACAGCAATCTGGCACTGAGCATCCAATAGACAGTTTAATTGCTCAGAGAAAGGATTCTTTGATTCAAAATGGTACTTAGAGCACTGGGGTAAACTACACAAAGCCCCTTTGGCTAAAGTAGTTTGTCTCCAGGGCAACTATACCAATTAATACCCTGCTATGCTGAAGTAGAAATTATCTAATCCTCCAGCTACATATTATCACAGATTTAAAGATCTTTGCAAAATAAAGTTATATCATCCAGTGATAATGATCTCCACGTGAAGTAAATTTGCTCAACATTTCCAATAATTCATCAGCTTTCTGTAATTTCCTGCCACTCTCTTTCAAAAGTCTATGCCTTTCTTATGACAAGTTAATTTTAAAATTAATGTCAGTGTGGTGGTTCCACTTTTGATTTCCTCTAGTGTTTCTCATTGTTCAATATCTGTGAGTGTTATATCTTACATTTTTCTTTAGTTTTTTTGTTTATTTGTTTGTTTTTAGAACTGCAGATTGGCTCACAGAAGGGGAAAACTGCAACATGAATTCAGCTATATAACATTGTGTAATTATAGCTAGCCAGTTTCATGTATTAGTACTCATTCCTGAGTCTGGTCTGATTCAAACACTTTGTTTGAGTGCTTGTAACTTTAGGACTTAGAGACATTTCTAATAATTGCCACTGATGTCTTGCCCTGCAGCTATGTGGATGAAATTCTATTGCAATCATGCCATGCAACTCAACTCACTAAGTCAGTCTGCTAGTGCACTTCACAATCTTCCCCATTTTAGATGCTTGAAATAGAGTTATGTCTTCTGCAAAATTTGCTACTTCTCTGTTCATCTTCCTTTTTCTGGCTAATAATAGCACATTAAGTGCTAACATGAGTCCTAGCAAAGAACTGAAGTACACTGCACTATTAATATAAAACTTGAACATACATACTTACCGACTACTTTTCTTCTATCAGACACACCATTTGAGAATCCTTCCTTTAACATCTTTTGTTTTTCCTAGGCTTTTTCACAGAAAAGCTGAAAAAATACTAAATGAAAGAAACATATATCCTTCAGGTAAATTTCCTCATCTTCTTTCCAGTTCATTTTGGAATGGATTTAATGTTTTCTTTCTGATATTTTTTCACCTACTATAGGAGTAAATATAGGAAATACTATTGACAATTTAATTATTGCAGAAGAGCTTGATTTTTCTTGGAATAGGTGTTAAGATAAGCCTTTCTCACCCCTCGAACCTGCATACAGCAAAAAATCCTCCTGCTTAGACTGATTCCTATAATGCTAAGATATAGCATGCATGTTTACAACTGGGAAAAAAGTTCAAGAGAAGACCTGAAGATCTGGAATTTACCTACAGTCCCAGAATTTAAGGAGAGAGTGAATATTTTAAGAATGCTTTGTAAACTATTGAAATATAAATGTAACCATCCCCAGGACAAGGACTAATCTCATCATGGGTTTACATAAACAATATTATTCATTGCTAACATATTCTTTATTAGTATTCTCATTTAGAATTTTAATTTTTCATAGCTGAAAACAGAATTTGATAAATATCATCACATGTGCTGCTGCCTATATAGGGTTGCTCTGTAGGCCAGATTAATGCCAGTAGGGTCAAAAGCCATAATGTAGTTATAGCTGTGAGGATTTAAGGAGATAAGTCAAGATTTGGAAGAAGTAGTATTATCTTTTATTGAAGTCATACAGCTGGACTGCCTGCAATTAAGATCTTGTATTGGGCCTGCATTCCCAAAAACATGTGGCTTTTTTTTTTTTTTTTTTTTTTGTGAACTGATAAAAATCACTACCACTTTCTGTAAATCTTGCCTTACTGATATGGAAAAAAGATCAAAAGAAGAGAGCATAGTTCTGAAGAAGAGCTTAGTTTTGGAAATTTTGACAAACTAGTAGCACACATCTGAATGTGTTTCCTGACTGTTGCTTAGAAGGAATGAAAATTACTTCCATGTTAAACAAAGACTGAAGATTAGGAAAAAGTGGTCCCTTTGTTGCCTTTTTTAAAAATCATGGTGGGCATAGAAAATCTTTCACCACTTCACCACAAAGACTTATAAAATAGTTATTTCTTTAAATATCACTGGTATACCTGGTATTTTACTGGCTGAAAATACCTAAAACCTGCCAGCCTAGTAACAGACACTGTTCATAGTGAAGGAAAGAATACAGAGGCATGTCAACTCAGAGACACAAATGGACCTAAAATTTATACCCTAATGTAACAATTTAGTAAATTCTTTATATGTGTCAGAAAATTTACAGAAAGGATTTGAAAGTACAGAACAAAAATGCTTTGCAGATAGACTGAGAAAGGTATGTACAATTGAGTAGGAAGTAAGATATGGAATATTAGGACTAATAAATAAATGCTAACCCTGAGAATGAATGCCTAGAAAATTATGGCATTTAGAAGAGCAAGTATTGAGGGCTGCTTGGTTTTTCTAAAAAAAAAGTTACAAAATAAAATGGAAACTATGCAACTGAAATAAAGAAACTGCTAGGAAGTGTTTTGCAGACAGAGAAGAAAATAAAAAGAAAATCAGTTAAAATTTGTCTGAGAGAATATGTTTTCAGATACAATATACTCATGGCACTTTATCACTCAGTATGATTTACTGTTTCAAAAGTTTCATTTTTGATACAATGATTTTGTAATTTCAGATATTTTTAATCCCTGCAGGTTTTCTCATTTTTTATAAGAAAGTGTGTATTTAACTATAAAAAACATGATGGGTGCCTGGCTCTAGCACTAAGCAAATAGATTAGTAAAATCTAACAGAACTATTTTGCAGACTTGGTTTCTGTAAGCAGTCATGTCCCTTTATAGCATGTAGAGTAGGAATGGGCTCTAGTGACATAGAAAAGAAACTCTTACTTTGATAATACCAGTATTAATTATACAATACAATAGCTCCTCTGAGATGAATAGAATTGTTGTAGCTTGTGAAATATGTGCATATCTTTTACTACTGAGAAGCACTGCAGAAGTGTAATGATTAAATTAACAAATTAGAAGGTTTGCCAAGCACGTAGCAGGATCTAGGTTTATGGAAAAGAGTGAACGAAGTGGTAAGATTAAAAAGTAATTTCACTTTTTAAACTGAGACCTTCCATGATATATGGCCAAAAGCATCCTACTTTTAAGAATTTAGTCCCACACTGCGCAAGTCAGGATATTGCAGTGTTTTCTGTTGTTGTAAAAGAGTAAGAACGTAATTACTACTTGCCAACTATCCCTATTTTTCTACTGTCTCTATCTTATTGTGGACACATCTTCTTTCATATTATTGTCAAAAGCTAAAATCACTTCTTCATAACCATAAAATTATTGTAACTTGTTTTAAAATAACAACTGACCCTAGATACCAGATTACTTGTGTATTTTAATAATTTTGAAAATAAACTCACTCTTGAAAATAATGTGTTTGACTCCAGTGGTTTTTTGTTTAAGTTCTTTGTGTAGTTAAACATTTGTTTTGGTCATATGTGTGTGGTTTTCAACTTCTTTGTTTCATCTCCTGTTTTCATGAATGATTAAATGCAGCAGTGGCTAACCATATTCAATGTTGCATTTAAGACTTCAGTAAATCAATAAATTTAAACTTTTATTTATGTGCTCTAAAAGGACAAGATGCAAAGTCATAACAGTTTTTTGACTTCTGTTCTGGTTGTTGTTTTATTGTTTGATTTTTATCAAAATCAAATCAGAATCAGAATACAGAAAATCCCTAACAACTAAGAAATATGCTTTTTGGCAAGTTGTCTTATAATCTTTCCTAATTCTCGGGAATGTTCTCATCCCCTGTCTATGAATATAGAGCAAATATAGCACTCACATAGCAAGTAACATTGTTATGTAACAGTGTGACATTTTTAATAAAATTGAAAATGTGCATAGCAAGATAAATATACAGTGGAAACACCCCACAAAGCAAATGTAGAATCTATTCACTAGTGAATGGAGGGATGTGTGATGATCAGGCATTTCTAAAAATAACTTGTAGATTCAGGTCATAGACCTCACTTCAGACTGTACACAAGAAAAGTTAAGCTGATGAAAGTAGTTTGAAAAAGACAACATATTTAGTGTTACCTTTTAGAAGTACATTGCCATCATTGTAGTTATATTTATAATATTTTAAATAATTATTTAATTTCATCATTAAAAATACCTTTGCAGAGAGAAAATGGTGACATCAGCTGTTCAATCAGCACCCATCTAGTAGATATCCTTTGCGAGAAAAAACAATTATTACGTAAGCAAAAAGAGTTATTTCTTAAGTAGAACTTATTGCATAATAAGTTCTACTCATCAGGGAGCAAATGAGTGGACTTTTCCATTTTAATTACAAGTAAAGGAACTTAGTTCCTGACTGTGTATCCAATATGCTGTATAATTGATTATTATGATGAATTGCTCAAAAATTATTGTGTTTCAAGAAAAATTTTATTATGGAAATCAATTCTCCCAGCAAAAGACACACAGTTTCAAAACCAGAACTTCTGCAGGTCATCCTAGAAAATTCCCTATTGGTTTCTTACTTTAAGAGGCAGTACTTGATTTCACAAATTAAGAGAAAGCAACAGCAGAAGAAATATAGCCTTTATCTTATTAGTCTATAGAACACAGAAATCCACTAGGAATGACCACAGCTTTCATAGAATTGTATTTTAAATTAGGAAGAAAGATCTGAATAATGTACAGTTTATTTTTCCATTTCAAAATGATCCCCTATTTCAAACCACTATACCAATTACAAAAGCATCAATAAAAGTAATAAACAAGGAATCATCTAGTCCTGGTTTTGAATAATCTTCAAATATTGACCTAATAGAAAAGCATGAAGTTAAATCTGTGTAAAGAGTTTGGTATTTTGAAACCGACAAGATAAAGTGTCATGTTTTTATCTACCTACATGGAGATGAGGGATGTAAATATAGGGAGGCTACTTCAGTTTGCTGCTCATTATCATTCTTGAAAGGACAAATTTTTATTTCAGATAGCAAAAAGGAGCAAAGGAAAAGGCTGCCTACCACCCTGGAGGCATCTTCACAAGGCATTGCTTTATTCTACCAACTTGAATGAATTTGGGCAGTAGTTTCTGTAAATTATATCCTTCTTATCCAAACTACCACAAAGTCAGCTTAAGGCGTTTCCCCCTCTTACAAGGTCATTTCTTACTTTGATATCTACGTGATTAGCATGGCCATTTCTGTATTTCAATATCTCTGCAAAACACATGCTGTATATAAAAAATAACTTGAAATATTTGACAAGCTCTGATATTTCAGTCTGAATTATTTTATGAATATGCTTTAAGTAACAGGTACTAAATTTTGTATTAGTATTATTTTGGAAATGTAGACTAAAACTAAATACCACATTGCAGAAAAAGCTTAACAAGTTACTGAATCCAGTGGGACCAGATTAACACAGAACCTTCCTGTGGCTTCTTTAGTTTTCCAATAAATGAAAAACCCCACAGTTCACGTGACAAAGCAGCTGGCAAAATGCAGATTTAGCTGTCAGGCAGAAATCTGCTTATGACTGAGCTCAAGAAAAGTGGAAAGTAACTCTTCAACAAAGTTTTTCCTTGCAACTATTTCCTTTTAAGAAGTAAAAACCAGAAATTCCTGGTTATTATATAGAACCATATCATTAATTTTCTCCCCACTGTTTTTTAAAAGAACAGAAACAAAGTCAGTTTCTTCTTTGTGAGGATATAAAGCCATCTTTTATTTTTACAGACTTCAGCCAAATTTGAGATTGGCATTAATCCCCACAAACTGGAATGATGCTTCTATATTGCTAACAACTGTTCATTGTCCTATGACTACTATGGTATTTAGGAAAACAAAAGTGCAACAAGGCATCACATTGTTAGTCTTATATGTTAATTGTAAAACCTTTGGTTCTCATCAAATGAAGAGTGAGAAGGATTTCACAGCATGTTAAAATGTATTAAGAAGGAATATACAAAGAATGAAGGTGAAAGACAGTAATAACAGCATAACAAATACATTTAAAAATATAAACACACTATATGTATGTATGTATATTATTCAGCTGATCATCAATATACTCTGGCAAAAATATTAGTGTCTGATCTTGCAATAAGATGTGCTGAAACAATATTCCAATTAAAGCACTGGGTACACAAACTTATAAAAATATTATATAGTGTGACAGTTTGGAATAATGGAAAGGTATTGACTGAAGTAGTCTTACTAACTGTATATTTTCCAACAGAAAATGAAGAGACAACTCCTTGAATTCTAAATCTTACCAGGATAAGTCAAGTAAGACATCTCATATTTTGAATTAATAAAAATGAAAATATTAAAAGCACTTTTCAACAAAGTAAACTTTCAAGTAAAAAAAAAAAGTTTTTAAAAAAAGCTTAAAAATGGCTTTGGAAATGTTGACTATAAAATTACTTATTCTCTAATTTAAGAAATATCACAGAAAATTCCAAGTGATATCAGAGACCCAGATTCACTAGAGGCAGAATTTTGAGCATGTAGAAATAAGCTCTATTTATTTCACTCAGGAAATCCATATCCATCCTCACACACCAAAGACTCAAAATGAAACAATGTTTTAAAATCTTAAAAGTAATTATAAATTCTTACAGCTTTGAACATTAAGGAAATATGTCATTCTGAAATACGTCTATTTTATTTGCTGAACAAAATATTTCCATAACTTTTTAAATTAAAATTGTAAAGTAATCACAAAAATCAACTTCAAGGTCTTATACCCTGACAACACCTATTCTGGCTATTGACTACAAAAAAAAAAATTCTTAAATGATCACAGCATCTTAATCATTCAGGTGTAGGGCAGCATGCAGACTTGACATCTTGTTTTCCAAGGTCACCATATAAACAAGACCACATTCAAAAAAATTGCTTCTCACAAAGAGCAATTTACACAGAGGTGAATCACTTATGTATGATGTTTTATAAAACCTAACCTAGCACTGCTGTCACTCCAAAACATCATATTAAAAAAGAACCAAACTGAAACGTACCTCATAGAGGGTCAATGTCATCTCTGGAGACAGAAAAATTACTTATCTTTAGGTACAAAATTCTTGACACTCATCAGAATACTCTTTCAAATTTAGACAAAAGGAAAGTCAATGATTTATAGGTCAAAATTTATGTAAATCTGAATTTAAGTCCAAATGTCTGAATTTGAATTTTAGCATCCAAATGTCAACTTTTCTATATTTATACTCTCTTTCAATTTGAAGATATATTTTCCCATAATCTAATTATGTTTTTGGCAGAAACATTGCCCAGAGCATTCTGGAGTTCTGCAGATTTTTAACACCAGAACTCCTGGCAAAATCTCTATATAGCAGAAAAAATTTTAGTAGAGAAAGCAAAAGAAAAAAAGCAGTAAAAATCAAAATTCTCTCCTCATCTCTTACATAACCAATGTTCTTTGAGCTTACTTTCTCCTATTTGGCCAGAAATGAAAGACTGTAACAGGGCTCAAAAGTACCATTTCACAATGGTGCATTTTTCAATGCAAGTAGGTTGAAGTTTCTGCACTCAATTGTTTCAAATATTTTTTCATACAATAAGGTCCTTTGAGAGAAAAAAATAATTTTTCATTACTCATGAATATATGAGACTGAAACTTCATTTATAACCTCCTTTTCCCCAAGCTAAATTCCAACACATGGAATTCTAACAAACATTATAGAAAATTAAACACTAGAGGCAAACAAGATTAAATTTTATGTTAAAATGTAAAGAAAGGCAATGGATTTGTTAAAGGACATATGAAAAGAGTATGAAATATTCACTGTCTTGATCATCTCCTCTGTGCAAAAAAACCCAATATTATGCATCACCAGCATGGAGAATGAATGAACTACTTCTGATTTCTCCCAACTAATCTCCTTATAATATCATCACACAAAAAAAGAAAATTACTCAGTAGTCATGAGAAAAAAACATCATTAACACCATACATCATATTATAATTTCATAAAAGAACTTCACAAAGTCAGTATAAGCTCTTCAATAATACTACATAGTACTCTTAAGAAATATATCCTTCATTTCAGCAAATTGTTTTGTAAGGACCATGGAACATCATTCCAGAGAAAGCCTAATTCCTAAACAGAATGAGAGGTCTCCAAGTTTGTCTTTTTGCTGCACACTAGGTGCTTTTTAGGTCTCTTCCTACGCACCAACCAAAGTCTGAAGATCTGCAACTTCTTTAAGCAATAAAAACCAGCGCTTTTACCTCATTGTAAAAGTGGTTGTCTCATGTATTGTTGTTTTTCCTCCCTAATATCCAACTGAAAAATCCCTCACTCTTCTCTAAACATACATCTGAAAAGCAAGTCAGAAATCCCCAACTGGATCATTATGCTTGAGTTAATTGATTATAAGTGGGTGCATTGTTAATTTTACAGCTGATTCTAGTTCTAGCTGCAAATCATCCCAGATTGTAACTCCAAGGTTATTTATGAGAGTCTCTTCAATTTAACCTCAAAATATTCAAGGAAAATATTAAAAAATATTTCCAAGTTGTAACATTCACTGAGTATATATACACATCTAATATATGTATGCCTAGTAGAATAGTACCTACCAAAATTACAGAATTAACACCTCCATCAAAAAAAAAAAAGCATAAATATTAAACTTCTAAAGAAAGTTAACAGAAATAAGTTAACCTTTTGAAAGGGAAAAAAAAATCAGAAAACTATTTTCTCTGAGTGTCCAAGTCTTGCATTTGGTCTCAAGAAAAACCAAAAAAAACCTTTTTAAAATTCAAAAAATGTAAACCACAAAAAATGTTGAATTGGGAGCAAGGAGGAGATTCAAATGGCATCATTATTACTAGAAACATCATGAACATTTTGGGGACCAGCACAGGATTTAAATCAAAGCTTGTGAAGGTCACAGGAGCTCATAAAAAAAATTATAAGAGCATCACTTACAAAGGCAAGGTTGAGATCACTTACAAGGTTGAGAAGCTAAAAGAGAGGTTTAGATGAGATCAGAAGTAGAATAAATGTTGGTTTTCTTATTGTATTTAAAGACTTGGATTACAGATGCTGGAAATAAACATGATGGTACACAAGACATGCATAACTAGTTGGATCAATTCCTCAACCAGGTGATAGGCTTTGAGTATTATCTCACAACTGTAGGAGAACAATATATTCAAAACTTATAAAAGTTTTTACTCAAAAGCTTTGCAACAAACTTTAAATACCACAAAATACTTTTTAATGAATAGGCCTTCCTGCTGGATTCATTTGGATGAACATTTATTGAAGCACTAATTGTCAGCACTACTTTCAGATCTCCATCAGTTCTCATAAATGTCCATATGTTCTTTGGCTTAAAAGTGCAGCTTAATGACACAGGAAAGTGCAAGCCAATTTATCATCCTTCCTTAACCTTTTGAAAAATAAATTCGTTTTTATGAGAAACAATCACGGTAAATAAAGTAAAGAGCATTTCAATTCTATCATAATATGGTTCCATTTTGCATTGTCTTAATGCAATTGCTTAACTTTAAAATTACTCAAATCAATCACTTTTTTCTTTCCCTGACCTAGAGTTTAGTATCTCTAGAAGGGCAAAGACAAGGACTAACTTTCCAAGTAGCTTTATATGTTTGAGATGTGACTACCCACCAGGTGTTTGTACATCTCTCTCAGCAGAACCACATTTCTACAGTACAACCTCTACTTTCAACATATTTATGCTAGCATAAAATTCTTTGTGCTAGAGGGATTTATTGTTCCTTCAAAAATCTATACTTATGCGAAGGATTTTAACCAGTATAACTGAATCCACACTAGAGGGTGCTGCTATTTTAATTGTAAAAGGTTTTTACAGATATTGCAACTTTGGAGCAGTATATTTTGTAATGTTTCAGAAATGTTTTCTTGCTATCTGGGACAGCAAATTACTACCAAATGAGAATTAAACTTATGATCACAGACAGGCTTTTGTGCTGAACTTCAGGGGGTGTGATGTGCTGCCCTAGCCAACCATACATAAAGTAAACACAACTTACTAACTCATGTGGCGTGTTAGAAACTGTACTTAATGCTTCAAATCCACAAAATTCATAATAGACACAGGAGAGTCTTTTTTCCTCATCTGTCTCATTATAGCTCACCAGACACATCACTGATACATGTCAAGTCTTGTTCCAAATCCAGAAGCTGGTTATTATTTGCTATCATAATTACATATCGGTACTTGTATTTAACTAATTTATATTAACAAATCAGCAAAGAGAAGAATTTTTAGCATCAGAAAAACAGTTTGTAAAATGAACGGTGATAGATTTGAAACTGCATAAAATTGTACTGACTTCCAAAAACAAAAGTATGTACTTTTTCCATGTTTCATGAAGATTAAAGAGGAAAACACACTTTACAAAGTACATACAACTTGAAAGCTTCAAATAGAATTTTGCCTCAGGCTGCAGAATAGCCTTTGCATGAGCTTCCATACCAATAATTCCATCTTCCTTGATCCATATGAAGCAACATTTATATGCTGCCTCTTATCTGATCTCCCTGCTCATGCTTCAAACTTTCTGAGAACATGGGCTTTTCTGGTAGGTCTAGTGTATCATGTCAGGGCCCATTTGTCCTGGTCCACACTTCCATTGTTCATGCAGCACCGAACCCACCCCAGAACATATATTATAGATAAGAATGAATTTGGAAGAAATAGTTTATCTTCTTACTTAGGTTTTACTTCCCTAGAGACTTCTCTCTCTGAGGCTCTATCCAAAGAATAAGGAGAGAGGAGAAGATATTAGTCTACCTTCTCTCTTCTACCTTTTCCACAGGCAAAAGGAAAAGATTCATAGATACAAGAAAGTGAAGGAAAAGAATTTTTTCACTTTGAAAAAGTGTTTTATCAAATAACAAGCCTGATGCCACAGAGGGATCCTATGGGAAAATGTTCTGTGAGCTGAAGGCCATAAATACAGTTGACCAATGCTAGACTGAAAGAAAAAGAAGATTTTACTCTAATTCCAGTTCCTATGCAGAAAAAAAACAAAGGAAAAAAAAAAAAAAACTCAGAAAATTATAACAAATGTACAGATGCACTGATTAAGGGATACTATTTATACCACACAGTAAACCACTGTAAAGATCTTAAAAAAATCTAAAAAAATCCAGGGAAAAAAAAAGCTAAAGCTCACAGAGAATTTGAAACACTCCTAAGACTTCTTCATTTCTGCTCTCTTGCCCCCACTCTCTTTTTCTCTGTTTCTTCTGTTGCTTCCCCTCTTCCCCCATTCTCTCCCATCTTCTGTCTAGTTTTGTGGAAAAAAAAAACAGACAATGAAATGCTCCTCTTAGCTGTCAGAAAGATAAGAACTATTTAAATTTTTCAGGTTCATCTCCTGTTTGAAAAGCTTAGTTTGTCCATCCAAAAAAAAAACCATTAGGTAAAACTTGCAAGTAACAAATAGCAAATATTCATATTAGAATAGTTAGCAAAACATTACACTAGAAAGCACTTATTTAAAGGATGCATTAATTTTTTAATATACATTTGCATATAATTAAGTTCTGTTTACTGACAATTCTGTAAATATAATCTAATCTTTGTACAAATATATGTTGTGAATCATTTGCACAGCTACAGGAATACCTCCAGTAGTTAAAAACTCCTTTAATTTTTTCTGAGAATCTATAATATCTCATATCAGGATCACCAGCATGACTTTGCTAGTCAAAACAACTATCCACACACTTGACTGGTATTAAGGTTCAAAGAATTCTAAACATCCCATAAAACAACCTGTTTCTGCATTACAACATCCAAGGGAAGACCGACATTACAGATCCCTAAGGTCCGATTTCTTGCCCACTTTTGTAATTCAACATCAGTTGAATGAACATAAGAATGGACATTATGAAAATTGTTCTTTGAGACAACTAAAACAACTCTTTCAAAATATTTTTTAATATTATCCTATAAATGAGGTGGTTTCTTGTTTTATTTCATATACAAATTGAATACCTGATTTTTAAGAAAATCTATCACTACATACAGATTTGTTATTTAACTACTGACAAGGTAAGCAAGTTTTACCATTTCATAGTAATTCAAACTATATTCCTAAGAAATGTCTTAGAAACAACAGATTACTTAGTAATTCTCTCCACCACTTAGCCAGAAGTCTGTAAAATGTTATAAATTAATATTATTTGATTTACCATTATGATATTGCTTACATGTATAATCCATACCACCCGAGGCATTTTCTTTTTGCTGCAAGAGTAATGTTAAATCTCATAAGAGATGCAAAACATATATTTGCATGGAGAAATGCACAACAATTCACAGAACCAAAATTATTTGGGTTGGAAGTGACCTTTCATTATTGAAATCTTGTCCTCAGAATCCACTTCTAATGCAGTAGGAAAAAATATGTCCTTCAAAACTTGTTCTGTTTATTAGCAAAAGCATTTGTGACTCATTTATTTCTATCTAGTCTGTTTTACTTAAATTTGCCCTTACATTTTTCCCCAAACACTTGAAACTTCTATATGCACAGGGTTCTATCAAGTTTGATTAATTCAGATAGACTTCTGTGGGCAAGTAATCTTGCTTAATTTATTTATCTTTTTACACAGCTTCTTGTATACTGATATAATGTGGAAAAAGGATAGAAAATTTCCAAATGGCTGATATAGAATGAACCAGTACAAATAAATAATTTTACAGCTGTAAATACATTTTTGTCATAGCTTGTGTCTCACCATATAATGTAACTTCTACACAAGAAGATGTTATCTGTCTGTAATAATGGAAAGAGCACAATACAAAGACTAGATAATACTTATGAGAAGGGGTTGCTGAGCTAAGCAGATCTTGCTGTGAGCCAGCATCATCATTCCTGTACTCTTAGTTAATGTTTCTTTGGAAAAAGGTCAGTTCTGTATGTACATAAAAAAAAATTGAAATGACAAAGTAAGAAAGCATACTTGGAAAGAAAAAAAAATTAAAATCCAAGCTATGTGCAGTACAAAGGAAAATACAGAACTACATACTCCAAATTGTATCTTATTTTCTCTAGTCATTATGGCCATTTCAAAGACCATTTAAAATAGTTCTGTACATAAAATTTCTTAAATAATCTCTTTTTACAATGGCTGCAATAATTCAAATACTATTATAAGATCACAGCCATATTAGGATGCTACAGTCATCACTACACTGCAAATCTAGCACAGCCTGAAAACAAGCATGCTGAAGGAAAGGCATTTGTAGGTGTATTGTCACAGGATTTCACTTTCTGCTCCCTTTGCCACTGTTCCTAGCAGTGAATCATTCTAAGCTTTCAGAAGATACTCCAGAAACTTTTCACTCTGGTAAAAATACATGGGAATATATAAAGAGCTTCTCCTCCTTCATTTCCAAAACCAAAGAAATGTAGCCATCAGGATCAGAGTTGTACAACCACATGTTAATGTAGCAGGACATTCTGCCTGTCACAGGAGGACTTATCTGTTCTGCCTAATAGCTGGTGCAATAGCTCAGGGCATCTTCCCCCTCACATGAATTTGCTAATTGGTGAAATAACTTCATCAGGACAGCTTGCCTGGCAGTGAATTATTTTGGCACGATGGAGGTGACATTCCCAGCTGACAATAAACACTTTGCCTCTAAAGGGAGATTGTAGGTAGATAAGCTGGAATTCCTGACTAACAGACACTTCACTTTATAAAAGCTACAGCAAACTTCCACAAAGAAGAAGTCTTCTGCACATTCCCTGGAAATGTGTGGAGTCTTTTCCCCAAAGCTGAGATGCCAACTTTCATGCTTACTCTCTTGAGGGTTGAGTGCAATGACTCTGTGAACCCCATCATCAGCTGGTGGTAAATTACATTGACTCCTAATCCTTACTATTTTTTTGCTAGTTATAATATAGGTGCCTTTATGTCATGCACTGTTTTATGCAATCTACAATCCTGTGTAGCAAGTTGCTCTGTTTAAGGTCTTTTGTTTGTTAAGTTCCTGTCTATTCAATAGACTCTTTTTATAATAGACTTGATCTGCCATTCTTGAGAATCTGCAAGCCAGAGTGACTTCAGTGCATGTCACCTGTCTAGAGCTGCTGCCAAAAATCTGAGCCTAAGGCAGGGCTTGTCTAAAGCTCTCACTGAATCTCACTGAAAAATAAAAGTTTTACTGAAGATGACGCAGCAGCATTTAGAGATGCACATTATCTGCCATGGGACAGGTCCAAGTGAAAAACACATGGCTGGGCAGAGCCTGAGATATGAAACTAGGACAAAATTTCATTATCATTAAATCAAAGTAGCCAGAAAAATGTGGGGAAAGCCATCTTGTTTTATTTTATCTGTGCAGAAAAGAAAAGAAGTCCAACTTGGAAATATTATATCACCTAAAATTTGTCTCATTTATGTCTTAACATACAGGTGGCACTGAACCAAGGTTTTATTTATCTTGGAAACTGCTAAAAATGCTTACACATGTAAGCAATTGGAGCTAGTGAAAGGCACAACGATCAGCTAACAACCATCCCACTCAAATAAGTATGGACTGGCACTGCAAACACCTATCTGAAACTGAGCCCATGAGTCTGCATAGTCAGGCATAGGTAATAACTGTAAATAATTATCAAAGGTAGCGGCTGGAGTAGACCATAGCTAGATATCCTTTTTCCATAAAATATGTCCTAAAGCATTACATTTCATAACTTCAGGACACCACTTTAGTTTGTATCAATATTACAGCATTATTATATAGTCACACCTAAGTTTGTCTAACACACTCCCTTGCATAAGAACTTGCAAAAAGTTTAGCTTTTCATTTACTTTTATTTTCTAGATATGAAAATTATCTGATATTTCTTTTTTGAAGTTCTAAAGTCAAAGTCAATGAAAAATAAGGCACAGAATAATGCAAATGATACAGAGTAAAAAGAAAAATTAAGTCTTCTGAGATTCCACAGGGAGACATTTATTGCCAAAATTAAAAGGAAGAAAAGAAAGAAAAAGGAGCATGATATTATGCATTCAGGTCTAGAGATACAGGCATTGTAGGCTCTTCCTTGAAAATATTGATACAAAACACATTCTCACTATCTCCACTTATCCTGTCAACTTCAGACATTTCATGCAATCTTTCTCCCACAAAAGCTCACAACTCTATACAAGCAGGACATTTATTTTCTAGAATCTAGGAATAGATGTCATTATATCTTTGACTAGTTATGTAATGTCAATAATCTAAGGAAAGAAAGATTGATTTCAAAGTTACCTGATACTTAGATATCATTTAAATTAACAACATGTGTTAGTTTTTCAATCTAGTAGATGTTTTTGAGATTTTCTAGAGAGCTTGTATGTGATTTTACCGACCAGACAGCTAGTGTAGTGCTACAACTTCCAAAAAAAGTATTCCCTTCACCCACAATGCATGTTGCTCTACACTGCCACTTAATCAGAGGGCAGGCTAAGACAATGAATACAAGAAAACCTTGTAATAAGAAACCACCTTCTGGAGAAGGTTACTCCAACTGCCCTCACCCAAGCAGTTTTCTGGACAGAAGCACCTTGCTAGGACTTTCTGCAGCAGCATGTACTTTGCCCACATTTGTAGGACACAGTAAAAAAAAAAAAAAAAAAAAAAAAAAAAAAAAAAAAAAAAAAAAAAAAAAAAAAAGAGAAAAAGGAAACATTTAACATCGAAGTTGGGATGATGGTACAGAATGAAAACGTACAAAATCTAGTGAAGAACATATTAACATCTCTGTAACCTAAGATAAACACATGTACACACAGAATTACATTTCACATTTAGTGCCGAACTCCACAAAGCTAGCTTTATTTTCTCTTTATTAGTATTGTCATAATATGAAAAACAAATACTATTTGTTAGGAAAGCAGCCGTTACACAAAATTAACAGACATATTCTGCTTCAGGGCATGAATACAAGAAAATTGTCAGACATTAATAATGTAGACAGAACATTTTCCTGGGAAAATGAAGATCCAATGGAATGACAGATAAATCATGCCCAACTGCTCACTGTTTGTTGTTTCACAATCTGTTGTATTTTATAGAATGTGACTAGCACAAGTCTGTTACAGCCATAAAAAAATTAGCAGAAATTAATATGTAAATTACTGTAGTACTTGTGTGGGAATCCATTTCATTAATTTGAATTCACTGACATGACTGTGTAATCTAAATTTATGAGGTTTTCAACTGCCACTCCATGGAGAATTCCACATTTATTGAATTTTGCCTTAAAAGTATTTTGTGCATTAAATAATACTTGCAGAGCAGTAATGTACATGAATGGCTTGGAGTTTCATTTATATAATATATACCAGGCATTTTGCCTGTGAGAAGATATACAACCTACAGTACCAAAAACAAAGAGAAGGCACTTAGGTATTTCCTTTTAGAACATTTATGGACAGCAATGAACACAAATTACTAGAAGAGGGAACAAAGAAAATTTTTGGAGTTCTCAGTGAAGTAAATATTGCTTATAATTATTTTGTTGAAAAAATGCAAATTTTCTTCCTGTAAATATAAGGGCTTTATGATGCGTAGAACTCAAGCTGAAGAAAAAAGGCACAGAATGAATCACATGCAAATCTGAACAAGAAGGTTTATCAATACATAGGCCAGCTTGAAGGTTAACTCTTCAATACCAAGTTTTGGAAAATAGCAGCAAAAAAAGAAATAATAAAATTCTTTACCATTCAACACTTCAGCTAATATCTAGATGCAAAGATAGCAAATTTTTTGCATAATCTTGGCCTTAATATCCTCTAGTTTTCTAAATGTAAAACAGGTATCTAAATAATACAATATTATCAAAATGTTTCTCAAGAAAATACTGAAAATAACACATTAAAATGCTTTCTGAAGAAAAGAGGAAATACAACAGAAAAGATAGAACAAAATATTTACTCAGTTATGAAGAACTAATTTTAAAAGGACAAAAATACGGAAGTTAAAAAATATTTATATTATAAAAAGGTTTTATTTCCAATTATTGA
Organism: Anomalospiza imberbis; assembly: GCF_031753505.1. NCBI lineage: Eukaryota > Metazoa > Chordata > Aves > Passeriformes > Viduidae > Anomalospiza > Anomalospiza imberbis. The sequence goes on along the minus strand of NC_089685.1, from coordinate 26,512,446 downwards.
CAACATTGTAAAGTGGGGTTTTCCCCCAGTGTGATTCAAAATGTTTTCATATGACCTATTTGCTGGTGGGATGCAACACTAGGTTTATTATTTTGCAAAATGCAATTTTGTTAAGCAATAGGATTGTTTCATTACTACAGCTTAAATGTTTTTCACTAAGGCATAAATATAAAGTATTTATCTAGGAGTGCCTATGGTGCAATTTTTCCCCTACACATTCAGTCTTTTTCACATACAGACATGTATCCATAAACAAAATGAGTTTTCATGTATCATCAAGCATTTGAATGAAGAAAACTGCTTTGAAATGAGGATTTGGGGGCACAGAAGAAAGAGACAATTTGGTATCAGATTTGTTTAAACATGACACAATGAAGAATATATTCCCAACCAGCAACGAATCTTTCACACTTGTCAGATCCTCCTGCAGCTCTGCTGACTTCCAGAACACCTGTCTGCTTCAAGGTCACTGATTCAATGTCACATAGCAGTGAACATGCTCATACACAATTAGGATTTCAGTATCATCCATCTTGCAAGAGATCTTGTTGTCCCTGTTATTTTACTTATAACTGATTACTGCGTAATTATACTTTGTGAATTGGTATGATTTTGTAAATCAAACCTTGAAATTAGTTTATCTGACTAGCAAAGAAGCAAGTAAAGATATGACCCAAAGAAGCATGTACAGAAATAAGTATCTCTTAGATGGAATGGCTACAGTTCATTTATTTATATCACTTATATGGAGATAGCATCTCCATAGGTTTATTTGCACTGATTACTACAGGAATCTTTTTCCTTTTTATTCTTTTTCAGGAGATACATTTTACAGTTAAAACATCATCTGTTTTTTGCCTCCTAAAACATTTCCAACTACTTGCTATTTAGGAAGCTATCTGTTTCATGCAGAGATTTTAAAAATTGCTATATTTTTCCTAATATTAAATAAACATATAAATTAAGCAACCATTACATGCCCATAGACCTGCATTAAGGTGTCAGTTATAAAAAGTAAGAACTACTGCAGGAGGCTCTGTTTTGCCTTAACCTTGGCATTAAAGGAATGTAATACATAACTTTATTCTTTTCCCCTGAGTAACTGTAATGTTAGAATCATATCCTCCAGCTGTTCTGAGATTGAAACCTTCTGTTCATGTCTGTAACTATAATTTTTCTACCCTAAGTTTTGCAAAACATAGTAAGCAATTATCAGGAGACATACATTCCTCAATAGCACTCACCCTACATATCAGACACCTCTTCCTAAATTCAGGTCTTTGAGAGAAACATTTCCTTTTTACTATGTCACATTAAGCTCTTCTTTCCTCCTTTCCACAAATGGAACGACAGATTTTATAGGTCAGAAAAGGGGAATGATTCAACTCTTCAAATGCTCAGAGGAATAGTGATGCTACTGCTGTCCCTCACAGAAAAATTCCATTTGTCACTGCAGAAATCTGTGTAAAGACCCACTCATCATGGTTCTTGTAAATCTGCCACCTCTGAAATTCCATAAGCATTGCATGATCCTGCATATGTTGAAAAAATTGCTTTCTACTGAAAAAGAAATAAACGCATGCATCCCCGTCTCAGTCAAAACACTGCTAAAATGATAACTCCAACATAAAAATCTGCTAAACCTACCCCAAGAATTGTATGAACATTTGACTGTCTTGACAGCACTGGCTAGCAGTTCATTAGCTCTACACTCTCTAACCACTGATAGTCAATAGCAGTCAGAGTTAAGAGCGCAGATATCGGAAGTCATTACAGAGGAGCAATCGTGATGGGTATTGACTGCTGTGACTCTAAGATGCTTTAACTCTGGAAAGTGGCATCTGAAGACCTGCTGCCATGGCTAGCCGTCTTATGTCTCCAAAACTGACCTACCAGGGATACCTAGGCACAGGCTTCAAAAAGTGGAGTTATTTCACAAAAAAAGTAGAAGTATGTTTAATGTCAGCTCTTTCTCAAGAATCCTTATAATCTTCATTCTGTAGTCACCAGCCAATTTTACTCTCAGTAATCTGTATATACTTTTCATTTAAAGTATTGTAGCTTGTAAAAGTTCCCTCTATAATTTTCTGAAATGTAATTCAAAAGTTATCCTTCACAGAAAGGAAAGGGATGAGGAAAGAAAATAAAATCAATCTCATGAATTACTTAGTTTGCTCAGTCTCACACTTTCTTTCCCTCTCAGCTGGAATCTTTTAATGTTATGAGATGAACAACTAATCTTTCAGATACACAAGTCCATCTTCATATTTCATCCCTCTTCTTCTAAGCTTTTATTTTCTCAGATGATTTAAGAACCATAGCCAAGGACTTTATAGATTTTTTTCAGTGGGAGAAAAGTTGTAGTGATGGCTGGTTTCACTCATGACTTCATTATTCATTCCTCTGTTGAAGTCAAAAGAAATATGTGATATTGTACAACAAACTGCAGTAATGATCAATTAACCCCAGCTGGTACCAGGCCTTAACAGAGACTCTGCATCCTCCTTCAAAATATTGTCAATGACAGCAAACCCCATCCTCACCACCTCCTAAAATTAACATACAATCTGTTCTGTCACTCACAGATCACGCAAATTAAAGAAAACAAAATGAAGAATATCCTAGCACATGTATACTACAGGCTAGAGAATACTCTCTCTGAAGAATCAGTGGAATTTAGAAAAAAACATCTAGCCTCCAACTGTTCAAGAGTTTCATTTTCTGGGAAATGCAATAGATTTCTTCCACAGCCACCATCACCTTGGCCAATTCAAAACACAAATCATTGTCTGCCTTCAGTAAGAACAAGTCTAATACTCAGATTTCCTGCTTAAACATAAATTGATTCCATTCTCACTCCCAGCTACCTTATCTGCCAATACTGACTGATCTACAGCATGGCAAGTTACAAATGAAACACTAGATGCAGCACAATTTTACTGTTCATATAAAATATACAGATAACATTCTTATCTTCTGGACCTCCTCAAATTACTATGATGAAATTTCATAACCACTACTTCTACACCAAAATGCATTTCAAATACACCTCTAGCAGTATCCTATTATTAGCCACTCTGCTCAACATAAAACAGAAAGCATACCAACTACTATACATGAAAAGCATGCAAAGTATCATATACATTATTATAAAGCAGATGCTTCTTGAAACACCCCTAGAAAGCTATAACATACAGAAAGCCCTCAGACACCACTAACATCCATTGTGTATCATTCTCTCACAATGCCCTGCTCAGCAATCTCAGATCCTTAACTCAATAAACACACCACTCTAGAGAAATCCATCAAGTCTTCCCCGAGTCCTCTAAACCTTTCAGTTCTAACTCTGAGGGAAACTCATAAAACCCAGATGATTCTGAGAGCTAAAACATAAACTTCAAAGGGTGCTAAGCAACACACCAGAGAACATTTGGATTCTAATGCTTTATAATTCTCACTCATCCCTAACAAAAAGCTCCATATTCATCTCTGTCTCCGTGCCTGAAAGGACTTAATGACTCTACTGTGTCTTCTCTGGATAACATCCTTCTCCTTGCTCCACCCCTACTCCACAGGTATCCACTATTTTTTTCTTTCAAATGATGCAGGTAAGTAAACAGGTTGAACTCATAAAAATTTACAGTTGTTCTTCGAGACCTCTCCAGCTATTACAGGCTCACATGGTCGAAAGGAGGCATCTTTTACAATTATTGCAATAATTCTAGGATATTACCATCTCCTTACAAAATCTGCAACACTTGTATTATTTAAAAAATCACAATTACAATGCTACGAGTGTATTAAAGTATTTGTTGTTAACATAAAGAATTTCAAGTGCTCATGTTAACAGAAATAAATAAAACAAACCATGCAGAGCTTCAAGAAACCTGATTACAATGTTCTTTTGTCTACAGCAAAAAATTATTCTATGCTGCACATAAAATTAAGATAATTATCTACTAGTTTAATTTAAGGAAAAGCATGCATGCCTCTTACTGCAGTAACAAAAGCAATTACTTTTGTGATAAGTTAAATATTAGATTTGGAATGTTTTCAAAATAAGCATAATAATGTTTTAACAGCAGCTTACACTATAAAAAATTCAAGTAGTGTCCTTTTATGCATCTGCAAATTTAATTTTAAATGTGCTGAAACTTTATGGGTAGAGCAGTATAAAAATTATGTTAACCAGCATTTAACAAGCACAGGAAGTATACTGAGAGTTATGCAATTATTCGCTATAATTTACATATGTATGTAAATTACACAGTATAGAGGTATATAAGCAATTCTTATAGTGGCTCAGTTAGAAGAACTGCTTTTTAGAAATGTGATCTGTTACTGGTTTCTGCACTTGCTTTCATTAAGTTAGCAAGCCAAAAAAGTATGGTAAAAAACTACTGAGATTAGCTTGTTAATAATGTTTGTAGTTTTGCATATGAATATTAAACTCACACTATATTTATTTTATTATGCAAGCAAGCAATGTTTTTTATACATTAATAATTTTCATTCAATAGTTTACAAGGACAGAACCAATTAAAAACCAAACTTACTAAACTGTCTGGTTTTCAGGTAAGAGATCTCTATCACATGATTTTCAAGTTGTCTGGGTTTTCCTATTACAAATTTACAAAATAGATGAAAAGTAATTTTCTAATTATGTTTAAGCCTGGAGTCCACCAATGTTAGCACAGAAGAGATATGTTATATATTGTCACTTCTGGAAGCATCACATCATCCTGAGCTGCAACAGAGACTCACAGCTGAAAAGCACAGCTAAAGATCCATCCTTTTCCAGCAATTCCCTACGTGTTCTCTTCAAATTACACCCAGCATAGTACCTCACACAGCCTTCACACAGCCCTTTTCTTCTCTGTAAATAATCAGTAGCTGTTTTGCATATGTCAAAAGAGCTTCTTGACAGAGAAATAGCACGATCTACCAAGGCTGCAGTAAGAATGATCCTGATGTTCCAAATATTTTGCAGAATATAAAAATATTTATATGAAATTCTGCCTTTAACCATTAGAGGAATGATGAATAATGTAATCCAGCAACATTTAGTACTTAGTGACAATATACTTACTGAGTAAAAAAACCAATTTGCTTTTCCAAAAGAAACATTCTTCCAGCAGCAGTATTTTAAAGTTGCCTTTAAAAAGAAGGCTGATAGGTGCCCTAAGACTTTCTAACCATATTTTATACATTATTGAAAACTACTAGTTAGAGTACAGGGGTTTTGTAAATTTCTATCAGGGACCATACAATTTGAATGTAGCTTGTTTTTTTTAGGTGGCCTACAAATTAAAGAACAATTGTAATGGATTTGATTAATTACATATGGCATTACCACATTACGAGATAATGAGTAGTTTCAAACAAAGCTGTACAATGCTTTTCTAAGTATGTGAATTAAAAAAGTAATTTTTCTGAAGAAATTAAATATTTAAATAGAAAATCCATGCAGTTTTCAACAAGAATAAAAGCAAGATAATATATCAGTCTTAAATGTGTTTTCTTCATCATCTGAATATACACCAAGCAAAAGGAGTAGATATTTTCAGTTATGTTCCAATACCCCCAAAGACAAGAACTGTTGGAATTTCTCATTTTTCAGTCACTTCCTGTAGCTATTTCAACACAAATGTATCTAAACCAAGCTACACCTAAAATAAAATCCCTTATGTTAAAAATATTGCATTTAAAATATTATAAAATATTTTAAGATTTCTTTCTTCCCTACTATGTTATATTTATTCGTAAAATATTCTTATTTCTAATAGGGAAACAAAGTAAAAACAAGTTTTGAAGAAACTATAGGACAATTTCTTTAGGTATTAGTAATAGATAATTTTTTTCATAATATTTAACATGATCTCCTCTTTCTAGTAACTCCTGGATAAAGCAAGAGAAAAAAATGAAGAAACTATCATTTTCAAGAAACTATCATATCATGAAAGGTTCTCGAGACAGAACTTATTTTTCTTGAACCAAGAGGACAAAAGATCTCTTCTGCTCTAATCAGTGGCAGCACTAACCTTTTCTAGCTAGCTGAAATCTCAACAGTGTGCATATCTTACAATATTTTACCTGTGACTTTCTGACTCTAAATGTAATTTAAAGAGAACATTCAGCAAATTAGAAAGGAAATTCATATTCAGGAACATAGTTCAAAGAGCACTACCTAGTGCATCAGCAATTTGGACAAGAGGAAGTAAGCATTTGTGGACACAATTCACAATATCCTTGATATACCTGGCAGCTGGATGGCCAGGCCCAGAGAGTGGTGGTGAACGGTGCTGCATCCAGCTGGTGGCCAGTCACCAGTGGTGTCCCCCAGCAGTCTGTGCTGGGGCCAGTTATATTCAATATTTTTATTGATGGCATGGATGAGGGGATTGAGTCTTTCATTAGTAAATTTGCAGATGACACTAAGCTGGGAGCGTGTGTCGATCTGTTGGAAGGTAGGATGGCTCTGCAGAGAGACCTGGAATGGTTGGATGGATGGGCAGAGACCAGTGGGATGGAGTTTAATAAGTCCAAGTGCCAAGTCCTGCATTTTGGCTACAATAACCCCCTGCAGCATTATAGACTGGGGACAGTGTGGCTGGACAGTGTCCAGGCAGAAAGGGACCCAGGGGTGCTGGTCAACAGCTGACTGAACATGAGCCAGCAGCGTGCCCTGGTAGCCAAGAAGGCCAATGGCATCCTGGCCTGTATCAGGAATAGTGTGGCCAGCAGGAGCAGGGAGGTCATTCTCCCCCTGTACTCAGCACTGGTGAGGCCACACCTTGAGTGCTGTGCCCAGTTCTGGTCCCTCAGTTTAGGAAGGATGTTGAGACACTTGACCATGTCCAGAGGAGGCAACGAGGCTGGTGAGGGGCTTGGAACACGAGTCCTGTAAGGAATGACTGAGGGAGCTGGGGTTTAGTCTGTAGAAAAGGAGACTCAGGGGTGACCTCATCACTCTCTACAACTCCCTGAAAGGTGGCTGTAGTCAGGTGGGTGTTGGTCTCTTTCTCCAGCAGCAACTGACAGAATGAGAGGACACAGTCTGGAGCTGTGCCAAGGGAAATATAGGTTAGATATTAGGAAAAAGTTTTTCATCAAAAGAGTGATAAAATACTGGAATGGCCTGCCCAGGGAGGTGGTGCAGTCACCATCCCTGGATGTGTTAAACAATGACTGGATGTGGCACTCAGTGCCATGGTTTAGTTGAGGTGTCAGGGAACGGGTTGGACTTGATGGTCTTGAAGGTCTCTTCCAACCTTGTGATTCTGTGATTCTGTGAGTCTGTGAAGCAATAAACCAAACCTACAGCTTGTATGAATCAGTACAGCTCCATTAATTTCAGTGATAATAGGCTGATTTGCATAACCTGACAGTCTGACACAAATCTATTAAGCTTTTCAAGCTTTAGTTTTTGACATATAACTGGTTCTCAGAAGAGATGACATGGGAGTTGACTCCAACATAGCATTTGTAATGGTAGATGTTCATTATAAGTATACAAATCTGAAAAATTAGTTCAAGTACTAAGGTTCTAAAATCTACAGATTAAAGGTAATACACTAATTACTTCTAAGAATGTCAAAATGGAACAATATTTAAAAATGCAATTGTTTTTAAACTAACAGCAATTTATATGTATGTAATTTCATGTTTCCTTGTGTACTTAGGGAAAAAATTCAAGTAAGAACACAGAAGACCAGGCACTTCAGTAATTTTAAGTATTTAAACATTTCTGAGGTTCTCAAAGTCCAGCAGGGATCTCAGTTGACTCAGCGCCTAAAATTCCATTGCTAAAGTTTGCTGAAGAAAAGAAACCTTCACCTTAGCACACCCTAAGTCAGTACAGTCATGGTGTGGTCCTGGGTGACAAATTTCCTCTGGTAGGGGAAAGGTGAGCCCCAGGGCAGAGGCCACTGCTGAAAAAGAAAAGATGTACTACTTTACTCTGTCTTTACCCATCCTTCTTCCATTTTTGAAAGGTGGACTTTAAAAAAAAATCTGAGGCTGAATTTTAGGACATTGAGAAACACAGATACTGCCTTGTTGTTTTAGACTAGATACCTGAATTCCCAGGAATTAAAGGCTTATACCAGTACTGACCAATTTAAATTCATGCCCTAACTACCCTGCCAGAAATTTGTATCTCAATCCTGGCCCTTCTTCACATGCACCATATATGAAAGAGGTAAAGCCAATTTCGCTTAGCAAAGGGTATCTAAAGATTGTAATTTAAATACACATTATAATGCTTCAGTCATTGTCTGAATCTAAGTCATGCAAAGGTCTCAATATAGACTTGAACATTATTCTCTTTCTTTTTTTTTTTTGTTGACATTATTCTCTCTTTTTTGTTTTGTTTTTTTTTTGTTTACATGCTCCTCTGGCCTTTTAAAAATATATCTGAAATGTTCTATTGAAATAGACTTTAATCACAATACACATTTTTATGCCTTACACTGCTGACTAGATAATTAACCTAAAATACTAATCAGAAAGCAATACCTCATAGTTTTTCTGCTATGTTGGAGTTCCAGATAGAGCCTCCTGTCTCAAGCAGGAAAATTGCTGAAGCATTTACATGTCTCAAAAGTAATTCAAAACTCAAGGCCTCAAGGACAAGGCAAAGTCTTACCAACCCTTATCCACCCCTAAAATGCTAAGCAAACAAAAACCCAATTAAAACTACAAGCAATATTGCATGTATCTACGACCTGTGACTTGAATTGATACAGATAAATTAGAAGTACATTCCTTCTTGGATCAGGTAATATTTTGATTTTGGACAGAATTAATGTCTGCGGGGGGTGGTGACTTGTATACAATACTGAATGGTCAGAACAATATATATAGCTCGGGAAGTGATGTGTGTAACTGCTTATCATTAAACAGTGGAGAAATTACTGCAACAAATTCCCACATCTGTCTCATATGCAACTTCAACATGCCTTTCAACTTGTTTTACTTCTGTATTTATCCAAGATGAACTCTCCACAATGAAATAAAATTGTGAGCAAAAATATAGTCACTGATTCTGCCTGACAGACTCAGAGGTGTTTCAAGTGGTAGGGAAGGCTATATCTCAACTAGATAGCAGAAAGAAGTTTAGAAATTACCCAGAGTTATATGTGATACAAACATTGAAATAGAGATTACTATGAAAGGAAGCCAGCAGGTACAAAATTCCTTCATTTCCTATGGCAATAAGGCACATTATATTTTCATTCTCTTTTTTAAACAAAAGAAACCCATTTTTTCTACTAATTTGACATGCACAATTTATTTCATGTCCAGCGTATGAGGCAGCACAAATCCAGTCAAAATTATAACCCAGGTGACATTTTAAACAGAATCACAGGAAGGATTTGGTGAGTTGGCCAGATATAGAACTCTAAAACATACCGATTCACATCTTGGCTCTAGTAAATGTTTAGCTATGACTTAATTTTCTCTGATTTCAATTTCATTATACTCATAAGATAATGAGCAGAGTGCATTTACAGAAGAACTAATGTACTGGTTCTATCTGCAATCTTTTATCTTCACACATTTCAAGGTATGCACTAAGCACTTAAAACAGCCTTCATTATCACTCCTTACTGGCAAGCAAGGCAGCTGAAGAAGATAAAAGATAACATGGCAATAGCAAACAAATATCAGCTCCTCATAAGTTCTCTTGAGTCCAAGTTCCTATTTCTTTCTTTCCTCATTATGTGTAAGAAGTTCTCTAGAATGAACATGCACTGCCTGAAGAATTAGCCTGACTAGCTAAAATTTTCTTTTACTAACCTGATTGCTGCTTTGTTAGAAGCATATTTCAAGAATAGTTTATTTCAAATCCATCATAATTTCTTTTTTACCACAATGAATTTCTGGAAAAAAATTGTATCAGCTAATGCAAGTCTAAAACTGGATATAATAATATTCTTTAGTTGCGGAGAATTTTGTGAGCAAATACTCAAAACATTCATGGTCAGAATATTTCACAAATATGTAGAGATGATACTGAAAATATCCTCAAACTGGTATACACAAAAATGCATATTCTTTGGAAGTTTACACTTTTAATGCTATCAGTAAACAAAAATATTTAGAGAATGTGTTTGCATTTAACATTATTTTATGCATATAAATGCATAATCCCTCTTACAAAAAAATTAATATAAACTTTATCACAATATAAATACTTATACTATAGTTACTCTGGCTTCATGGATGCTTTGTAAACAACTATTTCTAAACCACATGGGGATTTACCTCAACTGACCTTAAGCATTTGAAGTCAAAACATGATTTATGCTAGAGATCTAAATCTCCTCTTCAGTCACTGAAGAAAAAGAGAAATATCTTTGAAATTATTAATGAATTTCTACTTAGCAATCTTACAGGGTGGTGAACTAAACCCTGAAGATAGTTTTCAAACTGTTGAGTATTACAGGAGCCATGATAACATGCCTACGTATCTAGACCAAGTCACAATGGATCTCATCTTTTATGATCAGAATATCATTGACTCTAATACATCAGCTAAGACAAAATTCTCATTATTTGAATACTGATTGCCACTGGCAAGACTTGCTCTAAAAAGACTTGGTAAATAGGACAACAGAATGATTTAACTTGTGCTCCTGATAATGTCTGGAAACACACAATTTACATTGTAAGAAATATGTTTATATCTTGTTTCTTTTAGACCATACTTTCTGGAACTATCATACTTAGTTTGATATCTGCATCTCTTCTTCATTATGTTATTGCACAAATGTGAAAGTCCATTTATAAAGGAGTGGGTGCCTACCATGAGATTAGAATTGCCACCTTCCATTTGAATAGAGATATTTTTCCTCTCTGCAATGGGCAAAAGGTATTTGTGGCAAAGAGGTCTATGAACTGAACATGAGTCAGCACTGCAATGCTGTTTTTAAAAAGATGTATGTTTGTTCTCTTAACCAGGATATTTTGGGACACACTGGGGAAAAATGAGATCCTGGGATCTAATTGCCTACAGAAGTGACAGACATACTAAATAAAGGGGTAAACCATGCGAAATGTCACAATAGTGACAATCAAAGAAGTGAAGAAACCTCTCCAGAATGTACTACGCTGTAACATTCTTGTTAGACACTGTGTCATGCTTGTTAGAATGAAGGTGTCATTCCCATTTAAACTCTGGAAAGTAGTTTATCTTTAATGTCCCTTCCAACAGACAAATCATTCAATAATTCTATAATGCATTAAGCAATTTTTCTATTGTATTCAGCACTAGCAAGTACTATTCTTAGTAAAATACTCTGTCCTATTTAGGAGGCTAATATTCTGGAAAAATTTTACAAGCTGCAGAGATCCAGAAGACCAGAGAAGAGCAGCAAGTACAACCAGCAGTCTATAAATACAGGAAAAATATAAAGGTCTATAGGAAAAATATAGTCAGTTGATTTTGTACAATAAAACAAGATGATTTAAGTGAAGACTTAAACTCTTGAGGTCTTCAAACAAACACAAAGGTACTGTAAAGAGGGAGGCAATAAACAGGTCTTTGTCTCTACTGTAGACAGGATTAAGGCAATGGGCTGAAATGGCATCAGTGTACAATAAACTAGACAACAAGAAAGAAATCCCATATTTGTAGCAAGAAGTAAGGATTGAAACAACATGCCTAGGTAACTAAAGGATCATCAAAAGAGTGAATTTTTTAAAGTATTTTAAAACAGTAGTTTACAAACCAGCATAAACACAGGCCAGGTCAGATCACCTTGCATTGTTCCATCTCATCACATCATACCTTATATCTTTTGCTGCTCCCTAACCATCTAGTAATAAATTACTAGTTCTACTTCCCCAGTTTCATTCCAGATCCTTTCTCAAATATTGTGTCAGGCACCGCAGCTTCTAGAGCAATCTCTGTTCATAGATTCTTATTTTTTCTTCTATCTCTCTTTCAAAAAGAATTAGTGCCTATTATGTCTCATCAGTGTGCACAGCTCAATATATAAGGAGTCCTTCAGACTCACAGTTTCAGTAAAGCTTAATTAAATGTTCTCTCATAGTCTCCTCAGTTATATTTTGCTAAAAATCTATGAATACAATTCCACCAATGGGGTAGCCTTTCTTCACAAAGCCTCCTTGTGGCTAGAAGTTGAAGGAAAAATATTTTCTTCAAACATGCATCAATATATTTGATTGATAGCAGCTGATCTGCTGAATTGTATATCCAAACCCCTGTAAAAAATCTGAGAGCATCTGTAATATGTCATACAAAATTGCAGGCCCCTTGAGGCCATCAGTACACAAAAGTCTGCTCAGATTTACGAGCCTTTTAATAACTGCCAGAGCTTCCTATATTTGGGTTAATTTAATTAATTATTTCATATTAGGATTGGGAAGCCTTCAAAGTCATTCTTTATCTTCATTATGTGCTTGTCCTCACTGAAGCATATCCTTAATTGTGAACCAACTGATTATATGAAGCAAATACCTAACTCCAGAAATATCTAAACAGCCATATTTTTAGTTTACTTTATTACCTGAAAGGACATAGTGATAAGTTATGCAAAAAAAAATTCTAGAAATGCTGGTACGTTCTGGAAACTGAGCATATTGAAAGAAGAATTTTACAATTCAACAAATAATTATTACTATGACTTAATTGCCTACGTTATTTAGTATTTTTTTAAAAAAAATATATCAATTGCAAGAAATACACACAACCACTTCACATTAATCTATTCAATATTTCCTAAAATATAACACTGAATTTTTGAGATGTATTAACACTAAAATATAAAAAAAACCTATGGTATAAATTTGTGAGATTAATACAAGGTATTAAGTTTCCAACCTAAAAGACATCTTCTGGGATTGGTCAAGTAAAAGCTTTGAAGTTATGAAGATTTGCCACCCTTATCCATTCTTAGCAGGTAATGACAATGATGACAAAACAGATAAGAAACTGTTATAAATACAAAAATGCTTCTTTCCTGACAACTGAATAATTATGTGCTATATATATACACACACACACACATATATACATAATATTTCATATTGCATATTGAGCTTTACATAATGGTACACATGGGTCAATTATGAAAGAAAATAACACTCCTGCTTCAAAGAACTGATTCAGAGGTTCTATCATGGCCTCTCAATTCTGTGTTTTACAGGGATGATATTGAGTAACTAATTTTTTTCTTGGATATACTTTGAAGTTAAAAAGTGGTAGCAGTTCATGCCATAATAGCCCTCAAATTCAAAACTTCCTGCACCCAGAATCACCAATTCAAGAGTTTCCCTTAAACAAATCTACTTTGTTACAGTTCAGTAACATAAAATTGCTTATGCCCCCTGTACCTATGCAACTCTTTTCAAGGTGATCAGTTTACATGTGTTAAATGGTTGCACGTAGGTCAGCAAACAGAATCCAGGATCTGATGATAGGCAACTGAAGATTAGAAGCTGAACTACAAACATTTAAAACAAACCAAAAAAATGTTGTTCTTTGTGGATACAATTCCACTAGTGGAATGGAAATTGGGGGAAAATGCCATCCCTCTGCTGAAGGTTCAAGTCACAGAAGTCTGCACTTTTTCATCCAGACTTTTCCTCGGGCAGTCTGCTCAATCCAGTTGAAAACACCAATGCAATTTTCTTCTACTTCTTGCCTCTATTTAAAATTAAGAAACATAATGAGAAGTATGTCATATGCTTACTATTAAAATAGATTTGCTAATGCAGAGAAGTTTGATACTTTCAATAGTCTATGGTATCTTTTACAAAAGAGAGTAATAAGTAAATCAGAGTATTATCTAAGAAAAAAATTAGCAGCAATTGCTGTTCCAAATTGAAACCACCTTAGTTTTGTCTAAAAGATAAAAATGTAACTGAAAAGGCATATTCCTCCTATAACATACATACTATCTGTCAGGCTGAAAAGGTTTTACACTGATTAAGCACATGCCGGTGTTTGCACCCTCAAAAAGAAAAGCCAGGGACCTTCAAGTACAGAAAAACTGGCTTACCCTCTATCCTAACCAGTTGTTTCTGTATTGCCAGCAACACAGCCAGATGCATGAGACTCTGATGAATCAATGCTTCAAAGCACAGCTATTCCTGCAAGGACACATTCAGCCCAAGAGAGGGACATGGCTTTGAGATCCATTCCATTCAGGAATCCCTGGATGAGCCTATCAGCTCCTGGGGTGATTCACAACCAAACTAATTTTGTCTTTTGAACAGTCTTACTGATCGTGGAGGATTAGTTTCATATATTGGCAGAAGTGGAGGAAAAATAAAAAAGGAAAAACGTTTAGAGATTCAGTGTATCTTTCCATCCTAATCAAGACCCAAAGACTCATCAAGGATCAAAAGGAAGTTTGTTACAGATAAAAAAAATAGGACTGTTTTAGTATAATTCTAAAACTGATGTGCCATTATATTACTCATCTTTTTTGGGAGATGGGAATATTTTTCTCTTATCATTTTTTCTTCATAATTTCATTGATTTTATAGGTACCAATGACCCAAAATATCTGCCTTAAAGAAAATATCACATTGATTGACACACTATGGCAGCATTTCACTTATATTTACAGCTGAGCTATTCACCACCAAGTGCAATGTCATTTCTTAAATTTTAGTATTCTGGTAGTTCTACAGGTACAGTGGTATAAAAAGAGTTAAACACACACCTAGGAAAACACAGAGCTGCAGAGATTTGTAATAGAAATTTTAATACTGATATGACTGCAGAATAAATGGGAATACAGGGGAGGAGAAGGAAATAATAAAAAGGAATTACTAAAGGCCTATATAAATGGATATATTGGTGAAAATTGCATTAATCAGCCTTAAAGTCCCTCCACACACATCTTCATAGCACACACCAATTAGAAAAACAAGCTAAAAGGGGGAATGGTGTACTGCAGATAAACCAGAAAGGTAAAGAACTGAGCTGAATGACCCAGGTAAGGAGACAAGAGATACTGAGTACATCCTAAGGACTCAGAGAAGGGGCATAGGGTGGAAAGACAAAAGATCATAATCACTGTCAGCTCCTTGAAAGGCAAAACCTAAATCAATAAATAGTCACCAACCTAAGAAGAAGGAGCAAGGATGATAAGAACTTATAGTCAGAAATCATAGCCAGTGTTACTATAAATATGACTACAGTACAGGTGTAGTATAAAAAACTGAAAGAGATTTAAAAAATTAAATTTTATTTATAGATTACAATATATTTTCACTGTTTCTATCAGTCAGAGTGACTAATGGCTCATGTATCCACATTCACGATATTCATCTTTATTTTCTTGTCTCTTTATGGCTGACCTTTTAAAACAACATATAGTGTATACTCCTTTCAAAGAAGTATACAGATATTGTATGCTGGTGTACAGATTACATATAAATCATATAACTTGATACAAAACCTTCCAGTTGAATTGAATTGTCCTGAACATCTTCTATGTTACTGAACTGTATTAATAATATTATATTTTAAAGAGCTATTAGAATATCTCTGGACAACTCCCCCATTAATTTAAAAACCTGTGATGTTAATGTATGTCTACAGCAAAAGATGAAAGTTTTTATATTATAATTGATTTAAAATTTTAGTTTGAAACTTGGTAGATGGGTGGTTGGAAGAAAAGAAAGGAACATAATGCACATTCAGTCCTGGGGTTTGCTTATGGGTTGGCAGTTGTTACAGCTCCAAAGCAACCCAAACCACCCACTCTCCTTTCAGGCTTTCCATGGGAACTCTTTTGCTCTATCCTTCTTTGCAGAGAGTCTGAACTCCCAGGTGGTAACACCCCTATTCACTGAATTAACTAATTTCCAACTTCTCCAACTCCATTCCAGGGCATATCAATGCTTCCAAATGGCTGTGACAGAGAACAGGTGTGGATTTAAAACACCATTTTTGTATTTCTAATACAGAAAAAAGAAAAAAGGATTAAGATCACAGATGATATTTAACCTTAACTTTTGCACTTCTTTACAAGTTTGTAGATTCCTTTAAAGCTGACTCACCATGCCATACAGTTCCAGAGAAGACAGACTGCACTTGCCTGTTGCTCTCAAACAGCATTTCCAGTGTACAAATCAGTCTCTCAAAAGATACTTTGTGCTGTTAGCCTGCACTTCATAAAGCTGTTTGATTCCTGTCTCCAGTGGTAGATTTTCAGCAGTACATTTACATTTCAAATCAGGAAGTGAATACAAGCCATTTTCTGACCCTTTTCATTTGCATTTCCTCTGACAGGAATTACCCACTGGAACAAGGACACCCCATTAAACCCACTGTCTTGCCATGCTGTAATGAACAGAATAGCGGCAATAATACTTTTTTCTTCCCCCCAATACCTGATCAAAAGTAGAAACTCCATTCTACAGACAAGTTGTACAAGGATACACTCCTAAACACAAGATTAAATAAGAGATTTTCCTGTCTGGAACGTAACTGATTTAGTGCATCTGTTGTCCAGCATCTTTAAAACACACAAAATAATACCTTTTTTTTTTTGCAAATAAGTAAAACAAGGAAGGTATAATTCTTCAAACAATCTTTTTTTTTTTCTCATAAATACTTTAAAATATAAGGACAGCCATGCTGAACTTGATCAAAGATCTCATCTATCTTTGCATCTCATCTCTGGCACCAGTTAGAAAAAGACCTGCCTTCAAAAGTGTTTAAGACAGGAAAAGCCTGTATCATGCTTTCTTCTCCTTTGAGCCTGTATTTCCCCAGCTTCCAACTATTTTTTATCTCAATGAATTTTGTAGCCTGGTGTTGTTTTCCTAGAATTCCAGTTAGTGTAACATATAAACCAAGCCTAGTGTTTCATCACACTGATGTTTTGTCACACTTGACTTCATCATCAATCTCAGAGGATGGAATACTTTCTCTGTCTTAAATCTAACAACCAGCAAAATGAAAAGAAGTCATTTACTGGTGGTGTTTCTGTATATTCTCAACAGCAATTTTCATGTAATGAGAGAGGATTTTAATAGCAAGAATTAACAGCTTTATTTAGCATTAACTTGACATAAAATTAGCAGTTTCCATCTGAAAATAAAATCTGAAGCAGTTCTATCTTTCAATAGTTGATCAAAATAAATGCAAAAATTAAGGAATACTCAGGATTTAATCATCTCTTTGGCACAGCTGACAGTAATTGTAACCATAACATAAATAATTTGTATACACAGGCATATAAAGAAAGCACTGATGAGGCCAACTATAAAAGTATTTTGGTTGCAGTTCATTTAATGTCAAGTTCAGACTTGACTAGGCTGAAGCATGTTTCAGCCTAGTGAGGATCATTTTATATTTGGACATCAGAAGCATATTCTGTGGTCTACTGCTCCGCAATAAACAGATGTTTGAATACACCCTATGCTATGGATAACATTAAATCTGCCTCCTGGGATTTACAGGACATTGGTTCTTAATGAGCAAATTTAATACAGTGGCAAAATACAGAATGTGTGAGATAATACACAGAAAATAATGCAAAAGTCTATTTTTATCCATGCATCTTTAACTGTACTTAATATTTGCTACAGACTAAAACTATACCAAGAAGGAAGTATTACACTATGTGTCTTACTGTTATGCATTGTAGACCACTAGCTATGTATAAAGCAAAACAATATATGTTGGCTATTCTAAAATTGTTATTTTCTTTAGAGAAAAAAAAGTAAATTAAGCATGAAATTCACTTTATGGCTATGAAGTTACAATTAAATATAGGTAAGACGATCATAAATAAGAAAATTAAGTCTTTCAGTAGGAATAGATGAGAAAAAGGTCCTGCTAAGACTGTGTTTTGTAACAAAGTAAGTGAATCTCTGATCATGGAGTAATATTCACAGCCCACCTGAGTCACTGGCAAGAGACAGGAGAGTCCTGCTTTATTTGAGGCAAGATAACTTCATTTAAATGTGGCAGACTCAAAACTTTTGAAGACATATACAAATATATCAGCATGACTATAGCAAACAGATGAAGGATAACTCATAGTAGTTGAGGATGGAAATATTCTTTTTGTAGGCATATTAACTGAGTTTGTAGATAACAAAATGTTCTGTTAGATAAAATGGTAGTTCTGACTGGCGTGTGCCTGTTCCTTGTTACTCCTCTTGCCAATGTACATGTCCGTCTGTATAAAGCCATCTCCTGGCTCTCTCCTAAGTATTCAGTACAAAATTGTTTTAACTATTTCCATGGAACAAGGCAACTGAAAATCAGATATGGACCATTTCACCCACTCACTCTGTCACCCAAGGCTGTGTTTTAGAGCCACAAAGAATTTGCAGCTTGTTTACAGACTAAAGAACACACATTAAAATGCTGTTTTCTTATTTTCTAATTAAGGGTGAACTATTGCTTCAAGCTGATGGTTAAATCTGCCCTTCTGAACTGCTTTTAGCAAATGCTCTAAGGCTTTTACGAGATTTTGGTTCAACCGGAATTGTCATATCAAATAGGACCTTTAACTTTCATCTGAGGAGAAATGCCAATCATAGGTAATTTCTGACTTGTTAACAAATCTCCAGAGTATTCAAAAAGCTGCTAACACTGCAGGATATTAAGCAGAATCACAGAAGACAAAAAATTTATGTAAAAGTATTAATTGCACATACTAGAATGGAATATAACTTCTATGGAACTTCTATAATGGAATGACTGGCTCCATCACTCATCTGTCCTGTTTCTTCTTTCTGTATTTCTAGGTCAGCATATCCCATATCACTTTTCTTGAGAAAAGCTACTTCTCTTAATTCTAATGAATCTTCCATACCCTTAATAAATATTCCATTCCTGGAGCTATCCCTCAGTCATGTGTATAAATTAATCTCCAAAATTTGCAGCGGATGATTATCCTGGGAGAGCCTCTAAGTAAGGACTTTGCTCTGCCTCCTATTACCCTGAGGTAATACATTACCTATGCACTCTGAGCTTCACCTAAGGCTCCTATTAGTTCTTTGCATTTGCTATTGATTTATTTTTCAAACACCTAATATAGCTTTTTGATAAAGAAACAATTAACAACTCTGCAGCAATAAGAAACAAAGCAAAACAAACCAACAAACAAAAACCCACCAACCAGCCAACAACCAACCAACCCACAACAGAAAACTGTCACAACAGTAATTGTGACTACTGCAAAAAAAGTTTTGTTCTTAGGTACTGTCATGGTTTGATGCTGGCACAATGCCAGCGCCCCTATGAAAATGCACCTTCCCAAATAAATGCTGTGAGATGCAATCAGGAACAGAGCAGAGCAGGCCCAAGCTTAATAACAATGGGAAAAAACTTTATTAAACTACTACTACTATAAAAGACACACACACACACTAAATCCAGGATGAAGACCCTCCAAAACACTCCTCCTCCCCCCATCCAATTTCCAACAAACCACAGTGAGATACCACCCAGGATTCCTGATCAAGTTGCCACCCTTCAGATAATCAATACTCAGTCCATCAAGGGAGAGAGGAGTCTCTTGCACCATAGACCCCCAGGAAACACAATTGCCACCCTTCTGTGTTTCCATGTCACACATGGCAACCGCCCGAAGAAAATCTGACAGTGTGACACTCTCCTTTCCATGTCACAGTGCTCTCACCACTGTGCGTGGACAGACTGCTCATAGGGCTCCTTTAAGGATACTTGGCCAAGGACCAAAAGAAATAACAGTTCAGCTTCTCATTTTGGGACCACAGTCCCCCCCATTTTCTTCCTCCCCTGGGGCCGAGGGTCTCAAGAACAGAGAACATCTTCCTGAAGACTGAGGGCATCACCACACCCTCCTCAGCTTTTCTCTGTTCTCTCCATTCCTGTACTGGGAGTCACTGAAGCAGGTCTCTAAAACTGCATCCCCCTAAAAATGAAGTCTCTGTTGCAGGAGAATTTGGTTCAGTCTATGGCTAACAAGAAAAGTCCAGCCACAAGCCACTCCATCACCTGCTCCCACCAAAAAAACTCCTTCTTCTAACATCTCAGATCCCAGACTGTCTCTCTTCTACTTCAGATTGAGGAGGAGTAATATTTTACAAAGCCTTCATTTCCCAGGAAAGGGTTAAAAGTCTCGGATGGCTGAAATCTCTGCCCAGAACTCCAGCTCCCATGGCTGGGCACCTTCCCCCATCTTCTCCTTCTCCTGTGCCCACAAATTCCAAGTGCCATCAGGCTCTCTGTCTCTTTCCCTCTGCAGGGGCAGGGAACAAAGGCATCTCCATTTCTCTCCATCCTTCCCTCCACAGGGAGCTGGCCCGGTTCCAGTCCTTCAGCCCCCTCGGCTCACCTCTCCCAGGCCACATGGCTTCCCCTCCCCCACCCAGCCCGTGGCTGGGCAGGGGAGGTCTGCACAGCACCCTGACCAGAACCAAAGAGACAGTTCCCCTGGGAGTTCTTGCTTTTAACCCTCTGTGTTCTCAGAGGTGTATCCATGCCTTCAGTGGTCAGTCCAAATGCCAATATCCAACCCTGACCACTGATTGGTTTGACTGCCAGCTTCCTGAGAAAATCCACTTCCATGTCAAACCATGACAGGTACGTTTAGAGAATAATCCATAATTCTATACCTTTTGATGACTTTCTATAATCGAGCTATGACAATTTTAAATGGAGAGGACTAGAAACAATGCACTCTGTAAAGTTCAGTTTAGAATTGCTACTGCAAACTCAGCTAACATGTATGGTCAAGCACACTAATGTGAAGAGATACTTTTTGAAGAAGAGGGCTAAATTAACTGAATCCCAGTATAGAACCTAGAGATAATATGATACATACTTGAGAAACCTATTTTCAAGTTTTCTGCATTAAAGTAAGAGGTCAAATAACAGGCCTTAAAGGGCAAGATGTCTACCTAGAAAATAACAGAAATGGAAAAGAAAACAAAGTATATCACATCCTGCATTTAGTTAAATAATGCAAAAAGACATTAGAAAATGAATGCATTCTAGGACTTAGCATATATTACTTTGATATGTCACTGAAAATTACTAAAAAGTGTTTAAACTCTCTGAATAATTGATTTCTGGCAAAACTGACTAATTTTTAACTCGGTCCTGCACAGAGACTATTTGGGGAATTTCCTTTGAAGAAGCTCTGCCATTTGTTTAGAGTATTTTTAGGGAATTCTTCATTTATTTCAGCAAAAACTGACACAGCATGAAGCATCAATTCCTAGTAAAAAACAATACAGAACTATCTATCCATAACTGACAGTAAAGCTCAGTCATCCATACTGAATTGTGATGACCATAAGCGCCATTAAAACTTGGTAATTTGTGTAGCTTCTAAGCATGTTTAATTGAAATATTAGAACAGTAAAATGCATTCCCTTCGGATAGAACAACACAAAAAAACAACTTATCTATTTAAGCCCATTTTCTCAAACATGTTTTTAAAATACATTTTTTCTGTGAGAGAGTTAAACAGTTTAGTACCAGAGGCTCATTTGTACACTTGCACTACAAAATTTAAATCAATTTGCATAATCAAGTCCTACCAAGCGTTTGCCACCAAGATGAATTATGTTTTTTCTTTTAGCTTACCCTTGAGTTATTGTGAGAAGCAAAACAAACACATAGTGCTAGATAAAATTTAGAGTTCTGACTATACCACTGTCCTGGCTTGTAAAATAAGCATGTATTCTATTTTTGCCATCTGTTGGGAGTTGGGCAGTTTTTCTTATCTCTTTCAAGAACAATGACACTGCCAGGAAGATAATCTCCTGTCAATGGGCTATTGAATTACTCACTGTGGCTGGTAAGACTAGTTACATCATCCCATTGTGAGATGCTCCACCCAGAGGGAGAAGCCAAGCATCCCTGCCACCATAAAACAAGCATTTGTGAGACAACAGACAGCCTTCTTCGCCGGATTTCCCAGAGGAACCAAGAACCAGGCCCAGCTGCTCCTTCGCTGCATCTTCAGAAAGGACCTACACCCCTCTGCAGATTGCCGCTCCAGGAGGAGCGGCCACCATCTGGCTGGACTACTATCAACACCCTGACTTCTCAGGGTGTCAGGTTTTTCTCACTCTGCCAGTGGTTGTTTTTTTTTGCTTGCGCTAAATTGCATTGTTATTTAGTTTTTTTCCTTCCTAGTAAAAAACTGTTATTCCCATTCTCATATCTTTGCCTGAGAGCCCTTTTAATTCTGAAATTGTGATAATTCGGAAGGAGGGGGTTTACCTTTTCCATTTCACAGGAGGCTTTTGCCTTCATTCTCAGACTCCTGTCTTTTCAAACCAAGACAACCACTGAATTAGGAATGACCATAAATACAGCTTACAAAGTCACATTTCTGCATAGCAATGGTTCTGTTAAAATTTATTTAGTGTAAATATGTACCTTAAATGTACAAAGACTTGTACTTTTCATGTGAAGAATATCTTGTAGCCAGCATTTAAGTAGCTGTGCCATGCCTAGCCCTAATCCCTTTTCACAGGGTGATTAGTACCAGGCAGTCCAGGAAAAAAGCATGAGAAATCTCAGATGAATCCCCTTTGATTATTACTGTAGATATTTTCATCACTTTGTCCTGTTTTGAACCTTAAGAAATTCTTAGGTTTATTTCAGTACTGATTGTTCAAATGTTTTGATATATGTCTCCCAAAAATATATATCCTGATAAAGTTACACAGTCTATCCTAAGTTTTCATAATAAATAAAAGAAATGAAAGCTTCAGTTAGTATTGTTAAGCTCATCATCAACAGTTTCATTCAGGGTACTCTAACCAAACATTTTTGAGAGAGATGAAACTCATTAAATTTTTGACCCCTTCTTTCACACACAGATTATACAAATAACCTACCCTGCCTCCTTTTTTTCACCAGATAACTTTATTCTTCAACTCTTATTTTTCCAGATGTCTTTAAGGTGTTTTAATAATCACTTTACCTTTTGCTTTCTTGCAATGGTGACACAGAGAGCAGAAATATTCATAATGAAAATGAGTACTACCCATGAATGTAAAAAGCATGTAAAATGTCATCTCTTTCCCAAGGAATCACCATGGGCACTAGGAAATTATAATTATTGTTACTGGCCATGAGACAGAGTGATTAGTTATGAATCAAGAAGAAGAGAGCTAAGGGTATCAGCTCTTCAGTTCACAAATATTAAAAAAAAAAAAAGAAAGGAAAAAAATTTGTCTTCACAAACGACAAGAAAAACAAGGCAAAAAAACTGTTGCAAAAAAAAAAAAAAAACACCAGGTTTTATGACATGAGAAGTTTCGAAAACTGAATGCAACGATACAGAAGTTGAAATCAAATTCAGTAAGTCTGAAGTAAAAAGTACAGTCAGAGCAGAAACCTTGATATTACATTACAAGAAATACATTGCAAAAGATAAATTTTTTCTTATAAATTGATGATAAAACAGTAAGTAAATACATCAGCTGGGAAAAAAAAATCTATAAAATAGTAAGGTTCAAAATATCAGAGATATAGTTTTCAACCTTCCTGAAATTAATACTTTGCTAAAAACATTAAAAATTTTGTATGTATTTTGTTAGTGTGCTTCTCATTTCTCTGTTAATAGTAGGGAAAAATGAATTTTTACAGCTTATCATTTGTTATTTAATACCCTGTAAATCATAAAAACTCAAAGAAAAAAGGGTTTCTAATTGAGAAATACAGTAAGATGATATTTTTAAAGGAAAAGACTTTCAAAAACTTTACTGGCGACATAAATCGGGGTGGAAATTTTAAGCCACTGAGTCACATGAACCATGTCTAAACTGCAGGATGTATTCTCCAGAAGAAAGATTAAATACTAATCCAAGTTAATCACAAAGAGAGAATGAGCAATATTTTCTGGAAGATAATCCATTGCATTTCTTGAAATTAATATAAAAAAATCTCAAGCAAGAAATCCAGTATCAACTATACCAAAACATTTTGTCAGTACATTTGTACGTACCAATGTCTAACACAGCTATGGAGTAAAATTTAAACCTAAAATAATTTATCAAGCTGAAGATTCCACTGCAAAATTAAAATCATTTCCTACTGTGTTGGAAAAGCCTAAACAGAAATGTGTATGTGCAGGAAACTCCAGATTCTCTGCAAGCACCAATCCTCCTTCAAACACACACACATTTGCATACATGAATGCTAAGTGCCAAAATCCGTTGTGTTGTACTGTCATTTCAAGAACAGACTAACCTAACATCACCCAGCACGACATCAAATGAAGACAGTATTCTCCTCATCCTGCAACCCCTTGCCTTCACCTTTTTATCTTGAACATCCCATTCCAACTCTGACAGAGCATTTGTAGAGCTCCCCAAAACCTGAACTGATCTGGTTTCCAATGCTCTCCAAGAACAAACAAAACCAACAAAGAACACAAAATAGAACAAAACATTCCAAATGGCTGCCAGTTAACCAGTTCAGTATAATTTACAGGGTGGGTTTCATGTGCAGTGAGCCAAAGGAGGATGGATGCCTCTTGCAACTGCAGTGTTGAATGTTTGGGAAACTGCAGCATTGTAAGTAACAAGCCACAGAGCTGACTCTTCTGGAAAGTACAGATCTACTGCACAGGTATGGCATGGCAGTGTATCATGTGCTAGCAGTTCCTGCTTCACTCACCACTTTCTACATAAATATAAGTTCTTGAAACAAAAAAAAATGTTCCTGAATAAAAATTATTTGAAGGTAAGTGGATGGAATTTTAGGATATTTTAACTGAAAAAAACATGTTGTAGACAGTTTTGGATAAAAAAAATATTATACCCATATTTATACACAAAAAATACTTGGAACAGTGCAAAGTAAGGAAGCTGGTTTTATTGATGTTGTAAATACATAATTTTAAACAATGGCATGGAGGCCTTGGAGATAAAGTGAGAAAACGGAAGGCTATGTAGCTTTCTCCACCCTCAACAGGTAAAAGCGAAAAAAAAAAACGTGAAGAATTTACCATGAGTTCTCTCATCAAAATTAAAATCCTGGTCAACCCTGGAACCACATTTAGTACACAAAGATATACAAAATATTAGAAATACATATTTTCCCCATCACTCAACAGTCCTTACATTTGATATAATTCCCATTCCTTTGCGCTTCACATTCTGAAGTAATATTCCTTTTGTTGCTCTTGAGCTCTATTGATAGAAACGAAAATTGTTTGATTAAGTAACCACAGATGTTCTCTCTTCAGCTTGTTGTCAGGTCATTTTGGATTACAGCTGCATAAACAGGAAGTGTTATAGAAAACTCAAACAATCCCTCTTGAAACAAAGCTGTCAGAATACATTTAAGTTAGCTACTTTTGCAGTACTCTAATACAAGTAGAAGGTTCAACATCCTCTCTGAAAGACAAATTCAATTACATACTACATGACTTTTCAACAAAAGAATAATGATATTTGGCACGGGCATTTTTTGAGAGAAGGACTAGGACACTTCAGCTGAGTTCAGAAAGCCATTTTCAGCTGTTAACATGTAAGCATCCATTTGCTTTCTAGCCTCTACTGATGATTTTAACTAAACCTCTGCTGTACATCACAGGACTTTAAACAACTGACATCCTAGATACCCCCAAGTGGGCGCTTAAACGTAACCA
Source organism: Anomalospiza imberbis (assembly GCF_031753505.1). NCBI lineage: Eukaryota > Metazoa > Chordata > Aves > Passeriformes > Viduidae > Anomalospiza > Anomalospiza imberbis. Next base: position 26,486,839 of record NC_089685.1, on the reverse strand, counting down.
TCAATCTCTCAATGCAATTCTAATCTTTAATTACAGAACAAAACCAGGTTTTGCCTAAACTACAAATGATTGCCAGCACCAGTAGTAACTCTGAGATAAAATTCTTAAAAGAAAGATACTTGATGGTTTCTTTGAAGTTAGTCTAGGAATTTTCTATTATGTAAAAGATGGACTACTACCAGAAAAGTCTGATTTTCCTCTCTTAAATCATGACTCTCAATATATATATACTGTCATAGTATAACAGCCACTTCAGTGAATTCATCTGAATGATTAAATCAACTCACCATAGAAATTAGAGAAGCCTAGAGATCAGTTCCAGAAGCAACATGCCAAATTATTTTATTTTACTAGCAGATACAATTAACAATATTGCAGGAACAAGTATTCAGAATATAAAGAAACAAACACAGGCAATTATAGAAGCTGACATTCATCTCATAGTGAAGCAGATGACTATGTTAAAAAAAAAAAAAAACAACCTGTATTTGAGGAAGGCTTTATATGAAGGCACTTCTACCTATTTCTTGTACTCTACTTTGCCTAAGTAGGCTTTTTTATAATCAGTCTTCCAAAAAGCTACCTGCAATTCTTCCCCACATTCCTGCACTGTTAACTCAATTATCACCTTAAACTTGTGTCACATTAAAATGATATTGCCAATGTAAAAGTATGAAACTAATGTAATGTATCTTGTAATATCTTTGTCATATATTCAGTTCAGAAAGCTCCTGCACCATTTCACTATAGCCAATGTTTGCTTTCTCATGAAGAAATTATGTTCTAAAAATATCTTCCAAGAGATCTTGCTCTATTAATACATTTACTACTTAAAAGAAAATAAGCAAACTGTTTTACTAACTCCTAGCCTTAGTTTTGCTAACTCTGTCTTATTTCAGACTTATTTCCTCTCAGACTGAGGAAACTATTTTTAGGCTTTTCACCCAATATGAAAGTTTAATATTGACAGTATTCAAAGTGCTAGGTCAACTCCCACAAAGGCTGTAGAAAATTTCTCTTAAAGTTAGTAGAAGACAACAAAAAGTTTAAACAGCTGACAAGTAGCATAAAAATTAATGCAGATATCAATGTTTATAGCATTCTGACACAGACAAGCCAACAGCCAAACTATTTAACTAATAAAGAAGTGAAATAAATATCTTTTAAAGTGTTCAGTGCATATAAACTTCCAGGCACTAGTCTGCATATATCCCAGCACTAGTGTCTCCCACACTGGTTTTTCTCACCCTTTCATGATTCTCAGTAATAGGAACAACAATATACTGCATGAAGGCCTGGGCAATATAAGGAAGGTAGGTGAGCTCTGGAGAATATCTTTAATATAATCAACAGCTAAAAAGATCATTCAGTACAGTGATTTTAATTCCACAGAAATATAATTTTCTAGGAAACAAAGGTCATAGTAATATCACCAAATCAGCTAGGTTGGGAAAGACCTTAGAAGTCACCAAGTCCAACCTATGACCTAACATCAAGGTGTCAACTAGACTGTGACACTGAGTGCTACGTCCAATCTTTAAGAACACCTCCAGGAATGGTGACGACACCACCTCCCTGGGCAGCCCATTCCAATGCCCAATCACCCTTTCTGTGAAGACCTTCTTCCTAATTTCCAATCTAAACCTCCCCTGGCAAAGCTTAAGACTACGTCGTCTTGTCCCATCATTGGTTGCCTGTGAGAAGAGACTGACCCCCACCTGGCTAAAGCCTCCTTTCAGGCAGTTGTAGAGGGTGATAAGGTCTCCCCTGAGCTTCCTCTTCTCCAGGATAAACAAATCCAGCTCACTCAGTTGTTCCTCACAGGACTTGCATTCCAAGCCCCTCACCAGCCTTGTTTCCCTCCTTTGTTCATACTCCAGCATCTCAATATCCTTCCTAAACTGAGGGGACACAGCACTCAAGGTGTGGCCTCACCAGTGCCAAGTACAGGGGAAGAATGATTTCCCTGGTCCTGCTGGCCACACTATTCCTGATACAGGCCAGGATGCCATTGGCCTTCTGGGCCACCTGTGCACAGCTGTCTCATGTGTCCATCAGTACCACCAGGTCCCTTTCTGCCTGGCTGCTGTCCAGCCACTGTCCCCAACCTGTTGCACTGCAGGGGGTTGTTTGGCCAAAATGTAGGATCCAGCACTTTGAGAAATAATAGCCAGCACCCTCACTCACACTAGAACAGAGTTGGAGATTACTTCATCATTGTCCAGCTTTCAACCTGCAAATGACAGCAGAAACATAATGGGGTTTCTGCTCAGTTTTTGGACTAAGCACATAGCTCCCACCAAGCCCTTTTCCTAAAAGTAACTAACTCTGCAGGCCTTAGAAGAGGAGACAACTGAAAACATTTTCCTTAGCAGATTCCTATGAAAGGGTTTTTGAAAAGAAAGATGGCAGACAGAACACATAGCAGCTGACCCAGGAGTTTGTTGTAATAGCTCAATATGGAAAAATCCAATAAGGGCATAAAGAGGGAAGCTAAAGCATAGAAGCAAGAAATTTATATCTTCCATATATTACTAAAAAAATCTAAGTTATTAGAAGTTAATTAAAGCCTTTTTCTAGAAACTGCTAATGTTTTATAAAATTGAAGTTGTTCATTCCCTTCCTCTATGTGTTATTATGTGTGTGGGGTCCTCCAAAGTAGGATGAACCTTCCAATGAAGGTTCAGAGACTAGGAAGTCTGAGCAATACCAAGACCTCATCCCTAAGACCCTCTTAAATGAGGCATAAGATACAGATATTTATACACTCTTAAATAAAAGGGAGTGTTGCATCCTGGGTTTGGGTTCAAATTATGGGTTTTTTCTTTGTTAGTTTTCCAGTTCTCTGTACCCTCGTCCATCTCCCGGGTTTTCCCCTACTCCTGCAGTTTCTGTGCCCGTCTCCCCATTCTCGCGGTCCCACTCACCCCAAAGTCCCGTGTCCGCCCCTGCCGTGTTCCCATTGGTCGCTGTAGTACACGTCATCACCACGATGTACCCGTTGGGCAGGAGGATTCCCCGTCCGCCCTGTCCCTCCCCTATATCACCCCACTCCTCGGCATGCTCGAGGCCATTTGCGTCCGTGCGAAGTTGGGAGCAGCTGCAGCTTTTCCACCGCAGCTCTCACAGCCAATAAAGCATCCAGCCGCCACGCGGACAGATTTGGACGAATTCCCTGCCTCTTTGTTTCTTCCCTCGTGCCGACGGCGAAGCGGGGCCAACAGCCCACCCCGGAGCACAGCAACAAAAGCGCCCGGGAACTGCGGTGAGCCCTGGCCTCGAAGAAAAGCTGAGACGCCCAAGCCGGGCGCTCGAGAGCTGACCGGGGCCGAGAAAAGTAAGATGAAGCCGCGAGGGAGGAGGAAACTCACTAAGGCAAGCATCACATTTGAAAATATCAAAATGTTTGGAAGCTACAGTCTGATAATCATAGAATAATCCTGAGTTGGAAGGGACCCACAAGGATCATCAAAGTTCAACTCTTGGCCCTGCACAGGACAGCCACAACAAACACGCCATGTACCTAAGGATATTGTCCAAACACTTCTTGAACTCTGTCAGGCTGGTGCTGCAACCACTTCCCTGGGGAGCCTGTTCCAGTGACCAACAACCCTCTGGGTTTCCTGATATCTAAAATAAACCTCCACTGACACTATATGAGCTAGAGAAATACAGATCACAAGATTACAGACCATGAAAACAAAACACAAAAATAGCTGTAGACAACTTTCAAGTTTTAAGACTCTAAATAGAGTCAAAGACTGAAAATGGATGTCACCTGCAGAGTATTCTGTTCTTTATGCTGTTTTTTCTGAAACTGTCTGAAAAAAAGAAGCAGGAAGCAGTCAAAATATGCAGGATGTCTGACCACACTGTGTATAATAGGACCAAAATAAGAAAACAGTAGTGAAACACAAAAGAGGACAGTATGTTTAGTAAAACACAATGAAAGGTATGTTAGGTCTCATCTGCTCAAATTTCAAGCCCACACTAGATGCGTCACTGAAAATTTTTCAAAGTGTGGGACACACTGTAGCCAAAAATTACTATTCTGTGAAATAATTTGAGGTGTCCTATACCTGATGAGTAGGTGAAAGTAGAGAAATGAGTAGGTACCTGAAAGGGTAAGCTAAGAATTTCCAGGATATAAACTTTTATTAGCCTATTTTCTCATTTCTCATTCAAATAAAGTTTTTGAAAAGTATAAGTGTATAACAAATCTAGAGACTCGTGTATACTTTGCTCCCACCTGTTTAATATTCCTTTGTATACAACTAAGGCATAGTCTTATGAACTAATTACTAAGTCTTCTCTACATACACCTTAGGAATCATTACAGTAAGCAATGAAAACCTTAATAGAAACTCTGCATTTGGCTTACTCACAATTTATCACTAAGAAACAATATGTGTAATGGGAAGGGTTTAGTCATTGCCTTTTATCATCAATACAGGTTCTATTCTCACAGCTCCATTATTCTTTTTTTCCCCTCTTTTTACTATGCTTTCTCACCTTCCATTTTTATTGTCCATCTGCTTCTCCTTTCCCTTGAATAACTTCCCATCTTACTCATTTGCAGTAACACAAGGCAGAAACCTATCTTCTTATAGACCTCTACAAAGATATTAAGCCATTCCAGCAGGCAAAAGAAATCAATACTGCAGTAGAAGTAGAGTGCTTAAAATACAAATATGAATGAACACAGAAATATTGACAGAAACTAGGAGTCAGCACAACAGTGAACCTCTGCAGCCTTGTTTCATTTTCCCTATTTTTATTATTATATTATTTAGATTTATTTGGTTTATAAAGTCTACAGACACCAAAAAATTGACTATTAATGCTGCAAAATGATTAATGGATCAACTTTTACAGAAATGCATGTATTCTATAATTTCTTGATCTGCTTATATAAGGAAGTAAAATATCAATATCTGGAAAAAGAAAATGGGGGAATGGGGAAAAGGAGATAATATAAAAAAACATCCCTGGGAGGATGTTCAAGGTCATGTTGAACATGGGGCATTGAGCAACCTGATCTAGTGGAAGGTGGCCCTGCCTACTGCAGTGGGGTTGGAACTAGGTAATCTTTCAAGTCCCTTCCAGTCTGAAACTTTCTATGATTTTAGGATGATAATATAAGCTTGAAATTAAGCAAGAAAAAAGTCATCTCACTCTGCTCCTTTTCCTCACTTATCTGCCCTATATACATTCCACAGATTGAACAGACCTGACCCATTGCATGAAACTTAAACCAATGTATCAACAAAACCAACTGTAGATTATTCTTCTGAAACGGAAATTTTTGCCAACCTGTTAACCCAATCACCTTGTACTAAACAGACTAAATATTTAATTATTAAAAGGCAACACAACACCAGATGATCTGTACACTATTACAGTTGTTTGTAAACGGGTATATAGCTCAAATCTGTGCAAATATAAAGTGCAATAAAATTGATCACAACAGATTCAAAGGTCATGTTGTAGCAATACTGCCAGACGAGTTCATCTGCTCTCTTTAAAATTTTCATCCCTTCTCTTTAAAATTAAATGAGGGCTAAAAGCATTTCTGATTCTATTCTCCCACTAATAATCCCTCATTAGATTTAATTACTTACATTCTACATAGTTACATTATTCCTACAAACAGACAAGCCTACTTAAAGTTACTGTTCCAAAAATGACTAGAAGCTATGATCCAGGAGAGTTGTTTTTTCTTTACTACACATCAGCACTTCAAATGTTCCTACCTTGTGTACCTTATCATGAATTAAATCAACAAGTCCCTTCAAGTTAATATGACATTCTTACATTTTCATGATATTTTTCTGAAATGCCTAATCTGTTTTTCATGTAACTATGTGGAATTTGCGTTACAACTACCTACATACAGCTCACTCCTATTTTCTATTTTATAACAGAATTCATTATTTTGTTTTTAAAAAATTATTCATGGTGCAATTATTATCCATCAGAATGACTTGCAGTTATTCACTCCAAGCTTGTCTGCTTGTATGGTATTCTACACATCAAATTCATCATGCTTAACTTCACCAATCTGAAACATAGGTTTGTCTAGTCTAACCATCCAGATCCTCTAACCAATTCATTCAAACAGACAAACATGAAAAGAAGACAATTCCTTCAATCTATATCAGATGTCCTTTAAAATGCGATAAACTGCTCTCCTGGGGTGCCTGCTTGCCCAGTTAATTATAAAGGAAATCTAAGTGACTATGCTCTATTAAAAATCTCATTTTGAGACAGATACATTTAAATAAGGCAGAATCTAGCCATAACATGGCCACAGTATCATTTCTGATAGTATAGTTACATCACCTCTGCAGAATGACACAGACTAAGCCAAAAAAGGGTATTTGCTGTCAGCAGAGTAGAATCCAGACTAAAAGTGTCTGCACAGCACCTTTAGCTGGTTTGCTGTTCTTCTACAATGACCCAGCACTGCTACGCTGGCAAAATTCTATTATTACACGAATGCAACTCTGAGAAAGCTGAGCAATGATTTAATAAACATATTAGTTGAATATTAAAAAACTTCATAGCTAAGTATGGTTGCTGAGATGCAAAATAATTCTGCTGGATATAAGTGCTTATTCTATGCATTCATGGTTTATACTCTTATTTAAATGAGAATCAGAAGTGCAGTTCACAGCAAACATTAAGGAGTATTCTAAGAAATATACTGAAATACAGAGCAGTATGTGCTGGAAAAAACTCACATTTCTAGACCTGTACACAAACATCATCCCTTGGGTGTGATGGGCCAGTATCAGGACAGTAAATTTTCTTGGGAACTGAAACAACTCAAGTTGTAAAAACCCATAACTTTGATTCTGAAGTAAATACAAGGAAAACAGATTTCAATGTTGGTTTAACCACCTGTTTGTGTTTTCACACATTAGAAGCTTTGTCCTTATCAAATACACTTAGAATAAAAATCATAATAAGTATATTCAGGCCTTTCAAAAGGAAACTAATCTGTTCAAACCAAAATAGCAAATACAAAAGCTTTTTTTAAACCTGATATTTCAGTCAAACATAGCAATAAAAGACAGTAATAAACTTATGTTCTGCGATGCCTACTGAACTCAAAAATACTGCTTTTTCTTTCGTCTTCTCAAGTTTGCGATCAAAAGATAGAATACTTTTGGCAATAAGAAATTTAAGACTAAAGATGAAAAACAAAAGAAAACTGTAACAAAAAGAAACTGTTGCTGTGTAGTCAGCAACACCATTTTTATTAAATCATTAAATCATTTTTTTTTAAGCAATATATATTTCTGTCTGGAAAATAAAGATTGAGCAGGAAGTTGAATGTTTTGGAGGATTCAGTAAGAAAATACAGCCACAATGACTTTACAAGACACCCTGCTCCCTATCAGTAGTGACAGAAATGTCATATCAGTAGCACAGCAATACAGTACAGATGTACTGGTACTACATAACAGCAGTGACAGAAACCCATAATGCAGTGACCCACATGCACTTGTGCCCTGTTGCTAATCTCCAGGTTAACTTAGGGGAACATTATCATTAACAAGAGCAAGATTTAAGGCTCTATTGTCGGAAATCAGTTTTGATCTTTAACAATACTGCACTTCTTTTGCATGGAAGAGCAAGGCAAGGAGTTAAAATCAGGTCTGAAAAAGAGGGAGATGATACAGTCGAGTCCTTTTGCACTGAGGTGTAATCAATAATATTTGATTTAGTCCTGGCAGAACTTTGTCTAATTTACTCTTTACATCAAGAATTCTATGTTTCTTCCTCATCTTCTTTATTCCCTTGACACATAAACGCAGGGCTTCTGTCTTGCTTCAAAAGGCTTTTTTTAAAAAACAAACAAATGGATTTTTCTTTTGTTCCTCCAAAATCTCTTTAGTCTAGCAATGTTACATAGTATGAGTTTTCCACATCCTTGCTAAAACATGTGCAAGGATGATAAAAAAAGTAAATCAATTCTCCATTTGTAATGATAGAAGGCACCTCAGTTTCTTCTACATTTTATTTTCATAGAATCAGAATGTTTGGAAGGGACATCTAGAGGGCATCTGATACAACATCCCTACTCAAGCAGGGCAGCCTACACCCAGTTGTCCTGGACCATGTCCACATGGCTTTGTGGAATTCCAAATTATCTTCTTCATGACTTCAACTGGTTTCTACATTCACATATTTTTTCAACTTCAATGTAAATAATAAATCTACTATTTCTAAATGAGCACAATGACATCCCAGATCTGATTTTTATGACACTAATGTGCAAAACTACAGATTCATTTCTTCATTGCTGCAGCAAAGATAAGTTCAATATATGCAGGCTAGATGGTTGATAGACCTGAGATCTTAAAAAACACATCAATACAATGGTGTGGATTTTTATTTTTATATTTCAGGTATTGCTATTGACTGATTTACGTCTACCTCCTACTGTAGAAAGAATATGATCACATTACTGTGATAATGCAGTAATATTATGACTCGATTTCACTTTAATGTACACTATTGGTTACGGAATGGCTAATAAAGCTGTTTTCAAGATGGGGACTAAACTAGAACAATATACATTACACAATAATAGACAGCAAATTACCACTAGGAGAAAAGAAAACATGGTATGTTATACAACTCTAATTTATTAGATTTTTAAAACTGGCAGAATGATTTCTAGAAAGCTTATATGAACACAAACTCCCCAGTCAGTTCAGATGGCACACAATACTGGCTGCAAAAAAGATTTTGATTTCAGATTTTGAAGAAAATTTCATTCTAACTCTTTAACAAGGTATGCAGCCCTCCTTCTTTAAGTCACTTTTTTCAAGCATCATTCGCTATATGCAAAAAATCACTGAAAACAGAAAAAACCTTAGAATATCACTAACAGATAACATTTATTCAACAATAAATATGATATGTAAAAGTATTTATTGGCTAATGCTCACAAAATATACCTTCAATTTTTAGGTAAGTAAGCATTAATATTATCACCATCCAGTCAAGACACAGAGAGTCTTAAGTGTTATCATTCACATTAGAAAGGGCCATCTTTCACTGGTATGTGGAAACAATCCATTTTTGGTTTTAGGTTTGTATGCTTTTCCATGCTGTTGTTTTCTAACTGGTGTTATTGCTTATTTCCATCTCAACAACAAAACCCACATCTCTCATTTTGCCCTCCTCAGCTTGCATCATTCTACTCTGTAGACATTATCTCAGTTTTTTCAACATAGAAGTCACCTCAAAAATCTAAGCCATGGTTACACCATATCAGGAATGAGGTATGGTTCCTTAATCATGGCTGAATACAGAGGGAGAGGGAAATAGGAGAAAGTGAGAGTTCTAGCAAATTGCTTTTTCCTTATGTAAGATATTTATCTGTAGCCATTCTTCTGTTTCTTTTTAAGCAAAATGGGAATAAATTTTGGATGTGCTGCCAAGGATTCTACTCCAAATGTTCAACACCCAGAAGAAATGTTTCACATAGAAAACCTGAAACAGTCACACTGCAAAACCATATCTGCTTAGAAAACTGAATGAAAGCAGGTATCAACACAGCTCAGCAAGCCTAACACTTCATCTTTCAAGCAGAACTCAAGGGGTTCAAGTGATTTAAGGATGCATATTGATATAAAATGCAGACTTTAAATGTGTTCCCCACTGACAAAATTATATGACACATCCCAAACAGTAATTTCAGGCTAAAATGTATAAACAGCAAAGAATTGGACAATTCAGAGAAAATATTAAAAACTTCTGAAAAGTCAGTGAAATTGCCTCATCACACAAAATGCTAATTAAAATTACTTTAAACTGTAAAAGGGTTTGTTGTTCATACAATGAATACAATGCTTAATAAATACATCACAAGAATGACATAAACTAGTAGGAAACTTAGTCCCTTGTTTTCTGATGTATCTTTGTAGCTAAGGAGTAACTGTGTGTCAGGCTGCAACCAAGGTGTTTTTGTGAGTTCCCACTGAATGATGTACAAACCTTGTGAAACTCAACAAAGCCAAGTGCAAGGTCCTGCACCTGGGCTGGTGAAATCCCAAACATGAACAGAGGTTGGGCAATGACTGGATGGCAAAAAGCCAGGCAGAAAAGGACTTGAAAGTGGTGGGGCATGCAAAACTGAATTATGGTTAGAAGCTGGCACTGGCAGTTCATAAAGCCAGCTGTATCCTGGGTTGTGTAAGATGAATCATGGCCAGCAGGTCAGGGGAGGCAACTCTGCCCCTCTACTCTACTCTGGTGAGACCTCACCTGAAGCATTGCATCCAGCTCTGGGCCTCCCAGCACAAGAGAGACATGGAGTTGCTCAAGAGGGTTGGGAAAACAATCAGAAAGCTGAAGCATCTTTCTGATGAAGATAAGGTGAGAGAGTTGTGGTCATTCTACCTGGAGAAGAGAAGGCTCTGGGAAGACCTTTGAGCAACTTTCCAGTAACTAAAGGGGGCCTGCAAAAAAGATGGGGAGGTACTTTTTAGAGGGGACAAGATAAAGTGGTTTTATCTGAAAACCACTTTATCCTGGTTTTATCCCCACTGAAAGAGGGGAGGTTTAGATTTGATATTAGGAAGAAATTCTTTACTGTGAGGGTGGTGATGCACTTGAGCAGGTTGCCCAGAGATGCAGATGCTCCATCCCTGTTCAAGGTCAGGTTAGATGGGAGTCTGAGCAACCTGGTCTAGTGGAAGGTTCCCTGTCTATGACAGGGGGACTAGAGTAAATTATCTTTAAGGTCTCTTCAACCCAAAGCATTTTATGGTTCTATGACAGGAGTATATGTCAAAAAATTAAATAAGAATCCTGTTATAAAAAATAAGAGTGAACCATTCTTCAAATAAGCTTTTTCCCTCTTTTCTAAATTTGAGTTTACCGAAATGAAATTTCTTTAACTGTTCTTCAACATATTAAGAGTTGCCATCATTACCATTGCAAACAGATGTTTGCCTGCATTTTTTAAACATAAGTATAAAAAGACAATAAAAGGAATTAAGCCTGTTATAATGAGCAGAATAATGAGATGCCTTGGTGAGAGGACAGAATCAAAAAACCAAAGGCAGAAATTCAAAACCCAGCAAAGAAATTCCTTTTATATTAATTTTCATTTTAAAAAAGTAGGTGTTTCAAAAGGCATGTCAAAATGTTATTTTCTTGTTTGTTACAGTGACAAAGCAAAAATGGAAAATACCACCCAATTAATTGCATCAGTAGGTGATCTTCTGTAAAAATTTATCTTCAATAGCTACTAAATATTTTAACAATGTATATGTCAGTGTTAAGGAGCATAAGAGAGAAGGATTATGGTTTTAATGATCATAATCAAATCTGGAAATCAGATTTGCCTTTAGCCTATGATAAACCATTATTTTAATAATTTCTATAAGAAGTGAAGAAGGAAGCACAGGAGGAAAGAAAGTGAACTCAACCACTGACAAATTTGCAAAACTCAGACAAAACAGCCTTCAACCCAATCTATCAGGTAAGACATTCTTCAAAAAGGATGAAATTTTGTACTGATACTTATAACTAAGTAAGTATAACTTTGTACTTTTGTACTTATAACACCCCTGAGGTGGGTTGTCCCTGGCTGAACATCAGCTGCCCACCAAAGCCACTCTATCATTCCCCTGCTTGGCTGGACAAGGGAGAAAAAATAGAATGAAAGGTTTGTGGGTTGGGATAAGGACAGGGAGAGATCACTCACCACCTACTGCCACAAGCAAAACAAACTGAATTTGGGGAAAAATAAATTGAATCTACTACTAATATGATCAGAGCAGGATAATGAGAATTAAACCCAAAACTTAAAAACACATTTTTCCCCCACTCCTCCCTTGTTCCTGTGTTCAACTTGACTCCTGATTTTCTCTACCACCTCCTCCCCAGTGGCACAAGGGGACAGGGTTGTGGTCAGTTCATCACATGTCTCTGCCACTGGGAGAGGACTCCTCCCACTTCTCCCCTGATCCAGCATGGGAACCTTTCCATGGGAGATAGTTCTTTTTGTATGATATACACAATCAAAAGTTACTTCAAGACCCAAATCCTCAGGTTATCTTCTAGGCCCATGATAACATATGCTAAACTACACTCTAAAGCAATTTATTATTTAGCATTTTCATTTTGATGTTCTTGCCCAGAGCAGTCATTCTCATGTCATTCTGACACCCTTCTGGTGTCACTCCTATAAGAAAAAAAAAAAAAAAAAGAGACAAAACATACCAAGTTGCAACTCTAGAAATTACCACAACGCAGAGAAGCCCTAGGTCATCCTCATGATGCTGAAACCTCAAGTAAGAAAACACCAGTCTCTTTTTCATAATAAAAATGCAATTTCCCAATACTTGTCACTACCATCCACTAGCCTGAGAACTCCAAATATTGTGTAATAGTGCAAGAGCTACCTGACACACCACTGACTTAAAGAGTCATTTTTCACTTAAATTGGCAAACCATGATTTTTTTTTGTGAAGCACTAGTTAATACATAAAATTCCAGGCTATATCCAGCAGAATTACTCTTTTCTAGATTTTGTTGATCAACCTCATACCTTAAAATGTCAGGCTTCAGATTTCATAACATTACACAAGATGACTTCTACACCACCTTATGTAGTCCTTAGCATTTTCTCCAAAAAGAATAAAAATTAATCAAGCCATGGAATCATGCTATCTCCTACAGTAGTTTCATCTGAAGGGGAAAAGAATAGAAGAAAACCACAAAACTAAAACAAAAAAAAAAAAAAACAAAAAAAAAAAAAACCAAATAAAAATCACCAGAAAAAAACCCACATCAAAAAAACCCTTTTAAGAATAATGCAATTGTATCCTAATGCAATCATTTGATTCTGTCTTTCTGACATGCTGGAAAAAAACTCCCTGCCACTAATTAGTCAAAGTTATGTAGAGAATCCCATGTTCTACTCACATCAAAAACAGCAAAGATCCATATACTGATTTATGGCTTTTAAGTAGAATAGACAACTGTTCTCAGTTTAGAAAAACAAATCACACCACACTATTGCACTACATACCCATTGCCAGTCTTTCAAATCTTCTTTCTTGATCTAAACATCATTTTAAATAAACATATTTTTCAGTTTGGCTTTTTGCCAGATCGTCTGCAAGCATCAATTACGTAAAAAAAATTGCTTTAAAATATCTTCTGCTAAGAGTTGAAAATTTAAGCAAAGATCTATAAAGAAAAAAAAATCAACAATCACAAGCATCTGAGTCAAAGCAATAGTTTTTCTCTATTTGACTCTACTGAGTTCATGTTAAGGACTTGGAACTCAGTAATCTACACAAGAGAGAAAAATTAATTGCACTACAAAATATGTTTAGCTATTGTATTATATCTGCAAGTCTTACTACAATAATATTAACTGATTTTTTTTCTAACTCTGAAAAAGAAAATTAAAGTTGATCACACAATTTTTCTTGATTCTCACAAGGAGCATTGTCTCATAATATTCTTGCATCTGTGTCAGGACATGGCAGAACATGGATGGAAAATCAAACATGAAAAATAAAAAGGCTGTATTATCAGGCTCAAAGAGTAGTGGTTCATGGATGGTTCTCTGTCTGGGAGCCAGCAATAAATGGAGTACTGCATAGAGCTGCCCAGAGAGGTTATACAGTCTCTGTGTTTGAAAGTCTTCAAGACTCACCTGGATAAAGCCTAGCAGAATCTGGTCTGACATCATAGCTGGCTCTGCTTGAGTAACAGATTGAACCCCCTGAGGTCACAACCTCAATTACTCTATGATTAGGGCTGTGATCCTTTGTCTATGTCTCTCTAGTGAAAATATAAAGACATGTACACTTGTCCAAAAAAAATGACCAGCTTCTTTACATTTGTTATACACAGGCAGACCAGCTCAGAAAATTTTGAGTAATTTCCACTAGCTATAGTAAAAACGATGGCCAAAGAAGTGGCTGCCCTCCCTAATTCTTTGCTTTGACCTCACCCCTGGTACAAGTCAAACCTATTTGCAAAATTGCTCTTTACTTCCAACAACTAGACAGGCTGTCTGAAATACATGGCAAGTCTCAAGGCTTCATTCTCTGGACACAAAAGGCAGATACATCCTTTTAAGCTAGTATCTCAAAAGCAGAAAGATAGAATAAAGCCAGTCCAAAAAAAAGCATCTGTGGGGAATTCATTCCGAGTAGGCATATCACTAAGATTGCTGATAAAATTCTCATGTAAATTCACTATTCTTTCTTAACAAAACAAAGAAAGCATTTCCCTCCTGCCTCTTCTTCCTTCAGCTGGTGTTAGCATTTAACCCTTCATTAGCCATATAACCCAAAAAAAGAATCTAAAGCATTTGCTAAAGTTCAGCATAAAGTAGTTTATGGAATCTTGGCATGCTGTGGTGCCATTAAAAATTTTGCATGAAAATGAAAGCTATGAAACCAAGTAAGAATTAAAAAATATTGAATCATCTCTGATACACAATGTAAAATTAAAATCAAAGATGCATGAATACATCTGTTAATATATTTGTTAACGTATCTGTTCATGCTCAGTTGACAATACCAAAAAGAATTCTACTTATTCAAGGACAAAATTATACAAGACACGTGAACTGGAAAATTACCCAATATACCATGAAGTCTTTCTTCCCATTGCCAATAAAATATTTTATACCATGTATTACCTAGCATTTTATTCTAGCTAGTTTGAAGTAGAATAAATGTTTTCTTAGTGTTTTTCCTATGATTAAGGTGAGGATTCCCAATTCAAGAGTCATAGCTCAAAATCATCACTGACAAATTTCAGAAGTTCACAATCACTCTGCTATTTCAAGTGGAAAAAAGTCCTACTGTAAACAGGAAAGCAAATTTAAAGGAAAAAAAATTTTCATACTGAAAATATGAGAAATATATGCTGGCATACAACAGTGCTTGTAGAAGCACAATGCTTTACAGCGTTTTTACAGTAAGTGATTTGGAAATTCTGGTCAATATGTAATAGTCCCAAACATTTTTTAATTTTCACATTGACAAGATTGTTTTAGGGAGTTTATGTAATGGAAGATGGGCCAAAGACAGCAACCCTGCTTTCACTGGCATATATTGTATATCACATTTCAGAATTCTTCAAAATCAAAATTACTATGTTTATAAATTTCAGTGCACAAGGGAAACATCAAACTAGATGGCAAGCCATTTAGTGTAGCACTTCTACTGAGCAACATTATATTTAAGTAAAAAGACTTTTTATTGGTTCATTACCATCTCTCATCTACAGTGTTCTATTTTTGACTATTTGACAAAAACAAAACACGTTATACATCAGCAAGATATATCAAATATTAGCACCATCTCTGAGATCATTTTCAATCAAAAATCACTCAGCCAAATAGCCCTGGCTAGTTTATCTTTCTTTGGCTATTTCATTTCCAGCATTTGGTATCACTATGGATTGAACCCAGCTGTAACCATTATTTGGACTTGTAACTCCCATTTTTGGTTATGCAAAACACAGTAAGATTGTGAAATTTGGTGCCAGAAGAAAGGGCACCAACCTCAATAACTTCCTGAGAGCTAAACATGCAATGACAAGGAAAAATCTCTAGAAAGTCTTTCTATTTCAATTTATTAGAATTTAAATGTTAGAAAAGTCAAACTGTTTCTGTACCACAAGTGCTTTCCCTTCTAAAACTCTGAATTTCCACATTTGTGTGGGAACATAATATATACCAGCAACTTACAAGTCCCTAAGGGAATTATGTCAATTGGCATTTTAAAAATTAATTCAGTGACCTACAATAATATGAATTTCTTATGCATAATATTTGTCAGTAGGCAATGTGGGAAGTTCTGAATTCATTTAGAGAGCCAAAGCTTTATAAAGGCAAACAAAAATATTCTTTAACTGCTTCTTCTAACTTGGTAAGTGTCTTCTGGTGAATGTTTGTAATATAAGAACAAGGAAAAACTGAATATATGAAAGGGATCTGCATGCAGTGTGATTAATATTTAAAACAGAAAAGAAAAAAGAATAAAAACTGTTGGCAGTATATGCTCAGCCAGCTACTTTATTGACCTGATGAGACATTCAGAGCTTATGGGAATTTTGCAAATCTTCTGAAAACTATAGCATGGTAGGTCTTATATGTTCTTGCAGATCATTTTTAGTCACTATAAAGAAAACTTGCAACCATAAGCAGAACTTTGGGGCAGAAGGCCCCGTCTAAAAAGACTTAATATCTAATTATATCAGCACTCCCTCTTCTGATCTTACATGTCAGGGAAATGTCAGAGCAGCAGTTCACTGACGGTTTGTGCAAATTGACCCTGCACAGGGCTGCATATAATTTTCCTCAGTTTGCTGTAGTAAGTACAAGCTGTCTTTAGAAACGGCTTTTTTCAACTCGTTTCCATTGTTTCATGAAGCATGTTATACTGTGCACATGACTTTGGTTTATCATTAACAGAGAGTTAAACTGGGAGGGAGTTACCAAAATTATGGTCTAGATATCACTGTATATTAAAATAGAGCATGTTCTAAGAAAGGATGAGATACCCATACTATTATAATGCACTCAAATAATAGAATATTCAACATATTAAACATTTACATAGAAAACAAAATATTGATAGAAGCAGAGTAGTCACTAGTCAAAACTTAAGGAAAAAGTTTCAACTTTTAACTTCAAAATCCTGCTTATGAAGCTGCTCCCAAACATTTAAATGATGCAGAGAAAAACCAGTGTGTTTTGTTATGAAAACATAATAGTTTACATCTGAACTATTTAAAATGAAGTACCTATAGAAAAAAACTGCAAGAAGTGATTCATGAAAGAATAATACAGTATATATTGTATAATTTCCTATTTTTTCATGGAATCTGAGACAGCAAACAGTTCAGAAAGTGCTTTGCGTGCAATTAATTGCCACCTGTCCTTCAAGGATAGTTTCCATTTCCAAATAGTACTAAAAATATTTGAAATTATTTTCAAATATTTGGAATTATTTTCAATTTCTACAGAGCATTTATTAAATCTCCATACTTATCACTGGATAAATATTACATTTTCTCCCTCAAGCAGGTAACTACAAAACTTCCCCACTCAAGTACTATTCTCCATGTTTTTCCAGACTACAATGAATTTTTAAAACTAGAAGCCTTTGCCACTGCACAACATATCTCTGCAGAACACAAATATTCATTTAGTCAAATACATAACATCTGACTGATAATCTGAAAATTAACATTCTCAGTAACACGAAAATATTTTAATATATAATCAAATACAGCACAATGGCCACTATCACATTCTCTTAAAAAAGAACTTTAAGAGAAATCTAATAACATAGTAAGGCAAAAATAATACAAACAAGATTAAGTTCCTGCAAAATAGTAGTTTGTGGGGAGTTTGGTGGTTTGTTTTTATTTGGTTTGCTTTTGGTTTTCCTTTTTTGGGTTTTTTAAATATGTTCTTTATGTAATAGGTTCTGGTTGTAAAGTTTGTTTCACTCATGGAGAGTTGTACTCTATCAGCCACAGTCACAGTTCCAGCAGAATTACTGTAACTTTCTCAGTATTGACATCAGTGTAAGCATCTTCAGAAATAAGTACTAAGATTTCTTGTGCAAATTGGCAAGAAAATTAGGATCTCCCTACATCACAGACTCTCAAATATAGTGCTTGAATTTCAATAACACTTGCTCTTTTAATACCTTTTTGTCCTCCTCAGTGCTACATAATGCAAAACTGGAACTCACACAAGACTTCGGCACTGGGGATACTCAAAATGCCTGTTCAAGTGTCTTCACAACCTGATCTAACATCAGCTCTACTTTAGGCATGTGTTTGGACTCCAAAGTTTTAAGTCTGTATATTCACAATTAGGAACTAAACTACTTTATGATTATCAGAGAAATTAGGAAGACAGACACATAAGAATGAAAGAGAGGGAATAACAGCAGTGCAGGAACTAAAGGCCACTAATAAGCTGAAACTAGTCTTACACTGATGGATGGTAAGAAGACAGTCAAGTATGTATCTGACATCTGTAGGAGCAAAGCTGGAATCCACATTAAGTGGAACATAAATTTTACTAATAGCTAATTTTTAATTTTGCTGAACTTGTACCTACTGATAAAAACCAGTTTAGAGAGCAAAACTGAAAGTGCAAGCTCTGAACTGAAATTGCAACAATGCTGAAAAAAGAGACATTTTCAAAAGATTGCAAATGAAACTCAAAAAAAAGTGAAAGAATTCCGTGAAGAATCTTTTATTAATTTTAAACTAATAATTCAGACCTATAATTAAGGCAGCTGACAGATTTCATTATAGCAGACAGATACTAGCTCAGTTCAGTTACCCAAAGCTGCAGGGGGGAGGGCAAGATACAAGTAATTGACAAAAGATACGACTTCACACTTGGAAAAGAGTTGTATGTGATATGGAAGGCTGCAGAAATCCCTCAGGACAAAAATAAAATGCCCAAATGAAAAGGAAGGGGAGAAAAAACAAACAAACAAAACCAAAAACCAAATAGACTTACTTTGGGGACAGAATAAAATAAAAAAATAAAGAGTACAAAGTAAAAGTTTAGGAAAACCCTCACAAAAGAAATACTGCTAGAAATAGTATAAGACGAGCATATGGGATGTAGGGCCATGCACAGTATTTGCTAAACAACATACAACTGCAGGCAATGCAGCCAAGACCTGCCAACTCAGAGTAAAATGAAAAAAGTCATGTCTAGCAAGCAGATGGATGTACAGTGTGTTTAAAAAGCAGCAGACATAGCATTACAAGCCTGCTTAGAAGTCACACTTACATGATCCAACCTGGAAAGTAGTACCTCTTCAAAACGAGAAAGCTTTGCCAATTCAGAGTTGAATTTAGACAATCTTAGACAAATGTCATTTCTGGAAAATGCTTCAAAAATTACTAGACTCAAAGCTTGATATAAAAGACAACTAAAATTGAGAGCTTAGAGTAAACAAGTAATTGTAAGTCTTAGATGACTCCAAACTAAGGTGGCAAAACCAGAACTAGACAAGCTTTTTCTTTCTTAACTGTCATGATCAACAGCAGTAATACAATCTTTTAGAAATCGGGAAGTTTTAAATCTTGTTTAAAAAAATAGAGAAAAATATAGATGTAGAAAACTGTATTGAAACATCAAGAGTATAGTGACCCTTTATTTCTAAAATATGTTTTCTCAAAAAGAGTATTATACCCTCTACTACTTCCAGCTCAAGAAAGAAGGGTAAATTGGAATTAATTGTATCAAGATGAGTTGAATACTATGAAAAGTGCTTCAGAAAAATTCTGTCTTCTCTTTCCAGAAGAGTAAAGTTGTAAGTATTTTAATCAATGTATAGAATGTAAGTATGAGTAGAAATGACAACCTCTTCTTCCATTGTCCCTCCCATTTGGAAGCGGCCATCAGAAGCCCCCACATTTGCCTACCGATTGCCACGAGGAGAAACCCCTTCCCCCACTACAATTCTGGCTTGGAGAGAGAGCGGCAGTGCAGGTGCAGCTGCTGTACCGTTACGTTAGCTGTTACGCACAAGTTCTTGCCAAGTTCTTGCCAAAATAAACACTAGATTGATGAGGTTTTTCTTTTAGATAGCAAAACAGCTTCAACACAAAATCATACTCCAATTGGGAAATAACATTTAAATAAAAATTTTTCCTTTATCCTCACTAAGGATACAGATTACTTCATGTCTACTGAAAAAGTTTATAGTAAAAGGAAAATGTGGGCTGAAATCCTCCAGGATAAATTTCTCTCTGATGAGAAATAACTCAAATTGATTCAACTATACACAGCACATTCTTTGCTGCAAAAACAAGGCAGAGAAAGTAGAGAGAAAAAAAGAGAGAAAAAGAGTACATGGAGAGAGTGGGGGGGAATGGGACACTGATGTTTTTTAAATTCTGAACCAGGATGTGATTCCAAATATAAATTAAGTTGAAATAACACAACAAAGTTTTCCTTATTATGTCAATGGAGGTAATTTGTTTCCTCTTTTACTTGTTATATCAGTATCATAAAAACAGCAGCTGATTTTCACGGGATGGAAGTGAAATTAAGCAGACTTACTTGGCATCTTAATTGCTGATTAGAAAATGAGACCTTCAGTTAATAAAAGATTTTGCTCTGCATCTCAGTGAATCAGCCTCATTCTAAATTTCACAAAGACACATGCTGATACACAGCTGATAAGCAATCACTGCTTAATTTTTTTTTCTATAAAGCAGTTTTTGTTATGGTACAGAGGAAACTCCTAACTCATGCAATATTCACCTTGGTACTTAACACAAACTAAACACAAGGTAAAATATATCCTGTTGGTATGGTATATTGTTAGAATAAAGACGTAGCCACAATAGCAAAAGGTTTCTTGGCAGAAATGTTTTTGTCAATCAAAATTCAAATAATAAAAAAATTATAGATAATGCTCTCGATTCAGAAGGTATCTTTACAGATCTATATGCAAATTTATAATTATAAAAAGGTTTTCATATCTACAAGCAATATTTAGAATATATATTTGCTTCATATAGAGACTCCTGTATTCATTTTTTATATTTTAACCTGATATGAGTCTTATTTAGCAGGAAATCAATTACTGCCCTTAATTCCATCTGAGTATGACTGGTCTGCCCAGAAAGCAATAGATCAACTATAAATTTATGGCTCAATATGGATACCAGCCCACAGCTAAAAATTTGCTGCTCTGTATAACCAAACACATTAAGCAGTCCTCTGGGGTAATGTATAAGCAGAAGTAACTCACATAATTCAGCACACACTACAGGAAGAAGTCTTTCAACCACGTCTGTTCCCCTTTTTTTGGTCCACTCCATTTTGAAAAGAAGCTGTGCATATTGTCAATATAATGAATGAAATCTCAAGACTCCTCATAAAATTTATATATCCTAAGGGTTCTTTTCTTCACCATCATGTGAAATCTGAGTACTTAATCTGAGTATGCTTAAACTGAGCTGGGGAGTGTGGGGGAGGGGGGTGGGGGTGTTTAAATTAAATTGAGTATTTTGATGAATGTGCCCTTTTATTGTCTACATCAACATTCTGTAAAACGCATGAAAGTAAAAACATTCAGCAACATTATAGCTGTGTTTTCCTACATTAGCCTTGTTTTTCTGTATAATCACCTCAAACTTCACTGGTTTTCATTGCAGTAGCATTTCTTCCCATACACCTTCCATTATGCCATAGAAATTCCATTATTTATTTTAGTATGAAGAACACTTTAAAAATAAAGTATCTTAAAAATGTACCATGACATTCCTTAAGGATAGGTTTTTATATCATTCTAAGAAAATAATCTCTGAATTCTAGTAATAAAGAAAGAACATCACTTCATAGTAAATACAGGATAAGAATTGTGCATGTCTTCTGCCAAATGTAGTAACACCAAATATAATTTATTCTTTGTAAAGCAAATGTTCCCTGGAATAATCCTTTCAAATAAAGAAGTTGGGTTATTTTTACAACTGAACTAGAAAGCAATGAAGTAAATACATCACTGTTGGCCAGTTGGGTATATTTAGCAAAACAAAATCTTTCTTTCTCTTGTTCAGCAGCCTTAAATATTGTCATGACACTCTTTTTTCAGTAAAAGGAAAATATTTGAGAGGTTGAGAATTTCTGAAGTTAAACCAGTATCTGTAAAATACAAAATACAAAACCAGATTTACTTAACTTTAAAAATTACCATTTTTTCAATACACTTTGGTCTTCTCCCAGAACCATTACTGCTTCCACTAAATTTAATAGACATTAGAAAGGTATCAAAGCAGCAATTTTTTAAGCAACAAATAAAAGTATATGATGATGAATCATTAGTATGAGAAATAATTTTTAAAAAAACAAATAAAAGAGAAACACAGGTGTAGCTCTGTTGCTTTTGTTCTGTCATCTGGGAAAAATATTTTGTGAAGATTTCATAGTAAACTTTGATGTTTCATAACAGAATTTGAAATTATCATGAAAAAACCTACATCTAGCCAATGCATTCGTCTACAGGCATATTTCTCACTATAACATAGCAGTGAAGTTTAATTTTGGAGTTATGTGAACCTTTCCTCTGCTTTCTTATATTGCATCCAATTTCACAATCCAAGTGAATTTCACAGATCAGCAATATGAAACACATAGCAGAAGTAAAGTAAATAAAAGTTAAATAAACATGTCATTTTAAGAGTGCCATCACTAAATAATAATGAATATAAAGAAAAATTGTGATGGCATTCATTTCCCTGTTCCAGAAATACTTCTTCATATGCATCTTGACATCATTAAGGTACAAATATAATGCTAGCTTGGAGGTAATAATATTAATAATGGAAGACACAATGTTAATGTCAGGACTCAACATCTGGTCTATGGATACCTTCCTACAGTAAATAAAGTACTGAAAATGAGATCATCTTTGAGTATTTATCTTTTTTTTTACAATATTGATGCAAAGGATGGTGAAAAATGAGCAAGAAATACACTGTTTTCACATAAATTACTAATTATTTTTGAGAAAAGTCAATCTGAAGACATTCTTCATTTCTAAACAATGCTCTGAAGACTGTGTTCAGACTCCCATCCAACCCATCCTGAATTTTATAAAAAGAGCTACTGAGAGTTGCAATATTAGCACAATTTTCAGCAAAAAGTGAAATTAAAATTTGAAATTAGTAATCAGATTTGCGACATTCCCCGGATGAAGAACAAATGAAGAACAAAAAATACCTGATAATTTTTGCTGTTTGTTGCCACAAGAAGTTATAGAGGAAGTAATATTTAGCAGTTTATTGGTCAACTGCCTTTGAATTTGTTTAAAAAGATGCCATACAGCTTCAGGTACTATTTAATGGAAAGAAACATATCCAGTGTCTCTCAATGCTGATGAACTACACAGGAAAGGACACACAGGTAGGGAATCCAACTGACAATTCGCACCTTGTTTTGCCAGTTTTGAAAAGAGATTGTGAAGTAAATGTTTTGTTTGTCAGAGAGTTACAGTAAGTAGCCTTATATTTACAGAATCACAGAGTATTCTGAGTTGGAAGGGACCCACAAGTATAATCAAGTCTGACTCTTAAGTGAGTGGCCCATACAGGGATCAAACCCACAACCTTGGTGTTATCAGCATCATACTCTATCCAGCTGAGCCAGTCTCAGTGGTCTTGCACTTCTTCCACATCCCAATTTTTAACTGTCTGTATAACTCTGGCAACTGCTGTGGCAAAACCTTAATTTATAAATTTGTGGTTTAACAGATCTCCCAGCTACCCTTCCACCAGAGCCCCCAACAAGTGACTTCACATCAAGATTTACTTCAGCTTGCAACAACCTGGGGCTAGGCTAACTTTCTTGTATTTGTTCCTAGTTGAAAGTACTGCTCCTTTTAAACCTTCCATGCTGAAGAAGAATCTAAACTCTTTTGTTTTAAAAGTGTTTTTAATTTTTACTTTAATTCTAGTGTGGAATAAAATAAAACACAGCCTTTTTGCTACATGATGAATTTTAGTTCTTGGAAATGTTGCTTTTTCAAGTAAAATCTCTGTCAGGAATTTTTAAGATGCATACAACATAATGTCCTTAAAACCATTTACTGTATTTAACAGACCACAAGCCCTCCTGTAACACTGACATCTCCATAAATTTATATCAGCAATTTAATGAAATTTTTTCAACTTTCTTGCATTGATTTGCATTCACTTTATAACTCCTTACACTCACTTCACAGGTCTATACAGCATTTTCCAAAAGCTTACCATATTTAAATGCCCAAAAGATTAATCTTAAAAATCCCAGGGATTATTATTGCCTGCTATTTTCAGTAAAGTTTAAAAGGTAGGCAATAGTAATAATACAATGCTTAGTAACTTTACAACCAGGTTGATTATTAAGGGGGACAGGTAACCTGAAAAAGACACAGGAAGAAACCAGGAAAAAAGAAGAAATTAAAAGGCATTATCTGCTCTGACAGAAAAGATAATTGATTATCTTTATAGCCTCACTTACTTCTGATACTGTTCCACAACTCATGCTAAATTTAGGTATCAATAAGGGAACTAAGGGTCAGGAGTTCCCAGTATAGCCAATACCATGAATGGAGCTCCGATTTTGTTGCCCCATTTCTAATGTGTTTATCTGAATTAGAGCTGAATTGGTCTGTTATACACACCCAGTATTAATGCAGTAAACCCTTAGCTTAAGATGAATTTTCAGGCTGGACAGTGGCTGAAGCCCCTACACAAAACACTGTCCACTGTTTCAAAGTGCAAGAGTCTAATTAAGTAATTAGTTAAATATGTATGTATTTAAATGAAAATACTGCTTTGCATTCTTCACTTTTGTGAGAGTTTCAGAATTCTCTTTCAAACCCTCATCATAAAATACTGCCTGAAAATCCTCTTAGATCAATGCGTTGAGAATCTAATTAAATCAAGTTACTGAACTGTGTCCATAAACAGTGGTTTTAATTCTGTCAACTTAGTATCACTAATGCCATCCATAAATTTTGTCACATTTACAAAGAAACCATGAAAAAGTCACAGTTTCACTACATAATAAGTTATACTCTCTTGTGTGACTTTAATGGGCTCTGTTAGGATAACAGCAGCCAGCCAATTTAAAATGTTCAGCCTTCATTTTGTCAGCATCTGTGATCCAAGGGGTCATTCATTAAATTATGACCTTATTTCTTCTGTGTGGTATAAGAGACAGAGAGGAAGGAAGGAAAAAAAGAAAATAATACTGTAAACACAAGAACTGTATGGAAGTTCCCCTATATCATTTAGTAATCTGAATGTATAGCTCATTTAACAGATACTTAATCTCAACAGGATGAAAAATTGTTGACTGCTCAGTTTGGACTGTAAAACTTAAGACCCTTGTTGGTCAGCTATTACAGTCTCCCAAAAGGAGTGTCCAAATAGGTACAGTGAAAAGTAGGAAATGTCACCCTGAAATTTAAGATATAACATGGAAAATACTTTTTTCTGGGTAGTAGTAAATTGCACATAAATAATCCTTAAAACTATATGGTGAAACATACTAAAATAATTTCATTACTATTTGATCACCTAGTTTAGGGACAAAAGTGGAAAATTCATATAGAAATGTGGTTTTATTCTAATTAATTTATTTGTAATTTATTTGGCCCATCATTTAACATAAAATGTCTAAGGATAATTGATAAAAAACTCATTTCTGTAAGTGCTCATTTTTCTCCACTGACTAGAGAGAAATTCTGGTGAGTAGGCTTGATTTATGATATCTAACTATTACAACAATAGAGATAATTGGAGTAAGTTTAATGCAGAAACCCCCCTTGAGGCGACAAAGAAATCTATGTAGAGTTTCTTGAATAATGATGCTTTTGTCCAAAATCAGCATCCCTAGACATAACAGAATATAAATAAGAATAAAATAATAAGTTACAGGCTTCATCCTTAAGCCTTCATTAGAGACTTCTGAAACACAAACAAGACATAAGATGCTATGAAGGAAAGAAACAGGCTTGCTCACTGGCCAAACGTTAACAGATGAACTGGTCTGCTGTGATCTGTTTAAGGAAGTCTGCAATGATAAAGCAAAACAAACAAGAAGTAATAAAAAGTTGTCACAATCTTCTCTCTTGAATTGCTACTGAATAGACACTACACCAAAGTGCAGCTAGGATCAACAAAAGAAAAGAACAGTGTCAATCATATAATTTTTCCTTCATCACAGGCCTGTTCTCAGCTTCCTTTTTTCTCTCTGATGTCTACGAATGTATTTATTATGACTGGTTGAAAGAGGCATGATTGACATCCCAAGATGTGCACACTCAAATGGTGTGGGGGATGCAAAACTGTTCATTTTTCAGTAGTACATTATCTATGGCTTGGGCATGACCTTGGATACAGACAAAAATCTAAGCATCAAAACCCCTGGAGACAAACCTAAAACATGTGTTTATTTAGCATATAAATTCCATATAAATCCCAGTTACAATGGTTGAAGTGGCAAAAATTCCTTTCAGCTTATTAGAATGAACTTGAATAAAACAACCCAAAACCAGCACGAAAACAACTTCAAGAAGGGACCTTACTGCCTGCCATGCAATGGGTTGGGTGGAAGAAGACCTTGAAAGGTCACGTAGTTCAACGTGACTGTCCATTCTGCCAAGGGCAGGAATACACAGATCAGAATGGTTTGTTTGATTTTTTTTAATGGGTCCTAAATAGACCAAATCCCTACATGTATATATTTTATACATGACTAAGATGGTGAATTACCCTCATATCCAACTAGAGGATTACCATTCTAGGGAGAGGACTATCAGCTGCTGCATACACACTCCATACAAACTGATGAACATGGATTTTGTTTTCAAATAAAGTAGTGAGTCACTCTAGGATCTAAAACATTTATATAGACCATAAACACATCCATAAATTAATATATTAGAAGAATATAAGTACAATATTATATATTTAATTTTTTAATAAGGTGTAAAACATATCCATTTAAAATTTTCCTTTTTGCTCTTTTTTAAGTCTTCTGATTTTCTGAACTGTTTTAAAATATATATCAGATTTGGATCCTAAGGAGAAAATGTTGACAATATATTCTGGACTTGCAAGAGCAAAATGTGGATTACAGTCTCTCTTCTCACAGGCAATATGAACATCATTCACTCTAAGGAATTACAACAAGGATTCCAAATCCTTTCAGATTCTGGGGTCACAGCAGTAACAACCATTGCTTTTGTTCCAAGTCACTGGGGGAAAGGAGAAATTACTGATTTTCATAAAGAATATACACATTTAAGAAATTTTGCAGGGTGTGTGAGTAATATGCTGCAGTCATTCTGCTACTTCATGCCAATTAGTTCAAAATCTGACCTCTGTGTGTTCATAAAGGATACTTCCCAAATCAAACAGTAATCTGAAATTGTTCTACAAGTATTACATACACATAATAATTATTAAATTAATATGCAAGAGCCTTAGTTGCCAGTTTGTCTATCAGAGATACTTAAAAAATATAATCTCACAAATTTATATTTGTTGAAATTTTTGCTATAACAGTTCTCAAATTCTGAGTGTGGTTTATTTTCTTCCTAAGTCAAAGATCATTCTGAGTATCAGCTAGTCATATGGGTCTATGTTAGATACCTCTTGTACTTGGATCAAATTTTCATAGCAATCTCCAATCAGTTTATTCTTAGAAAGCACACAGGAGACTAATCAGGAATATATGAATACAGCAATCATAACCCTGATGTGTTCAAAAGGGTTCTTCATGAGATAACATTAAATATTGTACAACTTTTAGCTTCCTGCAAATGAAGCTCATGATAAAAGCAGCATTGATGTTTTATTTGTTCACTTTATGAACTGCAAGTATGAGACAAAGAACAAAACAGTAAAATAATAAAACCTTTACTCAGCCCATTCCAGTATCAGTTATCTTACTAGTAATATATTATAAAGCAGGAGTATGACTGGTAGATTAGATATACCAAGTTTGATTACTTCCAGCCTGAAGTAATGCTCTGTGCTAATAAGAGCAAATGCTCTGTTCATGTTCTCTGTATACTAGGAGCTGACATGTTTGCCAGCTCTGCTGCAACCACCTAGAGAATGTACTTGTTGCTGCTATGTCACACCTCATGAGTTTCGGCAAATAGTATATACAGCTGCACACAGGAATTGAAACAAGCCACACAGAAGAGCTAAATGTAGTTGCTAGCAGAAATTTCTAGAATAGCCCAGGAGGGTTTTTACAAATCAGGACATGAAGAGTCCCTTATAATCTAAATTTCCCTTGGTGGTTAACTGCTGCTGCATTAGCAAATCTTGTGAACTGGAAAACCTTGCTGAGCTGTCTTACATATAGTTACACCGTTGAAATGTGAAATACAGCTGTTAAGAGTCTTTGAAATCTTTAAGTATTTTCAAATGTATTAATTCAATCACACATCTATTGGAGTTATAGTATGCTATACTTGTTCACAACCCACAGGTAATAGCTGATTAAAACACACATAACAAACATGAACGAAAAAACTTTTAAGTATTTTAAAGGAGAAAAGTGTAATTTAGAATTAGCTGAAAAAACAGCAGCAGACTTTAGAAGAGTGGGAGACAACAGCTCCAAAGCTGCAGACTTATAGACTTATATAATAAGTAAATACTGTAAATACTGTAAATATGTAAATACTTATATAAACCCCAACCCATTTTATGCATTCACAAACTCTGTAGTCTTTTCAACACCACAAATGGCCACAGGATTACAAAAGAGAATTGAAAACAAAGGAAAGTTGGAAGGCCAGCTACTCAAAACTCTCTCAAAGAAAATCACTGAAAATCACTGAGATAATTTCTCAAAAAGGATAGGCAAAGAGGGAAATAAAGAGGAGAAAATATTCCATATGAACATGTTCAACTGTTTCAATTATAAAAACTAAGAAGCATCTAGAAAAAGTTTCAGATATTAAGATGCACGTTTTTCTGCTAAATTTGGGTTCAGACACTTTAAGGCCTTTGTTTTGCTAAGTCAGGTTTAACTTAATGTTAGTTAACATATATTCACATCATAAATTTCTCCCACTAAGGAATCACTCCAATATTGCACTTTGCCATCACTGTCAGTTTTAAAACCTGTCTCTAGATATTGTGCAATAACATAAGGGTCTTTGAAGGTTACAAGAGGCCGATGAGAGATTGTTCTGAAAATTTCCTGGCATTGCAAGGTATTTAAAAGATGTTACAATAAATGTATGTCAACTATACCAACATTCTCCTTTAGTTATCAAAGGTATGCACGCTGTTCCTGTGAAGTAGTAGTAGTAGTAGTATTGACCTGGAACAATTAATATTCTTCACAAGTTTTACAACAACACCACCACTCACAGTGAGGAAAATGTAGTTAACAACAAAGTCTATGGAAGCTATTTCTATTTTAATCAGAAATATGACACCATAAGCTGCATGGAACAATGAAATTAAATCTCTAATTCTGTCTCATGGATTCAGGTAAACTATATCAATTAAGGATACAGAAAATAATTTGTAATCAGGTTTTCCCTGGTAGTGTTAAACAGGTAAGCCTTTGAACTCAAGCAAAGTGAAAACTAAAACAAGTTTTTTGTGGAAAAAATAATATTGTCAGCGTCCTATAGGACTGAGGAACACACTGTGCCTGATCACGCATTTAAAAATCTTACAACAGTATTTCTTTACTAAGGTCAAACTCAGCACCTGTTTAAAAATAACCTGTTCTGAGGGCAAAGGGGATCTTATGCAGACACAAACATCACAGCAGGCCTTCTGGGTGTACAGGATGCTATTATCCTTTGCTTGCTGACAACATACTTCCCTTTATATGGCAAGACCACACTTCTGTCATTACAGTTGCCCTAGTTCTGGAAACATCAAAGTTATTGTTCTGAGAATGCACTAATTTATCCCTTAAAGCAAACATATAAAACAACACATAACACAATAAATAATGCTCACTAGCCATCTCTTTTTTGCCTTAAGATATACCCTATTAATTACTGAAACTCTAAATGGCATTATATTATGGATGATGGGTTTATGAGAACAATAATTTTGAGTTTTTACTCCTACCTTTTCCCTTCCCTAGTCCAAAGTTTTGCTTATATACTAATTTTTTACATTTCACAAAGGTAGCAATAAAAAAGATATCTATAATAGCAGGGAAAATCAGAGCTGAGAATAGGCTGGCTAGAGTGTTCTGCTCCATATTGGCAGAAGACACAGGTCAAGTTCAAATCAATTTAAGTTCTATTTATGAAATAAATGAAAAAGATTTTTGTCAATTCTTCCTACATAAAGTCATTAAATTACAGACATGACATGAAAATTTGTAGGTAACCCCTGTCTTCACTTCCAGATTCTATCAAATTAATTTTTTCACCTTCATTTTAGTTGTCTTTTATACTTTATTCCTGACGCATTTTTCTCTGATTTTCAGTCCTTTACGAATGAATCCAGTAAGACATTGAAAATTTAACAAGTGAGCAAACAACTGCTTGTGTACTTTAGCAGGCTCCACTTCTCACTTGGGAACCACTGCCCTCATATATTGTCAAACCATTTCCATTTACTATAGTATGTCAAACACGTCCAAGTTTTCGGACCTCTGCCTGCAGCCTTCTACCCACCCCACACATCTGCCTGAACCTACTCATCATTTCTGCTTCAGAGAATTTACAATCTAGTTATAAAACCTAAATGAAATCTTACCATTCTTTGTATGGTTCAGCTATTAACAAAACAGGTTTTCAACAGCTGGGCTGGGTCTTGTAGAAACAGTTCTGCTTCTGTAGAAGCAGTTATAAGACAAATATCACAACCACATATACAGAAAAAGAGATTTTTAGAAACTCTACTTCCATGCTATACAACAAATTAAAAACATCATAATGCTTATTGTAAATATTAATTAGTAATGTTAGCCTTGATAGTGTATAGCTATTACGCCTCACATCTCAGAAGTTCCATTGCTGAAATTCCATTTGATGTAAACAAACAAAATAATTCAGATTAGAAAGGACCTCTGGAAGTTATCTATTACAGCTTATGGCCAAAACAGACGCAACTGGAAAGGCAGATGAGGATGCTTGGGTTTTTGCTAGTCCAGTTTCAATTAAGGCTGGAGGTTTCATAGCCTCTCTGGCTATGAGGTGATTCTAATCTTGGGTTTTTTCCCCTCCCCATGTGTATAGTCAGAATGCCCTTTGCTGTAATTGTGGGCCCTGTTGTGTTCTTCTGATGTGCATCTCTGAGAAGGACTTTTCTCTGTAGCTAATCATCAGATAGACAGTTGGCAATAACAGTAAGTCCCAAATACAAACACATATGCATGTTTTTAAAGCTAAATGTTGTTCAATTGCACTTTTCAGGAACAGCTGATTGCACATAAAAAACTAATGTTACTTTCATCAATATAATTTCCCTAGAAAATACAGTGATTATAAGGTTAATTATAATTTTAAACCTGATAATTTGCCATTCCCTTGCCTTTACCTTTGCTAACAGGTTGAAAAAACAGAAAATAAGGCCAAGACTATTTATTACATGCAAAAATATTCATGTCCACAATATACTCAGCACAGGTCAAGACTCATGGTGTTTCTTCCAACTTCACCAATTAGATTGGAAATAAATATTTTTCATGTGTAAGCAAAATTCACTTTGTCAGCCTATGTGTAGTTAATTGAAAGATTCCTAGAAGAAACATTCTGTAGTTAATATTTATGGTTGCTTATAAGACAACTGACTAAACTGGCTTAAGGGAAGTTATTACTGAAAGATACCAAGTCAGCTGTGGCTATATTTAATCTATAATTTGTCCAAGAACATAATGTTTGAAATATCCTGTAAAACAAAACATCACCTCAGCATTTCCCAAATTGTATACAAAATAAAAACAGGCTAACTGCCAAAAAAGAAAAAAACCCCAAAAAGATAAAAATGTATTTAGGTCTCTTTTTGCATACAATGAACCAATTTCATTTGATTAATTGCTTATATTCAGAACTTATAAATAATTGGGCTTCATCTCTTAAGAAAAATTACTATATTCTACAATTCAAGAACTGCTGAATCATACTGTAACTTCCTATATATATTTCTCTGTTAGAGTTTCATACTACTGCAGATAGAAAAATTAGCATTGGAATATGAAAGCCTTGATGCCAAGGAACTGGATCTCTCTGAAAGATAATGATTTCATATGGAAGAGAGTAAGCTGATTTCCGGAGTTATTCTAGAAAAACAACCTCCATGTCATTACTCCATCTCCTCATAAGTATAGAACAACATCTTCATAATAGGTGATAGAGCATCTTTAGGTCCAAAATGTGCACTGTTTACAATTCAAGTAAAGCAATATGAAAGGTATGCACTTAAAATAGTGAGTTTATTTTAAACTGAATCTAGCATCTCATGAATTCAGCACTCAGAATTTCTTAAGTGCAGTGGAACCTAACATTAAGTACTTTGATTTGTTATCTTCTCTAGGAATCAGTCAGAACATTGGCTTCACTTTCAAGGGAAGGAAATTACTTTCAACAAAGTATCAGTTTAACAATCCTCTAAAGTGTCAAGGTATCTGATCAGCAGATTAAACAAAGTATGTATTCAGAGTATATATTTAAAAATTATGGTCCATCAATGTTATCATAATCAAAAATACACTTGATCTAAATTGCAAGAAAAACCATATGAATACCCATTAATTTTTTTATCCTATATCATCACAGATTTTTAGTCTGAATTTACATAAGAAGGAGGTGTCTAATCTGAATACAGAAAATGAGCACTGGTATTTCACATTAGTTGCTGAAACAATCATATTGGCTGCCACTTCTAGCAATGAGATTGTGTAGCTTATTTTACTGACTTGTAAAACCATTCCTAGTTCCAAGTACCTAAAAGCAATGCCAGTCATAAATAACCAGCAATTACTTCTCAGCAGTTGAGAATGTACAGAGAAAAAAAGGTATCAAATATTTTCCTATAAGAGTTGTCAAAGTTTCTTAAGGTTCAAGGAAAAAGCATTCAGGAAACATATACTGATACCTTTCTGATATATACATGGCAGCAGATTCTGCTACAGCAAAGTATATTCCTAGCATCTAAATTATAGCTATTTCAAAAGGTAAAAGCAACATTTTTCTAAACCAAGGCAGGTTCCAAGTTCCTTTTGCTCAACATGACCTTCACAGGACAGTCAGCCATCCTACTGTAAGGCAGAGTTAGAGGATCAGAAACAGCTTTCCAGCCAACCAAATCACCTCTGCAATTTCTGCAACATTCCAAGCAGCTGTCCACTTAAACCCAGGACCTCTGACACACTGTGACTGCTCATCATCTAAAATAATATAAAAAACTATTCTATACTGTTCCATTTTTTAAAATTTCTATTGAAAAGGTAAAAATAATGTCGTTTAGTGAAATAGGTTTTTTCCTCTTCTTCATTTGCCTGATCACTAAAAGGTGAAGTAAAAATAATTAAATTGAATTAATAAAATAGCTAATTTTGAGATTGAAAATTACTGTTAACACGCCTCCAACAGCAGAACGTAGGGCCTCCTTCTGTAACAATTAGCTGCTAACACCTGATCATCCTACAATTTGAAGATCGCAACATAACCATTTTTTCTCACATCTTTCTCACTTTCCAAAGAATCAGGCATATATTTTGGTGTAACTACAAATTAACTTGTTTTTATTATTTTTATCCTAATCTAGCTGAGTTGCAACACTACTACAACTCACAGTTATTCCAGTTAAACACGGATAAGTCAATATAATTATCAGTATATACAGTACCAATTCAGTAGCATCAAAATTAAAGCTGTTCTACGCAGGATAATCTACAGATCTGTATTTTTAAGTATTTTGCTTCTGAGGTGGGCAAGACTGTAATCTCCCTCCACTTTCACTACAATGGGTCTTAAAGAAATTTTATGCTACTTACCTCAGAAGTAAATTCAACCAAATACCACAGACTGTGCATCTGACTTTAATTATTTTTGTCAAGTCTCTCAATGCTGCATTTTAAATCACACACAAAGACTATATTATATCCAGGAAAACCTAAAACAAACAAACAAACCAACCAAGCCCAAAACCTAAAACAACTGAGAAATCAATGAAGTGGATTTAGTAAACTTCCAATGTAGTATTCTAATAGATACTCTAATAAACATTAAACACACAAGAATTTGTTTCTTAATTCAACAGCAAGGTACTTAATTCAATAGAAGGACCAATAAAATCAAAATCAACCAGAATATGAATTTTGCACAGCACTACTTACAATACTACAGTAGTCTTCCCAATTATTCCATCAATGACTCAATCAACACTTCTTTCACAAACAGCAAAGACCATCTGACTTCCCCATCATTACCTCTTTAAAAATAAATATTGTTATTTTGAAATCTCCAACTTTCAATTTAATCACTAAACAATCTGTAAACTGTAACATTCATTTATGATTTATGTAACTTTTTGGCCTAGAGTTTAGCCAGACTCTTTTCAGCAGTGATTCTTGCAATCAAGTCTTATCAACTTCCTAGTCATATCCATAAACTTTAAGTGTAACAACCATAACTTTAACAGCAACAGCTTCTTTCCTCCACAACTGCTCATTTTCCACAGTAATGCAATTACTGCCTATTAAACCCCTCCTGAGCACTTCATAATACAACCAAGGATCATATACAGTATCTGAAAAGTTTCCTTAGAAATAGGATTTTACTTTATAAATAGAAGATGCAAGGCTTTCTTCCACCAACTGTATTAACACACATATATAGTATGATACCCACACTAAGAATAGATCGTAACACAGATAATAAAAGTAGAACCACATATTTGATTTTTATCAAGGAAAGGAATGAGAGGTTTTGTTTGGTTTTTTTTTTTCCCAAAAAAAAGAATAGGAAGAACAGAATAGGAAAAGATTTTCTGAGGTCACTGAGGCATAGAAACTAAAGTGATTATTTAGCTTCTGTGTCAGCACAACCTCCTTTGCAGTGTCCTACCTGACAGAAGACAGATGACTTGGTACCGAGACCTAAGTACAAACAAAAATAGAATAGAAATTGGAAGACTTAAGAAGGCCGAGCAGAGGTATTCGTAAAAGGTTGTCCAGTATTTTAGTCAGAAAGACGCTTTCTTAAATGTAATGCAAGAACCATTAGATATCCATTCACATTATATCTATCAGAATTTAGTAGAAAATCTTTTCATAATTACAACTAATTCAAATTCAAGGCAGTTCCTTCAGTAAGTACCTTCTTACTGATATTTATTTTACTAAGCTAGTCTCAATAATGAAATTCCAATTAGTGATCTTCTATGAATAGCATATATTCAGTTTGCACAATTTGAGAACTCTTTTGTTTTCATCAACTAAACAAGACTACATTCCTTCAAAAAATTGCATTATTCAGATTTGTGTGTGTAGGCTGAAATTTGTTGAACCATCACATAAAATCATCACTGCAATTATCTTTTCCAGTTCTCATTTCTGAACAGATGCCAGTGAGGGACACAGCGGCAGAAACAACCTCAAATGCAGTACTTTGATTCTTCCTCCAGAATGATGATCTGAACTGTATTTTTCCAAGATCAAGCTCATATAAATGCTTAGCAGCTTACCCAAAATTAAGGAGTTTACTGAAAGGTCTGAGTATAATCTTACAGTCAGAGGAAGAAGTGACAGAAGCCACTTAATAGCCTTAATAGCCTAAGGATAAGAAGGATAGGAGACAAGAAGTATGATTTGGAGTTTTTTTTTAATGTGAAGGAATTTTCTATGTAGAAAGTTGGGTTAGTAT
The DNA here is from genome assembly GCF_031753505.1 of Anomalospiza imberbis. Classification (NCBI taxonomy): domain Eukaryota; kingdom Metazoa; phylum Chordata; class Aves; order Passeriformes; family Viduidae; genus Anomalospiza; species Anomalospiza imberbis. Next base: position 26,451,431 of record NC_089685.1, on the reverse strand, counting down.
TTAAAGCAATTATGCTCCTATATGAGAACTCAAAAGAAGCTGACAAAATATACAACACTTATTTCCTTATTTTTAGCTGACCTTTAAAAACATATTTTTAAACATACTGCCCATTTAGCTTTTATAGTTCATACTTTTAAAAGCAGTTTACCATTCAGGATGTACAGAACAAACAGCATGGTTCCCTTATTTTTTTCCTCAGATTAATTTAGCATAGCTGTTTTTATTTTACACATAAAAACACATTCTAAATTAGCAATGGAGGGACACCTGGCAACCTATCAAGCAAGTTCCTGCTCTCAGTCAAACATTGGAGAAGGTGTTCTCTCTATTACAGACATAGTACAACCTTTAAATTAACCACTACCTTTTTTTGACTTCAAGGTTAAAATTAGTGTCTGTGAATATTTACAACCTTAACTTTTCATCATTTGAAAATCTAAGCATCAAGTTTTTTTCTAAATTAAGACAGGAATTTTGGAATAAAAAGACGGTATGATTGTACAATCAGGACAGGAGGATTTCCATAAAGGCAACCAAAATGAATTCTAGGCCTAAAAATCATTCTTTGGCAACATCTTTTTACAACAATGCCTGCATTTCTACACAGTAAAAAAAACAAATTACATGCAGGTTACATTGGCAAAAATATCCCTTAATCTGCAGTAGAAGAGCACTATCTCTATAAGTGCTGGGAAGTGCAGCTGCAAAATATATTCCCAGGAAACTGCATGAGCTGTACAACCCCCACTGTGACACATACAGCTCCAGCTACGATGCTGCTGGCACTCAAACTTTACAGAGTGAAACCAGCTGAGAGAACACTACGTATCTTGTAACTCATTCCCCAATATCTGATAAAGTTCTACACAACTGTTGAATTCTACCTCAGCTAAGCTCTTACAAAATAGATGCCTGTTTCAACACAAAAGTAACTGAAAAATCCAGGTCTGCCTGGCAAAAACAAGCATTCGTCTTTGAAAGATGATGTCATGTGCTACATGACTATTTTTCCTCTTTGAAGACAAACAAATGCATTTTTCAAACTAAAAATATAACACTTTTTTATTTTTTTAAATCCATTTAAGAGATGGAAATATAATACTCTGGAACACAGAATTACTGAAATTACTTCATTTATTTAAAAATTATTCCTGATCTGATTTTCAGTGTATTAAGTCCCAGTAATATAGCAGTACCTAAAGTGTGTGATCAAGTGATCAAGTTAAGAACCAAAACATTTTGTTTAGTTCTGAATCAACTTAAAATTGCGAGTTCAAAAGTTACAGCATGTAACATTGAGCTCTCCTAATTCTGGTAACAATAAAAATTGTTCAAGCTAAAGGGAAAAAAATATTCTAAAGGCTGAGGTAAGATATAACTATCTGTAAAGCACTAAACTGCAATTAAAGAAATATTTTTAAAGACTAATGCCATTTTAAATATTTTGTCTAAAACAAGGTAAATGCACATTTGTGCATACAGTGGCTAATTTGACAGCTATGATTGAGATGAGTGATTCAACTACATCAGATACAAAGACCAAGACAACAGAGAGACATGCAGTCTTCATTCAGTACCTTTACCAAGTACTTGAGTACTTGGGTGCTCATTTGTAATCAAGTCATAAAATAAATATATATATATGTATATATATATATTTATATGTATATATATATATATGTTTATCAAGAACTAGATTGGAAAATAGAGGAAAAACTTCTGGATCTGCAAGCAGTATCAGAATCATGACCACAGGCTCACTGGTTCTCTTCTGAGGCATTGAGGACCACCAAGACTAACTCACCTCTTTGCTTTCTTCATACCATCAGAGATACCACCCAGAAGGATGGCTGCTGTTTCTACCACAATTCCTAAAGGGATTGTTGAGATCCCAACTAGCAAAGTTCATTGTAAGTAGAAGGTCAATAGCCAAAACTTGGAGCAAAGACATGAGTTTGAATGGCCCTGGTCATGCTGCCGTGAAGGAATATTTTACTTCAGCTCTTTTTCTGCAAAAGACCACCCTTCCTCAACCTCTAAACTGTCTTCTGCTACAACTTGGCAAAGAGGAGACAGTGGACAAATGTAAAGCAGCCAGAAAGGATACAAAACAAAGGTTTACATATCTATTTGCCTATCTCAGTCACACCAATACTTTCTCAACTGCATTTCTGAGGGGATCAGTAAAAGAGCACCTGATGGGACATTGGCCTTCCTCATTCATGACTTACCTAAATCAGGCTCTGAGGACGAGCAAGTGAAATTCATGCATATATGTGAGTTATAGAAATAATAAGTAAACAATCAAAATGAAAAAGATAAAAGTATTAACCCATTTACACAATAGAAGCATTGTATAGCAAAATTAAGTCTCAAAAACTGACTAGTACAAAATCACATCCAGATACTATATCTTGCAAGACTTTATCACACAATTAAAAACTTAACAATACAATAAGGAAGCAGGCCAAAACTGCTTCTAAAAACCTGTATCATGAGGTTACTTAAAAGTTGTTACTGAAAATGTAAACATTGAATGATATTTTATACTAAAACTATCCAATAAATTATTTTTCATTTGTTCAACTTCCTTTGTATTGATCTTAAAAGTACTTTTGCAATACTCTGATCTGATTATCCAGTGGACTTCCTAAAGACTAAGAAAAGTTTCCGTACAGTGCATGAATACAACTTTTCTATGTGGATCTACATAAACTCCATCAAGATTAGGGAAAAGTTTCCAAACATACAAAAACCTCCACAGCATTTAAAATACTAGTTCTCATACTCAAACATACAGCAAAGTGAAAATAACCAATGCAGATGGCTCAGACAGAATCACAAACGTTCACGGAGTATAATAAGAATGAAACTGTAAATTTTGTTTACTGATCAGACAACGTTCTCATTTTCTGTTCAGTCTATTAATTACTAATCAGTTATACTGACTCTTTTAAACAATCACCAAAGCATGACTTGGGCAGAGGGATGCACACACAGACAGAATCACATTTTACAGTAATCATTAAGTGACCTGAAATTGATGTCCTTTTGCAGTATTATCTGTAGCAAATATGAATAAATTCATATTTCTAGCTAGACTATTTACAGAAAATTTTACATGACAGAAAATGAGACAGATCACAGTGCTAATTTTAAGTGTCTAGCAAAAGAAGAAAATTGTTTTACAAATTACCACTAGAGTGAAGAAGTAGGCAAACAAATGGGACAATTAGAAAAGATATATGACAAAAAGGCAGGCAGATAATATGGCTTCCAAAGACATTTTTGTTACACTTTACATAATGTGCATTTCACTTACAAAACTAAAACCTTAAGCTTAAACTCTCCAAGCATATAATACGAGTATGTATTATATCCCTGAGTCAGTTATGAGCACTTTGACATTCTGTTTCTATATTATATTAAGGCTGAAATGGAGTTTCTGTCCTCTGTTAGTCTTCAGTATTTTCTACAGCGAAACACTGCCACCTTTTGGCTTGATACATAGGCCTCCCAATTTTAAATGTAGAGCTCTATTTTTTGCTCCATTTGTCCTTTATTGAGGTGGTTGAATCCTTGAGATCTTATCTAAAATTTTATTCAGTAGACATACTTCACCAGAAAGAAAAGCATATAGCACTAGTCAATAAGGAAAATTTTTCTCATAAGTACATAGCCAAGCAACTTAAAACTATACTTCTTTAAACCACATAGTGTTGTATCTATTTTCTATCTCACAACTCTTTGTTCTTGGCAGTTTTGGTACACATATACACTGCATCACCTGATACATTGCATTTCATTCTTTTCAAGTAAAAACTTGGTAATGCATTCTTTGAACATCTGAGATTCGAAAGCAGATGATAGCAATAACAATAATGCATTATTTAAAATGTTAGGTTCCTTGCTCATGTATATACCTACATTATTGTAGATGAAACACTAATAGTTCAACACCTACATAAGCATGTATTGAAATGTATGCAAAATTACTTACACCAGTGACACAATGTCCCCACGTTGTACATTGTAATTTCTAATACTCCAGTGGTTCAAGAGTACTACATCAGATGCTTTTCTTCCCCCAGGATTCAAAGAAGGCTGAGAGAAGGGGATAAAAATAGATCTACATTTAGGTCTACATTTCCTTTATCAATCTTCCACCTAATTATCTTTCCATCAACAGGTGAAACCCATTAAAATTGGTAAAAAACATGGCCACTTACTGTAAGAGGCCAAGAATCTTTGTATTACAGGAAATACATTTGAAATACACTTCTTTATTAAATGATATGTTAAATATCATTAATTTATGACAAACTCTAGTTCACATCTTTCAATGCACTACTGCATGCAAATCAGATTACATAGGATACATAGTTATGGCAAGCCTGATGAAAGAAGGGATTGCTGTTACTGCTTACCATTTAATATTAAAATCAAAGGAGAACCAAGTACACTAATTCCCAGGAAAAAAAAAAAAAACAAACAAGCATTTCGCAGGCATCTTACTATTTATAAAAGCATAATGCACTAAAAATGAAATATGTACTTGTAGCAATACTAATTTCAGCATCCTTTGCAAAGGAGAAAACAAGCTCTACCTACAGCATATACTGACACTGGCAATAAATGTGGGCCTTCCACAATATGACACAAAAGGGCATTAATAAAAATAATAAAGTAATTAATGCATCATTAGGAGGTACATCAAATCCCCCAAAATTATTTTGTGTGATATGATACAAAACCATGGTACCTGATCAATGCTGCCTCTGATTTAACTCTTGGGAAAGGGTAGAGGAAGGAAGAAGTCCACCACAGTACTGTCTTTATTTATGTTTGCAAGGCTTAATTTAAAACAGAGACACAGAGACTCCTTTTACTAGACAGAGATAATTTTAAAGTATTCCAGACTGAAGTTTTCTAATAGTTTATTTCTCAGAAAGCTGTCTTCAAAGAAAATTGCTGTATCTCCCAAGCTGGCAAAGAGAATCGCTAATGTATATTCTAGAGTTAGGTGATAAATGCAATAAAAAGCACAGTGCTGAAATTAGGCTACCCCTCCTTTGTATGGAAACTGCAATATAAGCTAAAGATTTTGTTGTTGTTGCTGTTGTTGTAGAAAAGGCACTTACACTAGAAGTTGAACCACCACATAAACCACTGGACTTTCACTGCTGATATTCCCCTCTCCAAACTGATGGTACCTTGGATGAGTAAACCAACAGGGGGACTGAAATTAACTCTTCTCAACCCTAGTAATTACACAGTATCAAATTTCATTCTATTGTTAATCAGTAAACTTTGCTTTCAAATAAAATGGTTATTTAGTATTTATTTTTAACTTCAGAACCAATTTAGAAGTGCTGATTTCTTTTTATTACAGTTTCTTCATTCATCATTGCTAAACAGATTGGTTGACAAAGACATACTTCAAGTGGGATTTGTGAAAAATTAGTTTTTCAAGGTGCAAGAGGAAGTCATGTGGTAGGGTCCTCAGTAGGTGTAATTCACATGAACAGTAAGCAATATGCTAGGTCAAAAGAATAAACATGGTAGGGAGAAGGGGAGGGATATGACATCATATGTTTAGTTAAAGAGCAAATGAGGTTAGTTACCTTTTGGGCTATTGGCAAATTTCCAGTAGGGTAAATCAGGGGATCAAAGCAGATCACTTTAACATCCATAGAGATATGGTCTGAGTCTAAGCTATAAATATATTAATACTCATTGATGTTTTATTTACTCGACACAATGCACTGCAAGAACCAGATAAATGAAAGCCAGGAGCTAATTAGCAGTTATTTTATTAGTATTTCTTAATCAAGATTTCCAGAATTATTTATCACCTTTACAGCATTTTCGACCAAAGGAAAATATTTACATACAAGTGACTTACATACAAACTCACAAACAATTCAGTCATACTCACTTTGCCAAATGCAGGTACATAGGGGCCAGAAGCTTCCAACACTACTGAGTATAAGGCTAATCTTACAAAGCAGGAATCATATATATGACACATTCTCACAAATCAAACTCCTCAGTATTCAAAGGTATCTGCCTTAAAAGGCCAAAAGAGGGGGATGAAACAAACAGAAGGCTTAAAACCATTGTTCCAAAAGATAATGTATCTCACTTAGAAATACTTAGATACTTAGAAAATATCTAAATAAGTGTTCACACACTTCTTGTATCAAATAAACTTACATCAACTACATCATACAGAGAAATACACCAGCCCTAGTTGCACTGTCTCAGTTGACTCCTGTTTTTTTCCACATTTAAACAAAGGAATTACCTTAGAATTTAAATGCATTTAGATATTGCATAAGTGTTTTTATCTTAAAGCACTCTACATGCATTTTAACAATACCTGACCTCATTTTGACATACAGAGTGGATATTCAACTCATTATACATTAGAATTGTGTTCAAGATAAATACAACAGTGTATGCTTTTTGCTTCTCTCCCACAAAAAAACCTGAAAAACGTGCAGACAATAATACTATTTTGTTAGAAGAAACTGAAGGAAAACTAGGAGATAACTATTCATTTGCATCAACAATCACTATTGTCTATTAAAAAAATAAAAGGCAAAATAATCTTTCAGCAAGCCTTTCTCTATTGTAAAAAACACTAATTGAGATTCCACAACAAACAAGTATAGAAACAATACAACTTATTCCTCATTATATTTTAACTAGTAGTAAGGTTTCAAGTCTAGCAAAATCAAAATACAACTTCTGCAAAAGGAGTCAACAAATAGGGTCACAAGGGCTTTTCATAAGAAACAAAATGACACAGAGGTTTCTTCCTTCTAGCCTGAAGCATTATAACTTCTTTGCTCAAGTTTTTGGTATAGAAGCCTGCTACAAATAAGGCACACAGGTCTTAATTTAAACTGTGGTGCAGAAGCCACAAAACATTACTCTTTCCAATTACTAACTAATCTAATGCTAAAAGCATGCAAATTGAGATCCCCAGCGATATGATGAAACCTCATAGGACATGAGGTTCCATAAGTAGGAGGGTAAAAACATGCCCTTTTGCTATAAATAATGATTAACTTGATAGTTGTTGTGCTGCTAGTGAAGGTCACAACTTATTTGCTTGTAGCTTGGGGAACACAAAGAATATTCACATGAGCTTACAGGCTTAGGTACAGTAATCCTAATAACAAAGTTAGGAGGAACTGCCACAGAATAATTACAACTGCTATTATGCATAATGGAACAGAACATTCAATAATGTTTGCTGCAGAAACATGAGTGCTTCATCAGAGATCGCTGCTCAGGCCACTTCCTGTAATCCTTGGTATTGAACTGTTTGCAATAGAACTTGCATATAAAGCTGCACATACACTGTCATTTTCTATCCTACTTGAAAACAGTCCATTTGATTCAATGAATTTACAAATTTATGTATTCATGAGGGGCTCCTTTTCCATATCTTTATGTCCGTAATACCTGGCAAGCAATGAAACTCAATAAAAAAATAACATAAATCAATATAAAGATGTCCATATGACAACAAACATTTTAAAGGATACAGCCACACTACAAGAAGTCACACAAAAAAAAAACCTGCAACAGTCAATTAAGAAATCTTACTACTAGTTATTTTTTTCACTTGCATTTAATGTTGTAAACAGATTACAACTCACTAGAAACACACTATTAGTAGAATGCTAGATGAGCACATCAATCTAAAATCCTAAGCAATAAAACTACCTCATGTGATGATTAAAAAACCCAGCAAATTTGGAAATGAAAGAGAAAGTAATGAAGCTATTAAAACTGTTAAAATTATAAACTGCAATAGTTCACAGTTATTCCCTATAGGTTAGAGTTAATACACATACACACTGAAGTCAGCACAAGTGAAATTATGACAGGTGGCTGAAAGCACTGAAAAATACAAAATCAGCTGGAGACAATACAATGCATGAGGTCTGTCTTAATTGGTTAGGTCAGAAATTTTTATTTTCATTAGAAGCTTTATTCATATGCATACCAAGGTGTCAAAAAGTGTTCCCATCATCAGTACCTATGAAGCAGCAGTAAGACTGGTCCAGAACAAAAGGAGAAAGTATAGGGGGAGAGAAAGTGCACAGCAGAGAACAAGAGTAGGAGAGCAAGCATGACACAGAGAAATTTATTTTTGCTTCTTGTCTAACACATTTAATTTCAGGCTCAGCAGGAGCCAAAATTATGAGTACACAAAGCCAGATAGACATTTTAGAGGTCTATTACTAACAGATTCTTTGGAATCTTACAATGATATCAAATTGAGACAATAAGGTATCCCTGGAAGCATGTGATTGAAGAATACAATTTGACTTCAAATTCGCTGAACTTCAGCCTTCCTCATACCTATGGCTTTCAGATATATTTGACATAGATCACTCTTCCAAAGAACACAGTTAACAGACAGAATTGCAACATGACCAGTACTCCCTCAAGCTACTCTTAAAGAGAGGTATATATTCCTTATAATTGTGTCCCTGTCAGACTTGCTTAGATGTCTAATAAATCTTGGCAAGGAAATTAGTATCTTATTAAAAGCACTAGGACTTTTTTTTCGATCTGAAAAATGACCATATGCATAGAAGTTTAAAACAAACCTCTATTTCAACTCTGTTTCAGAATAAAACCAGAGAGTTTTACAGATACTGAGATGTCAATAAAATTATAAATGTCAGCTTTCAAGCTATTTTTCAATCAACAAAGGGAATGTTTAGTTAACAGATACAGCAAGGGAAAAGCTTCAATTTTAATAATCCAGTGAATATATATTGTTTTCCTTTTGTCAGGTTGTATAAATCTAAGCAAATGACTGTATTGTGTAGCATCCCATGAACTCCCTGCTCTCAGTCAATTCCCAAGTCCTCTGCCTTGGCAACGGCAGTGACTAACCACCACAGAGTAGTCCTCCTGGGAGGAAAAGACAGACTTTCCCATGGACTTCCCCGATTTCTCGTTTCCCTGTTCCCTCGTTGGCTGGATACCCCTGGTGGCTGTGCCCTGCCCAGCCCATAGCTCCGCCCCCCAGCCCTTCCCCTTCTTAAGCTGCCTGCACCACATGGTGGTCCCCTCTTTCTCATTGGGTTCCCTTCAGTTTCATGTGACCTCGCTGGAATAAAACCTTGCAAAAAGAGCCTTTCTTGCCTCTATCCCTGAGCCAGCTGCGGTGAGTGTGGTGTGGGGATCTGACTGCCTGAATGTTTACCCAACCTGCTTTTCTACAGGAGAGGTTTGTTGGCAAAAGATATTAGGCAGCAGCTCCCACCATCCATTTCCTGCATTTTTAGTATTGTTTTTCAAATCTTCCATGGATAAACCACAGTCAACTGTGCTCCTCATTGAGTAGCAAAGCAACACTCCAAAACAATACCAGAGCGCTCTCAAACACTTGGGACTGACTTCAAAGAAAACATAAAACTGGTATACTAACCAGAGTGACACAACAGACTTGTGGAGAAGGAAATCTAAGAAATTTCTTTCCATCTACTGAAGCAAAACTATTAAGCACTAATAGATGTCAAACAAAACATAATAGATGTCAAACAAAACACTACATCAGAGGCAGAAAAAGATCAAACAATAAATGGCAATGTGGCTTGCTAAAAAAAACCAACACTTCAAAATTTAAATGCTCATGTCACACTCACTAGTAGCAAAAAAACCCAAAAAAACAGAACTAAAAAAAAGGCAGAAAGCCAAAAACAGAAAATCCAACATGAATCTGCATCTTATAACATTCCATGTGGCTCTAGATTTGCAATAGAGGCAAAAAGCAGGAAGATGGAAAACAGACTTGTACTCATCTGGTTCATTTTGTACTTCTCTAGATACTGTGCTATATATTTTAATTTCTCCTGCCTGAATATAGCAAAAAGATAGCAAAACAGGTTTTTTTCACAGTTTTGCCTTCCTCTCCTTTTTAGTGCAAATTTCTGGCTCTGCAACTGCAAGCCCTGAGATTGTCCTCTCTTTCACTGGTCATCAATGATATTTAGAAAAGCACCTGCGAAAAGGGTAATAATAACTTATGTTACACCTAGCTTTTGGCCTTGGATTGTAGAATTACTGGAGTAAGATTATTTTACTTTCATCCCCATTCTTGATGTGAGAGCTGCCTGCTGAGGTTTCTTGACAGAATTTAAACATCAGATTACAGACTGCCACAAAAGACACAATGCCACCTTGCTATTCCCTCCTCCCCACCACATGCTTTTTAGAACATTAAACATAAAGCAGCCAAGTGCAGGATCAAGCCTAAGTTTTCTAGCCCATGTGTAAATTCTGCATAATTCAAACTCCAGCAGCTGATCTTGATTGCTGTGAAAGCACTCTTCAAGGTTCTGAGCTTATTAAGACAATCAGAAAAGAGAGCTTGACATCCAAGAATCAAATCCTTACTCTCTACTAGTTGGAATGTTGCAACACTGGAACAAAATGCATCATAGTTATCAGTGGTGATGCATACCAACAAGCATATGATTTAAAATGCAAAGTAATAATATGGAAATTTTCTATCTACATTAAAATATAGCTTTTTCAAGACCAAATAAAAGGTGGAAAAAATAGTGTTCATGAGTATTTATTTATCATCTAAATGTTACACATTCTATTTATATTTACTTGTTACTCTGTATAAGCATTCAATATAACCAAAGTAAAAACAGTGAACTGATACCTATTTCCTGATAAACATAGGCAATAATAGTAGGTTCATGCCACTTTCAGTATTCTTCCCTGCAATTGTGCCATATGTGTTCAATAGTAAAAACAAGTATAGCAACAACAGTTCTACCATACAGTTACTATAATGTAGCTACTAAAAATTAATAAAGACTCTTTGTGAGTCCTCAATTCAATCCCAAGAGACAAAATATATTGCTCCACATATTTCTAAATGTCTAGGAATATATCAAAATAATCTATCAGTATTTCTCCATATATTTTCTTTTTACTGACACAGAATTTTGGGAAGTTTTCTTCTCAAAATCTTTTCTTTCACATCACAAAATATTTAACAAAATTGAAACTAAACTATTCCATGCTAGAACATCATTTAATAACAATTGAGAAAATGATTTTTTCCCCCTTGCTATTATCAGTGGAGAGATACCTTTTAATTTCCTGACAGACAAAAGATATTTCCAGCAATACCTGCATTGATGCTCCTTCCACCCTTGCAACACAGGCAACTCTATCCAGAAAAGTCACAGTTACAGGAACGGCAACAAAAAAACCTTTAAAAAAGGCTTTAATGTATCTCTTTCCCAAACCCTGAGCCTGCGCCATAATCTGAAAAACACAAAGGAAAGAAAAAAAGTCATTAAAGAAAAAATTTGACGTAACATCAACATGCAGCAATTCAACACAGAATAATTAAGAATATTTTTATTATCTGTTAGAGTTCACAATATCCAGAGTGAAAAAAAAGAGTGTGCACACAGAATGGAAAAAAAAACCCAAACCAACAAATCAGAAATCTTCATCAGATTTTAAATGTCTATTTTACAGAACAGAGCGTGATACTTCACATTTACCCTTTAGCTAATTTGAACATTTCTTGTGATCCTGTGCTAGCAGAAGTACTTGATAAAAATGATTCAAGGTGGCAGGTAAGCAAGACACAAAGTGATGCAACCAGAAAAAATTTAATAACGCATTTTGGAAAAAAGAAGCATTGCAAATAATTTTCTCTGCATACACTGGTATTTATTCATTTTTCACCCCCAAAGGTGGACTGTGTTAAGCAAAGGAAAGGTATTTGCAACACATCACCTTTTCTTTATTAAATATTTTCACAAATGAAAATGCACAAATGCACACTGGTGGTAACTGCAAACATAAAATGAATTCAAATTGTCACATATATCATAGGGACACACCATAACATGATGACTCCTTGTTCACCACTCCATCACAAAGTTAAAAGCATATTGGCAGACTAGGCACCTATGTAATGACACATGGGATGATTCCACTCCAACTCCATGTATTATACTATCTCTCATCTCTTTATTTAGCCCTGAACCACCAAACATGCTTGGAAAATACCTACAAAGTGCACTGAAACACCAGTTTTTTGTTTGTATTAGTCACTCCTCTGAAAAGCAAGCTGATTATCCAGGTACTGCTGCATAGACCTGAGCATAATTTACATAACTGCAGATTTAGTATAAGAAATGCTGTCTTTTCACCTATTGGCAACAACTCCCTTTTAAACTGGTGCTTCCACCCAATAAATCCCTGATAGATCAGCTTGTGTTTATATCCAAGAATATAGTTATTTTTCAATTAAAATAATGAAAAGTGTAAATATATGCAGTTTCATTTAATCCTCTTACAAAGTACTTAAAATTTCACAATATAATCCTTTTTTCTTTGTTGCATTTTCAGAAACATGGAATTGATTAACTAATTGTATGCAGAATATAAATTGATATCACTCTGATGAAATAGTACTGAAGGTAAGATTTCTGTCACAGAAAGAGCTTCTTAATTCCAAAAAAACATAAAACTTAGAGGAGAAAACTCAGTTCTACAAAGTAAGCCATCTGCATATTTGTCACTAGAATTCTTTATAGATATTAACAGCTTTGCAATGACAAGATCTGTCTTCTGAGACTATTACTTCTGACATTCACCTTCAAAAGTTTTTAATTATTTTTTAAGTGGAAACATTTCATCATCTGTAACTTGCTCATAAGTTTAAATTTTCATAATGCTTATAATTCAGTTATTTTCTTTCTGAACATTTCATGAAAACATTTTCAATTTGCATCAACCACTTTTACAAATAATTTGAAATATGTTGTGAAACAGAACAAAAACCTCAGCATTTCAAGACAAAAGCTATAGGATTTACTCTCAGCTTATAATTTAAGAACTGATTATTAGATTCAATCCACCAAAAGAGACTATTGCCTCAAACAGCAAAACTTTACCTTTGGAAAATACACCACAAAAAAACAAAATCTCTAAAAATCAGGGTTTTGTCCACCTTCTGACTACATTATTGCCTACACCTTAATACCCTTCTCTCAGCCTATTTACTTTGAACTTTGTGTCTTGAATTTTGTGGCTGGAACTCTACTTCTCTGCTATGAGGTCTGGCATCTCAGACCTCCTCCACTAAATAGCAACGTCAGCCACAAAACCCCATCTCGAGACCTTACCTACAAATATATTCACCATGTTCTCTAGAGTAACTTGAGCAGGAAAAGATTCTCTGACACATGCATCACAATATGGCTGATTTAAGAATAGTTTTTAAAAATTCAGAAATCAAACAACTTTACTTATCTTAAAATTACTCACAGTCAAACATTTTTTTCATTAATAATGAAATATGAATATTCATCCCATCCTTTCTACTAAATCCATGGACAGATCTTGTTACAAACTTCTTGCAGAAGCCCCATGCTAGTATCTACAGAAAAATCCAGTATCTGAAGAGATGTAATTGGTCAGACAATCCACAGGAGACCAACCATATGCTTCCTAGAACTACAAGCTAATTAATAGAGATGGAGAATCTAGCAGTCAGGTTAAAACTGCTAAGACAAAATGCTTCATTCTCAGTACACCACTTGAACAAGGCAACACCAGCAGTATTAAGCAGCTGGGGGCAACACTGGAAATTAAAGTCTTGCATTTGTGGGTTTGAACACATGTAGCATTACATGGCACAATATCAAAAAACATGAAGACAAAAGCACCAGCAGCACCCCTACAAGCAATCAATTTGCAAAGCCACCAAAACCAACAACAGCTCATGTGCTGAAGGACTTCTCTACTTGTCCTGAATTTTCTCCTCTCCTCCCCTCTCCTCCTGGTAACAGATGAAACCACTGGTTTCATCTTCCCTGTACAACAAAATGATGAGTCCTTCATTTATAATGATGAGCTACATTCTGAACTTTTCCTGGTTCCACACCTCCCACAGCAAAGGACACCTTTTCCCCATAACACAAACTGAGCCGGTCAGCAGAAGCCTTTTTTCCCAAAAGACAGCAAACATTTGCACACACATTTCAAGAAGAAATTTTTTAAAATAAGATTATTCAAGAAAAAGAAATTATTTATTCAAGAAGAATTATTTTTAAAAAATCCATCTAAAACCTTATGTCCTTTCATATAGTGAAACATTTTCAACACATAGGTTAAGTTACCACATGTCAGTATCTGACTTAACAGTGCACACATTTTTGCCAGGTCTGTTTCATAAACCTTCCCCTCTAAAAAGCACAGACAAGTAAATGCACATGCAGAGTTCCCATGCAACTGTTGACAAAATGGTTCATCACCTAACTGCCAGTAAATGGGAAGTTTCCCCTCATTCTTTCAAGTTGTCTTACACTGCCACAGGGGAAGGGCTGGAACACAGGCAGCAGAAAGGCAGTTTGCAGCATCACCTTCTACCAGTAACTGGACATGTGAATGGATAATCCTCAACTGATAAATATTGCTGGATTAAAATGTGCAGTATTATCTTTTCTTAAACTTTGATGGTTGTAGTAGAAAAGAAGGGGGGAAAGTAATGATAAGCATTTACAGCAGTCACAACAAGAGAGAATTTAGGGCAGTAGACACAAAAACAACCCTTAAAAGAAAAAAAATCTGGTTAGAGTTTTTTATAAAGAAAACAAGATAGCCATCACTCCTGAAGATAATATTCTGCTCTTAGAGATCTCTAAAACATCTGTAGATTTTAAAAGCATCATGTTTCTGGAGTGAAATTCTGAAATACAGTGCAGTGTCTTGTTTATGATGACAGGTTTAAATGCATGTCAGTGAGGCAAGTAAAGTATTGTTTGCTGAAAAAAAATAATTTCCCTAACAGATATTTCTGGATCTCTGCCAAATTTGACACCTCGAATAAGATCAACAAATCACAATACTTAAAAGATGTGGGGGAAAAAAAAGAAACTCTTGCATCCTGGGTTTGGGTTCAAATTATGGGTTTTTTCTTTGTTAGTTTTCCAGTTCTCTGTACCCTCGTGCATCCCCCAGGTTTTCCCCTACTCCTGCAGTTTCCGCGCCCGTCTCCCCGTTCTCACGGTCCCACTCACCCCAAAGTCTCGTGTCCGCCCCTGCCGTGTTCCCATTGGTCGCTGTAGTACACGTCATCACCGTGATGTCTATACCCATTGGGCGGGAGGGCTCCCCGTCCGCCCTGTCCCTTCCCTATATCACCCCACTCCTCGGCATGCTCGAGGCCATTTGCGTCCGTGCAAAGCTGGGAGCGGCTGCAGCTTTTCCACCGCAGCTCTCACAGCCAATAAAGCATCCAGCCGCCACGCGGACAGATTTGGACGAATTCCCTGCCTCTTTGTTTCTTCCCTCGCGCCGACGGCAAAGCAGGGCCAACAGCCCACCCTGGAGCACGGCAGCAAAAGCGCCCGGGAACTGCGGCGAGCCCCGGCCTCGACGAAAAGCTGAGACGCCCAAGCCGGGCGCTCGAGAGCTGACTGGGGCCGAGAAAAGTAGCCGCGTAACAAAACCAAATAAAAAAAAAAACAAAAAAAAAAAAAACAAAAAAAAAACCAGAATAAAATACTTTAGAGATGCATACGCTTTTCAGCACCTGGAAGTTACACTTGGTTTAGGGGAAAAAAAACCCCACAGAATAATTCAGTAGAACTGACAAACTTCAAACCAACAACCTTGAAAACTTGTTTGAAATGGAAACACGGACAAGAAAAATGCAAGATCAAAAATGCTAGCATATAGCAGGTCAAAGCATTAAGAATTTCACATTGTGCAGCTCAGAGATTAAGGCAGATGGAGCACAGCATTATCCGGACTGAAGTATTTGGTGCACAAAAGGTCCAGGGATTATAATGAGCCTCTCGTGGGTACTACAACATATGGAGCAGAGATGCTATTTAGATAGCTCTCTATGTATAAAATGTTTATTTTTTCTTACACTTGCCTGCACATTAGAAGACACTGTTTATCACACAGCCTGCAGAAAATCACCAAGTAATTCAGAAAGCCCCAGGTTACAATATATTTGCAAACCTAGGTACTTAAAAATTACCCACAGAAGTATGATAGGAAAAATAGCTGTAAAAACAAGGCATTAGCAGTCATGCACAAAGGAAATAGAATGGCCCCTGATGCGCATCTACAAGAAGACTTGAGGGAACAGGAAGGAGGGAATTACAACCTATATGCAAAACAACTACCCCACCAAGACTGCTAAATTAGTGTGAAATTACCTATTTGATCTTGTTCAGGAATTAGTAACTATATGATATATAGTTCAAGAATCCATTGAAACAACCAATCTCTCTGTCAATCAAAATATGCATTTTTCTACAAATCAATGGCACCACACTAGAATTGAGGATATATGGTCTGAAAATAAAGACTTTCATAACAAAAAACTCTACAACACTTGAATAAGCCAAATTTTATTGTGTCCTATAAAACGTAAAACTGAGGACAAAAGCTTTTAAGACTAGTCTAACTTAAAGAAGATGAGGTTATACCTGGCTTACCATGATTAACAGCATACCGTTCAGTGTAAGAATTTATGTGATCTTTTTAACACATTCTTCTTCTACAATCTTTCATGATACAAGGCCAGAGCTAAATACTGCCATGCAGCCTGAGCCTAATTTCCCACTTTAGTTTTATATTTCCATACAGGGTACAAGTATGCATAGTTTTTAGTAGGCTGATTTAATTCACATATATTTATCCAAGTACAGTCTTGGACATGATGGTGATGAATGCCACAGAAGAATCAAAATAGACTAGTCCATAAGTTTTCAGTTAAAATAATCAATATAGATCAGTGCATTTAAGTTTTCATTTAAAAATCCTATCTGGTTCCAAAAGGAGCTCTCACTTATTCTTCAATAAAGCCAACTCTATCCTGGTATTATTCCACTATAGTGGTAACATGTCTATTCAATTAACGTATTTATACTCTGCACAGGGTTTACTCATCCTATTCCTCCATCATATTACTCTCCCTCTATGTCCTAGCATACAGACATGAAAGAATACCCCTCTATTTTGAGTTTGGAAATATCTCAGGTCATGGAGACAACTGCTGTGTTACTGAAGAAGAAAATCATAACCTAATCTGCAGTTTCATCAACTGCACATGTATGCTCTGGTTTTCTTTTTTCTTTTCTCTAAATTAGTCTTTTTGTTCTGACACACCCAGATGTTTTGCTTGCTCCAAATACAAAGCAGCAGATTTTGTTAGTTTCAACTCCATTTTGTACCATTTTCTTATGCCTTTGCTTGAATTCAAGCAATTGCAGTTTCCATGTAATAGCTCCCAGCCCTATGAAATATATATAATTTTTTCCAGTATACCACAGTAAAGAAAAACTATAATAAAAATAATTTTTTCTAATTTTCTCAGTACTGTAACATACAGAGAAGTTCCCAGAAGCAGACAAAACCAGATCAACCATAATGAGCTTGCAGCTCACAAACCAAATAGAAAAGCTTAAACCACAACAATCATCAATATAATCAGTCACAGAATTATTGCTAGGGGAAAAAAATCAGTTTAATGTGGAACTGATTCTTCTTTTAATATAATATTACTATATCCCATCACTAGGATCTATGTCATGTACAAAGGCTTAGTTGATGTGTTGGTTGTACCTGGAAAGAAATTCATATTGCTTATTCTTAGAAATTAATTTTGTGTTTCAAGTACACAAATTTTACCCTAATGGACAATCTTGTATTTCCAAACAAAACATTTCACTCTTCAAATATAAGCAAAACTAGAAGAAAACACAGCTGTAGACCAAAGTTACTCTCAGCAATCAAATTAACAATTAGTTTAGGATGGCAAGCAATCAGCCATTCCTCAGCTCTGACAAGCTACTCAGGATTCCATTTTTTTACACACAAGCATCAAGAAAAGGAATTACAATTAAAAACATTAGCAATTGTTACAAATCATACTTTTTCCCAGCACTTAAAACTTCAGATGTAATGAAATATCCAAGTACTATCACACAGGCGATTGGCAGAGTACCAATTCTTCTAACATACAAGTTACAATATATGGGTTTTTTCATGTTCCTGCACCTTCAAAGAAACTAAAGATCATTAATATATACCATAGATAAAGGAAAGTACTAAATTACATAAATTTTTGTAACTCACTTAAGAGAGCAACATAACACATGTTCAGCTTCTTACAACTGAAAGTTCTGTTGCTTTCAGCCTAAGGATTCAATGCCTGCAACCAAAGTTAATTGTTTAAATTAAAGTTTCCTTTGCAAATAACTACCAGCTGCTGCTATGTTTTGCTCTCAAATAGACTGCATAAATGAGGAGTTGCTTTGAAACTTACTGAATTTGTAAATAATATTTACAGTAAACAATAGCATAACCTTTGAATTTCAATGAATTTGTAAATTCATCTAGTCAACTCAGCACCATAGAACTGTGATGTTAGTTGTGGTTATCCAGAACCAAACTTAGGCAAAAACAAAGACAACAAAAAAAGGGAATATTCAGTTTTCACCAAAATATATAACTTTAAGTATTCAGATAACATTCAATGAACAGCCTAAAAATAAGAATCTCAGCACTCAGCTTCAAGCATTAATATCATCAGAAACAAACTCTTCTAAAAGGTTTTGCTTTTGGATTAAGAAGAACTAAGTTTCATATGGAACAGTGAAGTTTCTTCTAGCCTAATGGAAAGTCAAATGAATACAAAAACAAATTAATAGAAGAAACAAGATTCTCAGGTATGAATCTTTAAAGCATGCCAGTATGCACTGAGTATACAAGGACAGAATAATGACTGAAAATAATATTTATTGTGGTATTAAAAATGATGCCAAGAGAAAGAATAGAAATAGGGAAATTGGGACTGACTCCCTGACAAAATATTCCCATGAAACCCATCAGTAAAACCTAACAAACCAACTACTTACCATCTACTCTCTGGGGGATAGTAATAAACTAATACAGAAAATTATGCCTTCAAAAAATAATTAACAACTCATGTTTTATCCTTGAGCTGTAGAGGTCACTGTGGGAGCTGTTAAGAGCAGACCTAGTGTACTCCATCATTCCCCACCATATTGATTTTGAGTCTGGGATTTGTGATGACTTCAACTGCCATGTGAGTTTCTCAGGTCTCAAGAATAAGCAAAACAACTTAATAAGCACAAGGATATGGATTTCCAGAAACAGCTGAAATCTGTGGCACTCTAGTCACCTTATAAAGATCTCACCACAAAATTACAACTGTGACTGTGAAACCATTTGAATCTTAAAATTATTGCTGGCATGCTTAAAATATCCAGGAATGTGGATATAAGCAGAATTAGTTACCATGTGTACAGTTATTAACCACCAGTTCCAGGAGAAAGTTTATTTTGGTAACAACATACAAGTTAAATAAAAGAACCTGTAATTTTAAAATTAAATTAAAGACTCCTGGAAAATCTTCCAAAAACAGTAGTTAAAAATGTTAACTTTTTTTACAAAATGCATATGTATTCAGTTACAAAGCTGCATATTGGAAAAATCAACTCTAATTCCAACGTTTTCTAGAGAAAATATTTCACTTAATCTGAAAATCCGCAAAAGGTTCTGTCTTCCTAGGATATTTTGTTGACAATTTCAATTTTCTTCCTAGATGAACAGTGAACAAATACGTGTGGTATATGCTTTTAGGGGAGAAAGAGAAAATTAAAACACAGTGGTACAAGTTATTTAGATAGATATGTAAAGCAGCTTTGCCTATTTTGGTATCTTGGTGTGCTCAATGAATTCCAGTTCCACAGAACAAGAATGGTAATACAAAAAATTTTTAAAACTTCTGTAATGGAATACTGGCTAATTAAAAGATTTTACGAGATTAGAGTCTACTTGTTGTTCAGCTGCACTTTTTCTAAGGTTTTTGTCAACAGTAGTCCTCATAGGACAAATACAAGATGCGATAGAAGTTTAATAAAGCAGAAAAATACGTCAAGTAAGAACTGTATTTAGTCCAGGACCAAGCGCAGTGCTCAGCACAAGTCCCAGTTGCAGACACGATGCCGATGAACGGCAGCAGAAGCCCGGAGCCGCTCCCAAGCCCATTCCCCCGCCCAAGCACCCCGCCTTCCAGCGGCAGCAGGGCACGGCGCCTGCCGCACCGCCTCTGACCGGCGGAGGACGCAGAGAGCAGCGGTGCTTCTCGCTGTTGACTCTGCCGCTTCTTTTAATCCAGTCCCTTCCCACGGGAAATAGCCATCTCGGTTATCTCAGCGGCGACGAAGGCAGGCCCGCACACCTGACCAGAGGCGCGCAGGCAGCGGCGGGCGCCGGACGCGAGCGGCGCTTCCGCCGGCCCCTCGCGGGCCCGCCCCGGGGGAGGCGCCGGCGGGGGCGGGGCCGGGGCGGGGCAGAGGCGGCACCGACTGCTGCCGCGAGCTCGCGGCCGGGCCCGTGGCGCGGCGCGGCGCCCGACTGTCCCCGCCACCGTGCCTGGGTTCCCCTCTGCTCACGCCCGTCCCCGCTCCCTCCTCCACCAGCGAGCTCCCCGGCCCCCTCCCCGCCCCGGCTCTCCGAGCCCGCCCGGCTCCCGTGGCTCCGCCCGGCTCCCGGCCGCTCCCGCCGCTTACCCTTTGCTCGGTTCCGCGGGGGGCGGGCCGCAGCCGGCCGCGTCACGTGACGCGCGGTGCTCCCGGAACGGCCGCCCCGGGCCGCCCTGAGGGGCCGCGGCTGCCGGCGCTGCGCCGCGGGTCGGGCTCGCCTTGTGCCGCACACAGAGCCTGTCGGGCCCTGCACGGAATAAGGTACTTGGCCTGATCCTTTCTCAGCCTCTGTAGTTACCGTTTGAGTCTCCAAAAAATTGAGGATGCTGCATTGCAGTGGCTGTTTTCCTTCAGTGAGGATGGATATTCAAATACACAAGGAGTATACTCTTGTGGCCAATTTTTGGCAATTGGACAACAATAAAGCTCTTTGGATATTCATATGTAATATTGGGAGTTCTTAATATTTCAGTACAAAGCTGTTCTGTACCTTGCATATAGTGTAACCCACACAAAAGGGCAGGATTTTTGTTCGGCCGATGACTTCCCCTAGAACACACCAGATGTGCTCGGGACCGATGTTAGCCACATCTGTATATGGAGCTGGCGGCATGGATGGTGGCCGGGTTTTCCTGGCTGGTGCAGATGGATACGCTAGGGCTTGTGTTTTCATTCAGTGTTTATTTGTTTTTATCAGTTGCTGGAACAAGTGCGGGTGCCAGTATACTCTGAAAAAGGAGGTTTTTCCACATAGCTCATGTACCTTCAAGAGTCAATGGGCAAGTTCATGGAGGGAAAATCCATTACAGATTATCACACAAGTAGAAACTAACTCTGGCTCAGGGTGTTCCTAACGAGATGCTGGGAGATACTTCTGCTAGTTAGGCCATTGCTGGAAACCAATGTAAGATGACACCTCTCTCTGTATCTGTGCAGTGATTGATACCCTATCTCACTTTTTGTTATCCCTTGACACGTTTTTAAATAAGCATTGCCTTTACAATCAAATAAGTCTTACTAACTTTGTTGTTGGTTAATCGTTATTTAATGCATTCTTTAACACATTTCAATAGTGTGCTGTCTTTAAGATTCTAGAGGTAGGTTACAGTGCACTGTTTAGAAATTAATAGAGTATTTGGCCACTGCTATCCACCATCTCTATTTTCAGGTAAATATTTTACTGTGAAACCTTCACTAATTGTTTACAAATATTGCTGCAAAACACAATATTGTATTTTTAATTGTAACATAAGAGAAACACCTTACAGGAATGTGCCTCAATGTTTCCATGCACTTGAAGCTGACAGTATTAAATAATTCCCTCTAAAACTTTTGAGCTGAAACTCTTTTCAGATTAAAGATTTTTGCTACAAACCTCTCAAGATCAAATCATGGCTTATCAGTTCTTTTCATTTTGAAATCAAGTGTGTGCTAAGCAACTAAAAGGAAATGCCCATTCTTACTCTTTATTTAGTTGTGGATAAAGTGAAATTTATCAAAGCTGATACTAAAGCTATGAACTGCAAATGATGCATTACCAATGTTTGCACCATTTTATTTTTCTTTTTTTTTTAATAAGTATTCCTACCTCAATTGCATTGGTACCCAAAAGTAAATGACAAGGTTTTTTGCTTTCAACCCTTAACAAGGAGGTACTGAAAATGTTTTGCTGCTTCTATGCTTTGATGCATCTGTGACTGAAATAAAGAAAAAAATGAACCCTTTTTACCCACCTCTTCAATTACTTTTCAGTTGAGAGCACCATTAAAACATTCTTGGCAATACACAAAACTTTTGCCTACAATATCTGTTTAAAAGACTCTCAACAGACTCTCAAACAGCAACCTTTAAGCTAAAAACACATTTACTTCCGTTTCCTCCAGGTTAATTTCATTTTGCATTTTAAGAGTACAGAAAATCTATGGGAGATTTAAGATCTGCTTTGAGTTAAAGTCCTCACATTTGCAAATACAACTATCTGTAGGGTATTTAAGGCATTTTTATCTTCCTCCATATAGCAAAGGAATGAATGTTCGAGTGGTGTTGAGTGTACGGCTCTGAGGGAGTGTGTTTTGGAGGAAGAAATCCTGGGCCAGATCCAACTGCCTCAGAGCATAGGAAAGGTGCAGTGAGAAAAGGCCACAGGATCAA
The DNA here is from genome assembly GCF_031753505.1 of Anomalospiza imberbis. Classification (NCBI taxonomy): domain Eukaryota; kingdom Metazoa; phylum Chordata; class Aves; order Passeriformes; family Viduidae; genus Anomalospiza; species Anomalospiza imberbis. The sequence goes on along the minus strand of NC_089685.1, from coordinate 26,428,728 downwards.
AAAGTCTGATTGCTTAATGGATATTACAGATGAACACTTCATATAGTCCAGCTGCAGCTTGAAAAACTTGTGGCCCAAGGGCAGCAATCAATGGTGTGGAACAAAAGAGGGCAATAAATCTTAAACTTGCTATTGTACTGGAAAAAATATGATTGCAGCATCTTCAGTATTGCATTATTACACATCTCCATTTGATTACATGACTAGGAACTTAACTCCTGCTACCCTTGACCATCACATATAATTCATGTTATGCCTCATACACACTGAAACACAGTCTGGTCAGAATAAAGTAGATTTTGCTTACAGTTGGTCAGGTAAGCCACAGAGCACTAGCGAGGTCTCTAGTGACCTCTCTACCAGGGAAAAAGAGAAGAATTAAAACACAAATTTATTCCTGAAATCCTATCACGGGTCAGTGAAAATAGTATAATCTCTGAAGGCCAGAAAATATATCAATGATATATAAATAACTTAGGATAATCAAGTTAATAATCTTGTATTCCTCAAGGAACAGTTATTGCACTCACATTTTGCATAGGAAAGCAAAAAACAAACATGATTTGCAAAGTTTGTTGTCAACACAGGTAAATTCTTGACAGGCTCATGAAAGATTTTTCAGGTCAAATTTAATAATTACAAAAAAAAAAGAAAACAATGCTATTACGAGGGAAAAAAACCCACGTCTATGATAGACAGCAAAAATTCTTATAACAACTTCCTAACATCCACCTCCCTGGTGTTTTTCTCACCCTTCGGTGTTTTCCACAGGTCTTTAGACGGTCTGGTTCAGTGTGATAGGAGTTGTTTGTTTGCTTTATTACCCCTGCAACTGGCTTTTCCCAACTTCCCAGGTCAGTGTATTTTTAGCTGACCAACACTGACTTGTTTACAACCCTGAAGTTTCCAGTGTCATCTTGCGCCTCCCCCCACTCCTGTCATTCCAACACTGCAGTCCCCTGCATTGCATTATTATGATAAGGGTGAAGGGATACGCGGAATAAACAAACTGACTCCACAACCTGGGGTAGCTGTGAAGTGGGGTATGTATTGTCAGCGCCTGGCACAAGTGAGATAGATCTCCAAAACCTTGTGCCCTGAGCCTCAGTCTGAGCCAGACAAAGATATTCCACATGGAACACATTGCACAACTTTGCCATTCATATTCAACCCCTGGCCTCGCCTGCCCTTGCCTCTCATGCTAAATAGGCCCACGCCCTTCTGGGCACGTGTGGTTTGCTGTGGTGGTCGCACGGGGGTCTCGGGGGTCTTCTGAGGCTGAAGATTTTAGTCTTCCTCATTATTGAACTTCTCCTCTTTGTGCGTGTGCTTTCGGTCATTCGGTGCTTATCTGTGAACGTCTGTCAGTCTTGATAGGCTTAGAGACAGAGGGCCTTCTTTATATCCCTGGGTATTGTTCTTTTATGCAAGAAGCTTCAGAAATCTGCATTTTCTTATGCCCTTTGAACCATGGCAGAGGTTTCTTAAGTAAAAGGTTAAAATTCAACACATAACCCTACAAGCTAAAATATAAATGCTTAATTAATTTTGTTAACTTAAGTGAATTCCAAAAATCTCTATTTCAAGGGCATAAACATTTCATTCTACCAACTGCTTATTACCACTTATTACTATGTGTTATGATTGTATCCCATAATTATATAAAATTACCAAAAAGTAAAACACAGAAACATGTCTCAATTTGAAAGAGACCCATAAAAATCTTTGAGTCCAGGTCCCCAGTCCCCACAGGACTACCTAATCTAAAGCATGTGGCTAAATTGTTTAGATGCCCCTTGAACACTGGCAGGTTTGTGGCTGTGACCACTTCCCCAGGGAGCCTGTTCCAGTGACTAACCACCCTTTCAGTGAAGAACCTTTTCCTTGTGTCCAATCTGACTTCCCTTTATCCAGCTCCATTCCATTTCCTCATGTCCTTCTGGTCACCAGTGTGGAAATCAGTACTTTAGAGAAGTCCTTATCATTATAAGAATGTTGTTACAGGTAAGCAAAGTAAAACAGTTGCAGGAATGTTAAAGCAAGCTCAACAAAGCCTGATAAGTCCAGAAGATTTGCAAAATCAGTATAAAGTCCATGTTCTGCTGCTAGCCATAGCAATAATATATTTACTGAGCCTGAGCTACTGGTCTACATGGGTCCCTAAGTATTTAGAAATGTGAAAGTAACTCAGCCTAATATTACTTATTGCTTAATACTCTTCAAAATATTTGATCAATTTAGCATTCAATTCTTCTTCTGTAAATCCTTATCTCACTTTTAAGTGCAGAGGTTACAAAGGTTAGTAGCAAAATCCAAATTTAGAGCAATCATTGGAGATTAATGATTATTAAATGCTTAGCATAAACCAGACAACATTTAGCTTACTATTACATGCAGTACATTCTTTCAGTATTGTCAGATTTAAAGGCTTATATTTACCTGTATTGGGTCTGTATTGAATCAGTATTTTTGTGTTGTCCTTTCTCATTACAGAAGCTTTTTTCTGAATCGTTTCTCCTGTATATGCATTTTAAAGGTGTGTAATTAACTGGTTGCAAGTTGTTAGGCAGTTGATGAAGGGTGAATGAGGTGCTGATTTGTTTTCTTTATTTACATGTTTCCCATAATACTCTGATGAGAGCAGGATGAGAAGGCATTTTTACCCTTTGTATTATTCTTTCTTTGTTTCTTCAGAGTAAGAAGTGGTTTGTGAAGCCACTTGGAATTCCTCAAATTCCATTAAACATTAGTGTCCAGGGAAGCCTAAATCAAAAACATAGTAAGTGCCACCTGAACGCAGCATTGCTGTCCCTGACACGAATAACCAGGTTAAGGAAGTACTTTTTTTCTAACTACAGCAGAGCATCTGACCACTCTTAGCTTGTTGTTTAATAATATGCTGGTTTTGAATAATACTTTGTCTATTCGAGCCAGGTCTTATAAGGTCTCGTAGACAAGTATTATACCCTTGATAGCTCAGCTACCTCAGATAGCATAAAAGTAGCAAGATGGCTTCTGTGACAGTGTTGGAAACAAAAAAGTTTTAATAAAAGGCAAAATAAAAAATATCTTTATAGAGAAAAACTAAGCCAGGGCAAGAGGTTCTTGCTCCTGCTAAAACACTTCACACAAGCGATTTACTTCTTTTGTTCTCTTCTTTTTCTAGTGAATTGCTTAGGCGGGACTTTTTGGCTTCTGTCCAATTGGGTATCCTTAAGTTTGAGGTAAAGTCTCCAAGGTCCTATAAGGTGTCTTTTAGCCAAATTGAGGAGAGAAACTTCTGGGCTTTTTTCCTTTTTAAGTAGACAAAGGGTAACTTTATTACTCCGTCAACAGGGGGCACATTTCTACATTTGAAGACCTAGACAATTCAGGAACTGCATCTTGTTTATTACTCAGTCCTCCCCCACCTATTCACTTTTAACCAGAGAGAATAATAATTGTGTGGGGCAACCCACCTTTCAACCAAGCAGTAGGGAGAGAGACATTTTAAGACAGTTTCATTGCTGGGGTCTCACAAAGGCCCCTATTGTCTACTCTTTGTCAAAGGTGTCTATCCTGGAGTGTTTGTACCCACCTTTATTTTACCATGGTTTCTAACAAGCATAATAAATAGCTTGCACCATGAAAAGTCCATCCCCTTATTCATGTACCTCTGAAAACCTCTCTGAAAACCTCTCTGAAAAACCCTACCCTTAATTATACTGTGTTAAGTAAAATCAGCATGAGAGGTTTTCAGTGAGTGGGAGCTGAATTAGAAGTATGGGAGCAGGCTGACAGCTACCAAGACAGAACCAACTGAAAGAGCAGAGGCATGAGAAAATTAAACCGAGTGTGCATGGCGAAGTGTATTGAAATGGCAAATAATAGTCTGGAGGAATTGGTAGGGGACAAGTTGGGGATAAGCAAGCAAAAACATAATAGAAAGTGTGGATGATTATGAAAGACAAATGACAAAAACAAAGAGCCCTTTTTATTAGGCAGGAACAATTAAGCTGTGTAATCACAAAATCCTGCTGTGACCGAACTCCTGTGCAGTTACTGAATGGACACATACCCCAGGCTTTGAAGAGAATGGCAACATGAGTATGTCTCTTGTTTACAACTCACCTCCCTCCCCCACCCCCGTCAGCAGCAGCTTGTGTGGTATCTTTGTTTTCTGCAGGAGAGCAGGGTAAGCAGAACCTCCCTGCCAGCAAACCCAAGGCCGGAGGGGCAGCTGTAATTAGTTCCTAGTCAGCACCATTAGTTCCTCGTGGAACCATCAAATCGTTCTTGAAAGGTTTTCTTTAGTAATGCTACACATAACTTTGTTCAATTTTTTCCCATCTATTGTTACTTTAGAAAGTATAATACATTCTTTACTTATATATTTAAAACAAGTATATGAGACAATGCTACAGTGGGTGTCACAGCTAGGGGCAATTGGCATCTCCATTTCCCTCTATTTAGTTTGTATTTTGAGAACTTTATTACGGGTTGTTAGGTCACCATGTTCTATGCACCTCTTGTTTGCTAAAGCAATTTCTACTTCTAATAGTATAGCCTAGGCTGAGTTAAAATGTTTTCTAAATTACATCAGCACCATCTGAATCCAGAATCTCCAAAGAACAACTAGCTGCAGTCTTTTTGAAAACTCCCATGGGAAAAATTCCTTCCAAACACATGAAATTAGAGCCAATAAATGACTAAGGCATCTGATGCAGAATTGAGACACTTAAATCCAGAATTATGGTCCAAACATTGCTGCTCAGCTGTTGTATAACCTTGTGGATAATTCCTCATTTGACCTACTAGTTCTTTGTAAAATCCTCTTTTCCTGCAAGCTACACTTGCACATACCTAAATCAGAGCACTGACTGGACAAGGCTTTTAAATCTGATATGAATTACCAGAGCATGACTTACACTTATCCCAAAGAATCAAGATTGTCAAAACATCTAACTTGCTTTAAAATAGCAGCATTTAGTATACAAGCACCAATGTAGTTAGTGAATTCTGTAGGGAAAGGGATTTTGATCCCAGTTTCCTTGCTGAAATCTTTGGTTTCTTTCTGAAGCTCAGGAGTTTCTAGGGTTAATCCATACATCCCAGATTGACTCCATGTACAAGAGAGATATTGACTGATGTTGCTAAGATGTAAAAGAAAATTACAGTAACTTAATACTGTAATTTAAACAGCTCCTTCTTCTTTCAATGCCTATTGTAAAATTTCCTGCTAGTCCTCAAGGGTTGAAGAACAAAACGAGTCATTTCCAAAACCTGATCAGGTTGGCATAAAGTTTAGCTGTGGTACATTGTAGGAGACAATTCTCAACTGTATAGCTTAATTTCATACCTCTGATTCATATTCATGTTGTTTGGATAGAAATTTTGAGTCATTAAGGACCTCTTTTGCAAAATACTCAGTCTGAAGGTTAATGAGTTTATATGAGGATACCTGAGATAACAATGATTATATGACTGAGTGGAACTGAGTTGCTTCTTGCCATCTATTCTCTCAGTATCTCTACACACACACATACATATATATATATTTACCAGTAAAATTTCTGGGTGTAATTTACCCAGCCATTCATCTGTCTGACCACTTCTATCCACACAACACATCTCGATCTGTCCATTCTATTGGAGTTCTGTACCCTGGACAGATAAACTCCTTTGTGCCAGCCCCACCTGAGGTACAGGACAGCAACAGGCAAAGAAGACATGACAGAGTTATGGCTTTGGCTCACTTGTCACTCTCTGTCTGCTGGTCACACCAGTAAAACACACTGTAGTTTTCAGGGGCACATAAATTAGTCAAACCTAATGTAGCTATTTTTTACTACAGTGCATTTCAGTTCCCATCAGTTGACCTTGGAGCCACGCTTGAGACCTGATGTAAGATTTCTCTTTCAATGAGAAAAAGTCTCTTTTTCATTGCATACTTGATCATTTTAAAACATTTTATAGACTCATTTTTTCAGGCCTTAATCTTGACATTCCTGCATGAACCACTAAAGCTGAAACTCACAAAAAATCAGCCTCATCAGGAGCTAAAAAGATGAAATTTAATGGTAGTAATTAGGGAAAGCAATGGAAAATATTCTACAGCTTTTCTCAGAATTCAGTTACATGTATGCATATATCCTCTTGCCCAAAGGCATTGCAGCACAGGTGTTTGGGTCTCTCATTAAAATGAATCTCAGTGATAGAATCCCCTTAAAAACAGTCATGTTTTTAATTTGCTTATATTTGTACATTCATAAGTAAACTTACAGGGCTCATTTTCTTTTGCAAAACTCAGCTCAGATGTCCATTAAAGTTCATACACATTGAAACTTTTAAGGCTTAGCAAAAAACAATTTGGAACTTGGAAATCAAAATATTATCATCTGCATATAATGTCTACTGGTTAGCATCTTAGAAAACTGTGAAAGTGTGTTCTGCTATGGCCAGGTGAATTCTTCATCAAACCTGTCAATAAAAGGATATAAATCCCTTGCAGGGAAACAAATGTTGTAATATACTCTGGGTTTATATACTTAGGGCTAACTCTAGTACCAACTACAAGTACCTAGCCTTTATGTTTCTGCCTTGTCTCCTTCCCAGCCACAGGAATGCATTGGCCTGATGGATGAACCCAGGGGCAACTGGTCCTCAGAGTGGGCACTTGGAGCTGCTTGGTTTCCTCAGCCAATACTAAAGCTATAGGACAGCAGCCATTGGAGAAGCACCATTGGTAAGGCTTGTGTGCCTCAGTGAACTCAGGTAAAAGAGTCCCAAGTGCTGTGCCAAATCCTGCACCGAGGACAAGCACCTGCATTAGCTCTTTTAATGAGCTGTGTGCTGTGGTACTTTACAGCTGGTGGTTATACAGGCAATGTCTTATTCACTGAAATGTTCACCCAGGGAGATAAACAAGTTGTGAGACCTGCTCTCTGACTCTACATCAGCAGGCAACTTTTAAATGAAGAATGAAATTATCTAGGCAGAATGCAGCAGGTATGTAATCACAGTGTCCTGCTCCCCCCAGAAACACATTAATTGAATTATGCTGTTGTTGCATCGCGGTTTGGGGTTTAGGTTAGGGGTTCAGATCTGTTAGCTAGCCGTGTTCTGTGTAGCCCCGCATACCCCCTGTGTCTCTTCCCTTCCCCCCCCCCCCCACCGTGGCTGTTCACTCTGGGTCCCTGGCTGTTAGAGCTACTCCTGTGACCACTCCCCGTCCTGCCCGGAGGGTTCAGTGCCCCTTACTCCGAATTCCCATCCCCCATCCGCCCCAGAGCCCGGGGTCTCCCCTGGCCATGTCCCCGCTGGGTGCCGTGGTCCACGTCATCGCCACGGCGCCTGCTCCCATTGGGCGGGAGGGTCCCTGCTCTCCTCGCTCTCTCCCCAATATAATCCCATGCTTCAGAGTGCCCGAGGCCGTGTTTCCTCACGTGCAAGCTGGGAGCAGGTCGCGGCGCCTCGGCGCAGCTCCCCGCGGCAATAAAGGACTTTCAGCCTTGCAAGCGTGGGAAAGGTGGATGTTCCTTCACTCTTTACTGCTGTCTCTCGCTTGCAGTGGCGAGAAGCCGCTGGCACCCCCGCCTGGACTGCGACACGGAGCCGAGTCCAGAAACACGCAGCGATCCTGGGTCCCGGAGAGAGGCAGCACTGCTCTAGGTGCCGGAGCTGCCCAGGGACTGGGAAAACACAGAGAGACGCCGTGTGCTCTGTTTGACAATACGGCAAACTGCTGATTGTGTCACCTAAATGGAGAGAGCTGTACAAGGGCTGTTTTACCCTGTGCTGGGAGCCTGTTAAGGGGAGCATTTTCATGTGCTGGGGAAGCTGTAGATGACAGAGTGCAGCAGAGTTTTTTCCAATGAGAGCAACCAGCACACAACACATAACAACTGAGACAAAACAAGATGTGACAAGGAAGAACAAATGCACATCTTCATTCGGTTGGGTTTGAGATTCATATGTGTTTAACTGGAAATCTGTGTCCCAGGGTCACCTACTTATATTTGCCACATTTAAAGTATATTACATACAACATTAATACATGCCTACTCACCTCAACATAATTAACAGTACATAATATTTAACATAAAATTTGGGAAGGGACTACTAATGCAGGTTTGCCCCAAGTTGTGATATGGTCTCCACAACCTTAACAGCATTATGATAGTCTCAACAACGGTCAAAGATTTACCTAGAAACTGTATATGGATGGACCCCAGACCAGCTGAGTGCTTTAACTATGCGACTACCATGTGAATGAGGAGGTACTGCCTCTCCTGGTCACATTTGGTTGGTGTCTCCCTTCTAGGAGGAATGCCATGGGAGCTATTAGGTTGAACACTGCAGACCTGCATGTGAGCTAAATGCAGCTACTTATATAGTGCTGACACCAACACACCTTGGCCACAGAAGTTTGAAAACCTAGAGAATGCTAAATGCAAAGGTATATGTTCATACAGACTTCTAAGTATCAACAAAGAAGAGTGAGGTCAGGCCTTGTACTTTTGGATCTCTTATTTGAAAACTTTCAATGACTACATATACCAGGTGCCAGTAGAATACATATATCCCTTCAAATGTATTGCATTCAATATAGCATGTATTATAAGGTAAATTCAATTGCTCTCTCGAGGTTAGATTGTTCTGTTCCAAATTGTAGTGCTGTAAATACAAGTAACTGCACTGAATCTGCTTGTCAAACCTCTTTTTTAAAATCAGATCGAGATGACTGACCCCAGTTTTGTAACTAAGCCACAGCATGAACTATTTCTTCTGAAGAGGTAGTTTGCATAAGGAATGCATAATTTTACAGATTTTTCAGGTGCCATAGACCTAGGTTTTAAGAAGGGGAAAATACCAACCTCTGAAACATTAAATGTGAACTTTCAAGCTTATAACATACACTAAAATATTTATTCTTAAAAAAGAATAGTGCATGTCTTGTGGCTTAAAATAATTTGCAAACACTAAAAAGTCAAAAGCCTAGAAAAACATATCTTCCATAAATGCCACTACAGATTAAGTAGTATGTACCATGAGTATTTTGTGCAGTTAGTATGATGATGATAAAGCATCTTTATACATTTTGGTTGAAAAGTGACACAAAAAAAGTGAGGCACTTGTTTTGTGTCAGGTACAAAACACATTTTCATATGATGCACAGAGATCATAGCATGAACTAAGATTAAACATCAGAATAAAATTCCAGTATTTTCTGGATAACACTGTAAATCATATGCACCGAGCCCCATTACAGCTTAAATTGGGAGACTCTAAAATATAAGCAACCAGCTCTGCTAGGTATAATTCTGTGTTGTGAGGACAATATGTATTAAAGGTAACAATTCTAAAATGTTGGTCTTTTAGGGATTAGAATATATAGGTTTGAAACTTTGGGGGTGTGGTTTTTTGGGTTGGGCTTTTTCATCTCTTTCTTTGTAGATTGGTGTTGCATTGCATTGCATGGGAATGTAAGTTTTCTCTATTTGGGACTAAAGAGGTAAAAGACTATTTATTTGGTTCTTCCAAACTGGAAATAAGTACTCTGAAATTTGTGGAACAGAATCCAGATGAATCCAAACTTTTGCTTTGACAAAGCTACTCTGATAATTATTCAATGGCATAAACCAGATTTTTCCAGTAATGTTGTGTGTAATATTCACTTGTAATTTATTTAATTTGATTAATTTAGTACACTAATTGTGCTTTTAGACTTAACAATTTACTTAAGGTTTTACATTTGATGGGCTTTTTCCAAACACATGAGAAATGTGCAGATTTCCACATTGATCTAATACCACATTGATCTAATTTATTTCTGACAGTTTAGAAAGAATGTGAATTCCTTTATTTTGGTTTTTTTTTTTCCTAATTGTATGCTGTATATTACAAGTGTTTTTAAAATTCTAATATATAGCATCACTTGATTTCAAAACACATTACAGAAGTACAACACAACTATGTAGTAATTACAATTTTATGCTTAAATTTTCTACCACATTCAAGCATCTCAATATTAGTCTGTTGAAGATGATTGCCTCTGAACTATCTGATTGCAGAGGGTTTACAGAGCTCTCACTTTCACCCCAAGTATTTACCTGATCATATACACTTTTTTCATGCTCTTGTTAGATACAGTAATCTTGCAGGAAGGAGCTTAAATAAAATTATGTTGGTTGTAATCTGCCTAAAGCAAAAATATTTTAGTCTTGAAGTTCAAATACTTTTGTTCCCATTCTATGAAGAATTCCAATTATACACAAAACTTAGTGGGTATTTCCAATTACATAATGCATAAGCCCACCCGAAACCTCTCTTATTAATTAACCACTATATTTAAAACAGTCTTTAGTCTGAAGAGACAAACCAAAGCAAAAGGTGAGAACATAAGTACTGGAAAACATAACTTAAAATTTATTTTTTATTAGATAATTTTATAAGGTCATTAAAATAATCATCATCTATTCTTTGACACATTCTCTTAATACCTTCATTATCCACCACCAGTCTGCTATTTATTCTGAACATATTTAGAAAAAAAAAATTAAAAATAGTCTCTTTACAACTAATTTGTGCAAAAACATATCCCTTTTGAAAAACTTAACATCTTTTTGAACTGAATATTACCTGCAATATTTTTATTTGGGTGCTGAGGACTCATGCAGCAATGTACTCAATAACCTATTTATTAAGAGCAGCCTCCACTGTGGAGTCAATATTTCTGATATGTTGTTTATTCCCTTTTTTTCTGACTCTGCTATGCCATGATTTCCAGCGGGAAATATGCTTAAGGGTGAGGAGCCTGCCCTTTTCCTTGCATAGTGCTGTCCTAAAGCATTATTCAATAGGCACTTAGTGAAATTCAGGCAAAGCAGGTGAGGCAGAGTGCTCAGTCTTTCCGAGTGCTGTATGACCTTGTCAATATGTTGCTCTACAGGCAGAGAGTACAAGACATCTACAGAAGACCCAAGAAGGAGCCACAGCAGATAAAAACAACTGCAGCAATATCCTTTGTGAAGTACTTCTGACTGAGTTGCAGCCAGGCTGAAGATTCAGCAGTGAGATTAAGAAACTGTCATTTTCTGTCATTATTAAGTAAATTGCTTTTAGTGCTGCTAAACACATTATACAAGGACAACATGGCATGATGCTTTCTTGCCCTTAAAACCCTGCCTGACTGAAAACACTCGCACACATTACAAGGCAGCACTTCTAAACTGGCTCCTCAAAAGAAGGATGGGGATGCAGACAAAATTAGCCTGCTGGGGAGTGTGGTGCCCAGAGACACCCTGGCCACGTGCTCAGGAAAGAACCCAGAGCGGATGAAACGGGAGCTGCTCGAGCGCCTAACGCAGCCTCCGGCCCAGTCACAGCAGCCCCGGCCATGCCCCGGGGCAGCCCGAGGCGAGGCACTGGCCGCCTGCGCTTGTGCTATACCTGTGCCTGTCGCAGTGTATGTCACAGCATATATCGTAGTTGAGACAGCCACGATACACATAGTATCCCCATACAGAGCAACACTATACCACATCAGAAGGCTTCAAGCATCTACTCTTTATTGTTCTTCAGTCCAGCCTTTTATACTCTTCATCTTACATGCCTTACACCTGTGTGCCCTCTGTACCCTTTTGTGATTGGTTAGTGCACCTTGGCACTCCATGTCCCTTTACCTTCAGTACTGTTCACCTGTCCTGCACAGCTGTAGCCCATTAGGGATGAGGCTTAGCTGCAGCCCTACTCCCAGTTACAACAAACTGTCTGCCTATATAAGCCTGTGCCATGCCAGGTGCCTGTGCCGGACCATATGTGACGCCCCTGGTAAATCCCCGCGCGTGCCACCGGCTGTTGTGGCGCCACAGGTTCTTTTGGTGCCCAGAGCTGGTGCTCAGAGCTGCCCAACCTGCTCCAGGAGCAGCCGCACGTCCCACGGTAGGAGCACTGCCCGTCCCTGCCGCCGTCTCAGAGGATCCAGGCCGCCACCACTGCGCCGGGCAACTTTGTCTACCTTGTACGAAATGCCTGTCTTCATCCTCTTTGCTTCCCTTGCCCTGGTCTTTGCCCTCATCCTCATGCTCATCCACACCCAGGGCCCGGCAGCCCTCCAGGTGCTTCCTGCTGCTGGCTGGCCCCAGCGGGCCATGTTGTGGCACAGGCGGCAGCAGTGAATTGGTGGAGCTTTTCAGCAATAAGCGGCGGCAGCCCTTCAAGGCAGCCCTGTACTGCCACCACTGATGCCTCGGAGCTCAGTGAGGAGGTCCAGGGCAGGCTGCAACAGCACGGCTGCTTGCGGCGACCAGGCCTGGCTGAGGCGGTGGTGAGAGAGAAGAGACTGGAACAAACTGGATGAGACATGTTTTAAAGCATGCTCATACTGTGCTGTGTGCTGCCAGTTGACTGGTGGAGCAGCAGAACAGAAAGTCTATTTTGGCCTCTGGCATAGCAGCAGGTGCCAACAATTCCGATGGCATAGGGGGGTGAGGGGGCTGGTCTTCCAAAGGGGCAAGACAGAGTAGCTGGGGAATTGCCCTGGAAGTCCAGCACAGCAGCCATGGAGCAATCATCAGACTTCCAGTGGTTCCCACCCACTCAGGTTGGGACCTGGCCCCACTGTGAGCCTCCATTCAGGAATGCTGCATGGATAACTACATAAAAGGCTAAGTTATAGTTTGAAACTTGTCAGCATTATATCAACAATAAATTCATAATACGGTTGAAATTAAGTTTTTTCTCTAGTTCAGGTAGACTCCTGTCTCTTGACTTTTATTTTTTGGTAGAGATAAAGGTAGAAATCAGGAGTAAACCTGTGGTTTATAGGGCAAATTTGTATGATATAGCTGCAATATTTATTCACTTATATATAATCAGTGTTTCTAGAACAAAGTGTTACAATCCTGTATTTCACAACACACAGAGCTAGACCAAAACAGCAAACTCGACAGATGTTTTGTCAGCCCAGCATACCTTCACAGAACAGCTTTCCGTTCTGTCAGCAGCCACAGCTTTGGCTCCTTTTGTCACCCAACCAAAGCAACTCACCTCAGTAATTATCATTTGCTGATTAGTTTCAGTCACACTATCATAGCTGAAATTTTGGCAGCCTGTTCTGGAACAGATTTATTAACAATGATCAATTATGATCAGGTGGACTTTCTGACTTTTTTTTTATTGTTGCTTGACAATATATGGGAAGTCTCCTATTAGATAAATGCAGTTAATGAGCTGACCCTGCCATCTGCTGTCATTTCTGCTGTTGCTTCCATGGTTTCATGCCTGCTCAGTCTCCCAGGTCACTCCCTCTCCTTCAGCTCAGCATGGAATACAAATCTTTCTAATGAGCCCACACAGTGTTGAGGATTTGTCATTCATGCTGTGCCTGGTTTCATGTAGCACAACTGCTGAAAGCTTCACTTGCAAGATGGGCTGGTGTTATCTTCATTAAAAATAGCACTGAACCAGAAAAGGCTCACTGAGAAAATTTGCAAAATCCACCAAGTTCCCCTGTTATCAAGATAAGTGTAGAGTTGGTAAGAATGATAAATAGCAATTTTGTCTTTCAGTTTGACATTTTGATTGTTTCTGTGTACTTTACACAGCTGCAGCTGTTGCAGGTAAGACAATTGTTTGCAATACTGTGACAGCTAGTTATGGTACTCAATGTACCACAAGTACATCACTGCTGCAGCAGTATGGACACCAAAGAGAGGGCAGCATTCCATGGTGCCCACCCATGCCCATACCTCACCATGCCTGAGGCACATACAGAAACACACTTCCCACAGCAAGATGGAACTCACCCATTTTTTGTCCTTGTGCATAGGTGTGAGGGGCCCACAGTCAATTGAATTTTAATCTTTGAAGGTATGAGTTCAAGAACTACCTAGAGAATATAGATGTTCTTCTCTGAACATGGAAACAGAATGGCCTGGGTTGGAAGGGACCATAATTGCCTGGTTTCAACCTCCCATGCTGTGGGCAGGGACACCTTCCACTAGATCACATTGCTCTAAGCTACATCCAATCTGGTCTTGAACATTTCCAGGGATAGAACATCCACAAATTCTCTGAGCAACCTGTTCCAGTGCCTCACCACCCTCACAGAATGAATTGCTTCCTCACATGTAATCTAAACCTACTCTTTTTCAGTTGGAAGCCATTGCCCCTTATCCATGACCACCTCTGGTAGTGCACTGACCAGTCTTTTTTGTATTATTTCTGCTGTCCTACCCTGTCACAGGACTGACGAAAAACAAACAAAACCCTGAAAACCATTTTCTTTGGGTACAAGACAAATACCGTAATTCAAATCTACACAAACACCCGAAAAAAACTATTTCCCAGCATTATTTCACAAAGAGGGAAAAACCCAGTAAAGCATGTGGTGAAAATACAGTACTTATCAAAATGCAGCAAAGATTCCAGAAGTCAAAATTGATCTTTATGGCCTGAAAACCAATTTTCTCTCTATTTTTCTCCCTGCTTGCTCCCCTGTAGCCCCTGTCTGCATGTTCAAAGTAGCAGGTTATGACTTGCTTTGATTTTACTTGCTTATCATCATGCAGCTCAGGTTTTACAGCCATAAAAAGTCCACTGAATTATAGCTTCAGGGGGATTGACAAGATGTGCTTCAGTTCTGAGACAGAATTTGGAGTGGGAACTGTAGATGCAGGAAAACTCTCCTTGGCAACATAAAAAGCCTCTGTCCAGTGTGCACAATCTTCCCTTGCTGAACTTAATGGCCTGAGAAGAGCATAACACAGTAATATTTTGTTGCTTCAACTCCTAATACACTAGCTGAAAAAAAAAGTTGAGTTTATTGATATGTTTTGTTCCTTGTAAAGTGTTTTGTGCTCATGTTAGAAAGTTTTATTTTTTTCAGATGGGACCAAATTCATTAGGTACCAGCTGCTTTTACCCAACTCCTCTTGGACATATGCCATTTCTAAAACTTTGGTATGAATCTTCAGATTAATTCTACTGGGTGTTGTATCACATCCCTGGATTTACCACAGCACTGTACTTACAAAGGTGAAGTGAATATCTCAAAAAAGAAGCACAGAGATCAAGATGCATCAGACTCTGCTCTAGTACACCTGCAGCAAGCCCTCCTCTCACAACACATGGCAAAAAGAGACTGGCATGGGAGTTCAGATGGACAGCTGACTCTCCAGGGCACATTCAGAATATAAGGGCAAATCATTGCACAAGTTACATCCCTTGAATGTAACGTGGCCCAAAGACCCAGAGGAACGATCTCTCAAATCAACTTAGGCTCAAAGTGTAGATTCAGTATTTCTTCCCTGCCCCTACCCATGCTCAGCAACCCTAAAATAAAACTTATACCCTCCCCCCACCCTGTTTGTATACCTGGCACTACTTTCTCATTAAAAGATCAGGAAATAAGCCAAAGGCTTTCCATTTATAGGACATTCTGGGACTGAGCCTCCACCTTTAGCAAAGCCTGTCGGACATTACCTACATCCGACCTCCTGATTTTAGTAAATTAGTTTAGTCCCTGTCCTTGAGCTATTGCTCTATCTGTGAACGCAAACTCCTACGGGAACAGCTTGATGGGTAAACTTCCCCCTCAGCTTTTGTTCCTAAAGCCCTTGCTTATAAGTTCCCCCTGGGAACAGTTGCTGTGCTGCATCCCATTCAGGCTGTGCTTTTGAAATATTCCCTGCAGGAAAGGCAGAAGTAGCTCCTTGCTGATGGTCTTTCTTTTGAAAAGCAAGAGGAAACACTTCAAGGGAAGTCAGTGAGGTCAACAAAAACTAAAGGCGATAGTAGTCTCTTACACATAAGCAAGAATGTAATGCAGAGAGTTCTTCTGCAGAATTTTCCAGAGGTAAAATAAATTGGAATACAGAAGTGGATGTAGTTCCCATAGCAAACCAATGATGTAAAACATTTAAATATTTAACCAAAATTTCAGTAGCTTATGAGCTATCAGAGAAGCTATTTACTATGAAGTTTTGACATTAATTTGCTCCCTAAAATACTGAGATGTTAATTGCAAAATGCACTGCATCAGTTACGCACCATGGGTTAAGAAAGTAACTGTTTAGCAGGGAAATATTTGAATATTTTGTAGGGCTTTGCTATTTACAAACTCTTTGCCTTTGCAACTCAAGACAGTCAATCTTCTCTACCCTATGGTTAGCCACAGCAAAATTAAAAAAAACCCACTGCAAGGCCTTTGTAAAATAAAAACACTCTCTGTTTTGTCAGGGCTTACAGCTTCCCTTCCACTCCCTTCAGCTCAACCAGTAGTTAAGCTGGTATAGCATCATGCTATGAAATAGCCTAAAGAAATGTACACAATGTTTCAGGTAACATTTCAGTTTCTCCCACCATGTCTCCTGGCTGAGTCAAAACACACTTGGATTAATTGTCGGTCATCAAGGGTTTTGCCTAAGTTTTATTTGCACCCTTTTTTTTTTTTTTTTCCAAACTGTTGACCTTCTTCCAACAGTCTTCCTGGGATGAATATCAGTCAATTAAAGAGGAGATCTGAACTGTGTCCTTAACACAAGTTCCAACCTAGGTAAGTTTGCCCAGCTGTGCCTGGAAGGCTGCATCCCCACTGAAGTCTGACAGCCCTCAGCCTGTCAAAACAGACACACCAAGTTCCTTACTGAACAATCCTCTTTTTAAAAATATTTAACATTCTTTCTTCAGCAGCCTTATATTACCACCCAGGACGAGTCCCTTACCTGGTGTTTATTGCACACATGAGATATGCAGCTCTAAACCTTTCCTATTCCTGAGGTTTGAATAGTTTAGCTGTTTAATTCCCAATAGTTTTTTGGTTTTTTTTGGGTTTTTTTTTTTTTTTTTGTTGTTAGTGTTATTCAAACTAATCATTCTAGTTTCTTCTACGAAGTGTATGTCAAAAGCTGAATTGAAATGTCAAAGAGAAGGTAAAGACAAATTAATATGAAAAGGGCTTTCTCCCACAGAATCTAGTTCAAGGTCAGAATCTCAAGGGATTCAGTGGCAACCATCCTTCCACAATATCCTACCAGATAGGACTTAGCCCTTTGGCCAGCATATGTCAGGGCTCTGCCTGAATCATTAGAAATTCCAGCAACCAGCAGAGTTCTGGAGCAAAGATCTGAATCTGTCAGCACCTGAGTTTACTGAGGCAATGCTGCTACATGCCTCACTGACCACAGTTGCATTCAAAACAAGATGCTTTTCATCATTTATACTTCAGGCACTGACTCCTGCTTATTGGTGTGTTTTTGCTCTGTCACTGTTCTTTTTGCAGGTGCTGTTGGACAATCAGTGAACAGAAGAATAGTCAGGCAGGTGGGCAAGGTGCCACTTTCATATGAAGAGATCTTTCATATGAAAGATTTTCACTATATTCTGTCTGATCAGGGCCATAACTGCCCTGCCTTGAAATCTTTACTAAGAGGGCTAACTTCAGCTTTTGTGCTTCTTTCAGGGCACAGGAATTGGCCTGACACAGGATCTGACTTAGGACATCATAACTGAGTTCACTCACACTACAGAGCTATTATGCCATCATGAGAACCAGTCTGAACTGTGTCATTTTGAAGCCAGCCAGCCAAGTTTGAGGATGTTTTTCTGGCATCCCAGAGACTGCAGCATCTCAAACATGGTATTTGAATACAAGATTATGTCACCTATTATGCACACATTGGCTAATGTTCAAGCTATTGAGAAGAGCAACTTGTTTCCATTGGTCTTCCTCTATGAGCTTCTGAATTACTCACCATCATCCAGAAAGTGGTAAAATTATATTTATGACTACTACATAAAATTCAAACAAGACCTTTATTTACATTAGGTTTTCAAGCAGTGGGTGTTGCAACATACATAACAAAATTTCATACTACATTTTTTATAGGTAATCAGGTTGAAAAACTGATCTACAGAATCAATTTATCAAAAGTGGCTAAGCAGAAAATGTGTTAACTTGGCTTAAGAGTACTCTGTCAATTTGATATCATTTTCTATTTTTCAGAGTATTTCTGATGTCCTGGTTGTAAAAACAGAATGCTCATGCAGGTTAATTTACAGTGATCTCTCTAGTAAATTTTACGTTCTTCACTTGTTCAGAAGAGCATGTCAATACTCTTCCCACCTTGTCTCACAAAGCAATTACAGGTCCAGATAGGGAGAAAACTCAGTCAAGAGATTTTTTTAACCAAAAAAAAAAAAAATTTAGAAAGACAAGGAGTCAGAACTTTCATTCTGTGGCTAACTGAATTAGTATCTCTCATTCTGTAGAAAACAAGTTGTACTGTAAAGATTAAGCAAGTTCTTTTATTTCATACTAACATTATGCAGCAACCAGTATGAGTGCCTAGGTAAACAGAGACTTTGTGAAATGTTTTTCTGCAAAGCTGATCAGTAATGCACACAAATGATAAATTCATCAACTCTGCTTATTGCCAGAAATAAAAAAAAAAAAGGCTTCAAGAGCAAATAACACTGATTCATAATGTACTGTGCTCAAGCACTAGTCAACAAAATCTATTAAATTACATGGGTGGAAAAAAAATCAGAGCAGCTTTGTTATCTTACTTGTGACACCTTATTTAAATTTCAGGCATTACTTCTTTATATCAGCATAAATATGTAGCCTTCTACAGGTTTTATGATGTGGTTACAGACATAAAAATGTTATAGTAGAAAGCAAGAGCTAGTTCAAGGAATTCCAGACTTTGAAATCAGCAAGATACAAAGCTAAAATTCATATGTTCCTTTTCAAGTTATGAATACTTTCACTAAAACATAAATATTTTAACATATATTATTTTTTCTGACATTCAAAATTGTAAAGTCAATATGGCAGAATTATTGTTAAAAGCACATATTTACAAATAATCTTTTTTCCATACATAAAGTATTTGGCATAATTATAACAATCTTACTGCATACACAACTGTTTGCTTCTTTTTCACATAATGGTACACTCCTTATTAAAATTTACCAATTATGTACAAAAATACTTGAACATTTATTATAGAAAACTTCTATAACTACTGTCAACAGCTTGTAACTGCTGAAGGTTTAATTGAGAGAATATAAAAAAGTGGTCACTTTCTTCCAGTTTAACTATCAACAAATCAAACACAGCTAAGATCAACATGAGCTTCCCAACAAAAGAGGGAGAATATTTTTAACAATATGATTTAAAATGCAGTTCACACATCTGTTCCCAAGCACATTTAAACAGTCAATAAAAGAAAGAGGATACAAAACATACATACAGAAGGTGCTTTTTTTTCTTTTTCTTCCACATTCCTATGTCTTGGCATTAGCTTTCCAGAGCTCTTCAGATCCTAGTCACTAAAATACAACCTAAGGCCAAACACCATTCTCAACAATAAAGATGATGGCAAAGCAAATAAAAAGCTTGGCTCCAATGGCACATACACATCCAAGGAAATGTTCAGAATTTTTGCTAGATTTTTACAAAATTATTAATGACCTTTGCAATTAGCTTTTGAAATTATATGGATTGTAAACCAGCCATTTGTACTTTTAAAAATTGGCTCATTTAGTGAATTGCCTTGATAATAGTCAGTACTAACTCTTGTACACAAGTTGAATAATTGAGTTGTACCTATTTCATACACAGATTGTATTTTAGGCTGAACTTTCAAGAACAGCAGAGAGCATTCACTAGAAAACTCCTAGCTTTAAAAAAAAAAAAAAACAAAACTAAAACAACAACAACAACAAAAAAAAAACCCCATTAACTGGAAGAACAAAAGTAAATTGCACCTCAAAAAGAAAAAGGATGTGTCAGGTACATACACAGATGGCACAAAACCTTTTCAGGATTCACCAGAATGGTGCTGTAAGCTGAACGAAATACAGGTCTTTTTCCATCTTAAAAATAACATAAGCCAAGTGTGTGTTTCAAAAATTCCAAATCACATTCTTACAACAGTCCTCTGCTCTATAACTTGCATTTTATCTCAGTTTTGCCACATACATTTGAAATGACCAACCTGTTCATCAGGTAAGAGAAACAACTTTCAGCCTACTTGCAGAAACATCCTAGTCTACAGACTACTTTGTTAGAAAGCGTGCATTTATCTCTAGTAGTAAAGATCCAGTCAGTATATTCTGCATTTTGTAAGAAGCATTCGGCTAACTCAGATGAGAGTTGTAGGGTTTTAGATTTTTCAAATAAAAATAAAGTACAAATAAAAGCATTTATCAGTATTCACCACCATGAAATTAAAAAAAAATCCTCTCATTCATGCTTCCTGTAATATCTGGCAATCTAAATTAGTAATTTCATTTCAAATGTGCAACATAATATTAATAAGCATTTCGAAATTACTCAAAAGAAAAGGTGGACAAAATATTAAAGTGCCTAACTAAACGAGTTTTACCATTTTTAAAAAATATTATTTCTTAAACAGTAAAGAATGTGTTCCAATTAAATATAAAAGTGGCTTCTCATAGCTGAGAGACTTTGCGGGGCAGAGGCCTGGGCCGGGGAACCTGCTCAGTCCTCCTGCTGCTGCTTTCCAGGTTGTTTGGCCGAACCAGCTGAGGCTTGGGTGGCAGCGCCGGGGGGTCTGCGGCGGGCGGGATGGAGAGGCTGTGAGGTAGAGGAACGGGCCGTTTCAAAGTCCGCTCGTACACGCTGTAAGGAGGCGGGGTTTTGCTTTCTTTTCTCACAGGCTCCTCTGAAACGCTGTAGCTTGGGACAGTCACTGCTGGTTCGCTGCCTTGGCTTTCAAAGCCTGATGTTTCCGATGTGCTACATCGGCTGAGCGAAGAGATGCCGCTGCTGTAACTCCCTGACAGCGCTGGGGAGTTGGATATGAGCCCCGAGGAATGATACTCCACTGGAGACGGTGTGAATGATTGCACAGACCCCTGCTCAAATGAAAGGGCAGAAGAAGAATTTACTGGCATATAAGAGGGAGCGTGTTTCTGTGCTCAGACTGAAAACATACATAGATACAGTGCAGGAAACTCTGAGCTTTGATAAACAGAAATGGTTGCGTCCTTGTTTAATCAAGACCTGGTAAGAAACTGATAAAAAGCTCATTTCAGTAGTGCCTGGGTACACCTTAGATAGTAGTGTACCACCAGTAATTCATATAAGTGGAAATAAAACTGGTTTTGAACGTTATCTTACTATCATAAGACCCTGGAAAAATCTGGAAGTCTTTAGAATACACTCTTAGTTTTCCCAGCTAGAAGTGGAATGCATCAATGGGCGCAGGTCATACCTGGGGGTATCCTGCCCCCTAACGCCAAAGCCCAGCCACTGCTGTTCCTGCAGGCTCTCTTATCCCAAATTCAGTTTCCAAAGCTTTTCCTCACAGCTTTTAGTGCATTGCTGTGCAGTGAAAAGTGCACTTACGTCATGGCATCGTTTCTGAGTGTACCATAAAACCAGTGTCGGGGGCGTAGCACAAAGCAGGTATCAAGGTAAGAGCCGCTGCTGGGTGCCAGCCCCCTTCTCTGCTGTTCCTGCTGCCATTTGGGGCGGCAGCAGAATGGCTGGAGATGAAAGCATCACCACCCTTCCTCTCTCCATCTCCCAGGTGTTCCTTAGACATACAAACACCACACACCACGTGTGTCTCAGGGACAAAGGCCATATGGAGGGCACAGGTGGCCATAGGCTGTACCAGCAGCCTCACAGGTCAGTGAGGGATGGTGAGGGACCAAGAGCTGAGGGCCCAAGCAGCAGCAACAGTGCTGATGACAAATAAAAGGCATGGACAATAAAGGCCTACCTAAAACCGCTGAGCAGTTCTAGTCCAGTGAAGCAACTTCAACTGAAAACTCTGAAAGGTTAGCCCACACTTTCCAAGTTAAAAATTTTTTTTGCAACATATCTAATTATGTTTCTGAGTCATCTGAGACAATCCCAACTTATTGGCCTCAAGCCTCAGGCTAAAAAAGGGATGGAGAAATCAAAATAAAGACAAATTTCTCACTCCCATTCTTGTTAGACTGGTTGATGCTCAGTTGCTCAGCTTGAGGTGAGAGTGGGAGTCATGCAACAAAGGATGGGAGTGGAGGAGGAGGAGAGGGGCAGGGATGTACAGAGCTGGCTGCACTAACTTTATGCTGTTGAGATAATTTTAGTTATCCATCTAGGACTGGATCCACAGAGCACTGAAATTAATAGAGAAAAAAATCTTCATTTACATCAGTGGGTTTTGTACTAGGATGGTTTTCTCTGGTAGCACACTGTTAGAAGAAAGGCTAAAATCTGAGCCCTGTATATAGCTGTGGAAAAGCAAAGCGAGTTTTATTTAAAGCTCAACACCTGGTGAAGACATCAGACTTTCTCAGAAGCCTGTTTCATGTTCCATTCCTCTGTATGTGAGGAGGCTGCAACTGCACTCCTACTCCCATAAACACCCAGGGTCAAGGTTTTCAAATAAATTATGTATTTGGCTCCAGTTCTAAGAACATTGGACAGTTGGAGTAAGTGACCATATATAAGATTTAGGACCTTTGCTTTTGTCATTCAGAGCAATGGCAAATATGTAAAGCCTGTACGGGTAACTACTTGCTTCTGGTAAAAGAGTGTAGACTACTTTTACCAGTAGCAAGTAACAGTCTAGACAACAAAACAGTCTGGAAATTCATGGATGCTCAAAGTGAGATCCAGCAGTTCTCAGAAGTATTTTGGGCCAGCGTTCCTCTTCCAAGCAGCAATCCAGACTTTGTAAAATGCTTAAATTCTGACAAGACCTACAGAAGAAGAATGTTAGGACAAGCTTCAAACATCCCTAAGAATCATCAGTACTGTGCCCATTCAGGATGAAAAGGAAGGGTCACTCATCTTTGGACAAGATCCTAATGTTCTAAAGAGCTTCCTAGTAAGCAATTAGGGCAAAACTTAGGACTGGTGCTCATTTCAGCAGAATGGTAATAGGACTATGAGGCACTCTGATGGCCAGCAGAATTGCTTTGCTATGTATTTGGACCACTGTGCAGACACAAGTAGTAATGTTACAGGCTTATGGGAAGGCAAACAGGACAAATGAGTATGGACTTGTAATTAGGGACCTCAAGGGGAAAGGAAATACTTTGGGGTGCTGTTCTCCTCCTCAGGCTATGTGTGTCTCTGCAGTATCAGGCACTGGGTTGCTGAGGGGTTAATTTGGCAAGGCTGCTTTCCTCTGTCCTTGCATCTGAGTAGCTGAAACACCAGTCATGCTCCTTTCTATTTGCTCTCCTTCCATGTTGTTGACTCTTATATTTCTACCTGCAGAATCATCTCTGCTTCAACGGGGTGGCAGAGGCTATCCCCAAGACCAATGCCATGTACTCTGCCAGCACCAAGGTTTACCTGGAATAAGCAGGCTGCATGTTTGTGTGATCCAATGCTGTGGAAAACACAGATTACCCAGTCAAGTTTTCCAGAAAAAAAGCAGGTACCAGTATGTGGGTACCAACACATGCAAACATCTTGAAATAGAAATGAAATCTGCTCAGTTTAGCCTGGATCTTAAATTACTTTGGATGTTTAACCACCAGAGAAGAACCAAGGCTTATTCATAGCCTATGCTTAATGTGTCCTACTGGCAGGTGTCAAACTATTTGCAACTTCTTACAACTGCCCTGGATCATCCTGCAGAGGAAAACGGGTATTAAAATGATTGAAGCAGGAAGTACTCTCTAACAGACCCTCTAATCTAACAGCTCTGAATACTGGAAGAATAAGATGAATGGGTTGCACAACAGGTTTTCCTGGCACCTCCCCTTCTTCCACGCTGGAGACAGAATACCTGTTTTTGTACAGGTATATGATAAGAAAAAGGAAAACATAATATAATCCCAAATAATGTATATTAAATATATACCATCTACCCCACATCACACAAGATCTGTCTCACTATGGCAATTCACTGCAATAAGACAGTACCTTCATTGGTGATCTTCCAGCAGGAGAAGGGGAAATGGAGGCTATGTGTCTTGCTGGTGATGCTGTAAAGGTAGAAAGATTTCAGAGCACTTGTGGCATTAAAATTTCCACTAAGATCTCTTTTAAAGTGGATAGGAGATAATTCGATACATAAACATTATCTCTAGTTCTCTTGGCTGATGGCTGTAAATAATTTTAGAGATTTTGTTTATTTTGCTTTGTTCTCTGGATTATCTTGCAGTACAACCAAGTATAACAAATTTCTGCATCTGCCTTTTCTGACAAATTTTATATCACTTTAAATTGATTATAATCTTCCAAATGATAACAAGTTAAAAAAAAAGAGTGAGTATAACAACTTTTCCCTTTTTGTTCTTAAGAAATATATTATGTATTTGAAAGTCAAATAAGGAAAATAGAAAATACATAATATATTTATATCAAACATTTACCTCCAAATATACTAGAAACATGCCTGGACAAACTCAGGAGCTTAAGTATGATACACAAAATGTTTACTCACTCCTTTGAGAACGATTATATTTATAGTATCACTTGAGCAGCCTTTCCTTTAAATGGAAATTAATCTTTTGAAAGGCAAAATGGTTATAGTAACAGAACTTATGTACTTTTGTGAATACTGTGCATTTTCTGGCCAGTAAGATTCTTTGTGGTTAATGATCATTTCTGATTGCTAACCTCCAATTATCATAAAATCAAAAGACTAAATCTGATCATCCTTCCTCATACTAACATGAACTGTCTGAAACTGCTCATTCATTAGTGAAGGGGCAGACTATTGGAAACTGCAGAGAACATTAACAAGATGAAAATACCCACAGAGGCAGTTCTACAGCCTTTCATGTAAGAAATCAAATAATAAGTTGACCTGCCCAAGAAGTTAAACATCAAACAGAGTGGAAAGAATCTATGCCCTCAAGTACTGGAGCTTTACCTGAGATGTCCATTAACTCACCAGTCTGTGCAGGTCTTGGTGGTACAGGAGGAGATATAAGCTTTCCACTTTCTGATGTGTTTCTGGCTTCCTTCCCACTGTCCAAGCTCCAGCTGCTGGGAGTGGTGTTTACAGCTGGAAGAGAATGAAAAAACTGTCATAGGCATCAACACTCCCAGTTCTCTGACTTGCTTTTATCTGTGAGCATAAAAACAGACAGAATGCCTAACAACTCAATAAGCTTTGAAAAAGCTGAAAAGCTCTCCTGATTACATCTGCACTTGCAAAGCTCTTAAACAGCAGCCATCAATCTCATGGATGCCTGATGGATGCACCTGGCCCTCAGGTCAGCTGGTGACCAGCAGTGGCAGCCATCAACAGCAGCAGCAGCTGAGATTGCACTCTGGTGCACTGCAAACCCAGCCACAAAGGGAGATAAGCTTGAAGCCTTTTAATATAATCAGTTCATCTTTGCACCAGACTCCTATTTAGAGCTTTCCAGACAGAAGGGAATAGACTATTCATAAACTGTTCCCATTAACTCATTTTATATACAGAAGGAACTAGAGAAAGGAAGTCTCCAAATTCTTATTGACCTCCTTCATAAAGCTTTCTGTGCTACCATTCCTATGTTGCCTGCATAGACTACAAATCCAGAATTGAAAGAAGGTGGAAAGAAGGGCACAAAATGTAGGGAGTAAAAATTGGTAGAAATTAAGTGTCTGACAGCAAAAAATATCAAATGAAGAAATTATTATGGACTAAGGAAATTTCTGCACACTTTATATCTGTGGTAGTCAAGGATCTCTGCTTAATCAATGTAAATTGACTACCACCTTGACATGCATAAAAGTGGCTGTTTTCTTGGGTTTTTACCCTGATCACATTCTATGATTGTAATTGAATGATCCCATAAGGTCTAGAACATCTTCTTTGATAGAACTGGATTATCTCATGTCATCAAGATGTCACCAGTATCATAAAGAAGTCAGACAGACAGAAGGAGAGAGCATTTAACATGAGGAAGACAAAAGCCAATTTAAAAAATACAACTGTCATTACACCTTCTTAAAAACAAAAAAAAGGTGTTGAAAATGACCTCTTCAAACCTGGCATTCATCTCCCAAATACACCACCAAAAAATCCTCCACCTTAAAAGCCTCAAACCTCTTGCTTTGCCATGACATTTTCCTTCTTGTTTACTTATTTCAATTGTGAGTAAAGAATCACATGCAAGGACCCTGTGTTTATTTACAAAGACAAAATGAAAAAGCAAAGTATTGTTGCTAACTGATGGCATCAATTATTGCTATTGTAGCAACTCTGAGAGCTCTCAGAACTGCAATCCCACTACACACCAGACTTAATACAATAAGAACAATAAAAAAAAAAAACACTGGTCTCATATCTGAAATTATACTGTTACAGTATAATAACACTTTAGTTGACCCTGGGATCAATGAACAGAATAATCAATTTTCTAGAGGACCATTTTGCTTTGTTATTGCCAAAATATGCAATACAGTATTTACTTTTTATTGTAAGCTGTCACCCAACAGCATGGCTTTGCCCTCATCCTAAAAATCACCAGGCACCAGACCTAGGTACTTCAAATGCCCAAATCTCTTGACAAGACAATTTTTTTCTTTTAAGTCATCCAAGCAATCAGTTTTTTGGACTGCTAAAGTCTTCAAGAGAGAATACTTCATTTTAACAATTCTGTGATGTACTTGGCTTCATGGGTCAGTGAAAAAGTTTTGCTATTTCCATGTTAAATTATTTCATATGTTTTTCAGCCCTGTTAAAAATTCCCCGTGTTTTCATAAAAATGTAAACACAAAAATACCTATAAAATCTAGCTCTTATTAAAGAAAATCTGATTCCTGGTCAGTACATATTACAGTTTATTATTAAAATAGCTACTTTCTATGCATTTATTTTACTGTATCCTTTATTCAGCATACCACAAAAGTACTGTAATGAAATGATGGAGCTTATTATTGATGTGAGGCACAGAATGAAATCATGGCAAACAATTACTATGCCAACAATATTGGATTTCCCCATGTTCAAAATTATAAGAGGCAATATTTTTTCTATGGAAATACATATATTTCTCATTTACTCTAAAAACAAAATCTCCAAAATGCGAGAAACCACAAATTGGTGTTTTCAATCCAAGTGTAAGCAGAAGCACAGTGAGTTATATTTGATAAACAGGACTTGCAGGTACCAAACTTCAGAACTCTGTCCATTCTTTTGCCTTCTCTTTGCCCCATTCTCCGGAAGCTGGCTTTTCCCCACATATGTCTCTCTTGAGAAGCAGAAAGGATAGGTCTCACAGGCAGCCTGATGAAACCTGCTGCTCCATCACCCCCTCCTGCAAACCTCTGGGCCTTATTTGAGTGCAAAATTCAGTTCTCCCCTTTTTGGCAAAGTGTTTTGACACTTAGATTTGTTAGCATAACTTATTTAGTCAGTTAGAATGTTTTGACACTTGGAGATGACAGTATGCACTCAAAAGAACTGGCATTCCACAGGAACATGATGGAGTAACTAAGTTTTCATTCTTCAAAGATTGGCATGTTGTAGCATGTCTGCTTACCTTTGTCAGAGCCGGGCAGATTGGAATCACTTCGTGGCAAAGCACCATCTCCAATATGATTAAACAGCATTCTCTGTAAATTGAGAACAGCATGGTTTACACATAGCTGCTGTTGTATTTCAGTAGGCTTTAAGAAAACAAAAATATTTTTGTTATTATCCCCCCTCATGCCCAGGTCTGCTTAGGAGGTAGAGTGATAAACATCACATAAGAACATAAACAGTATAGTTAAAGTATGTGTATATAGATAGGGAGGAGACTAGTTTTCTGAAAATTGTACACACAGAAATTGGAGAGAGGATTATTATGTACTGAGTTCTGACAGTTTCCAGCACCTTAAAAACATATTAAAGATCATTCCTAAAGAGATATCTTAATAGATTTCTTAAAATAATTTCATTACAGAATCAGGATCTGAATAAGATAATATTCAAGTTATGGCTGTTACCTAAGAAAAGCATTGTGTATTGTTTTCCAACCCTGACTTTTTTGGTAGCAGCCTTAGTTCTCTTGCGGATAAGAGCTGACCCATAAAGCATGTTTGTCTTTAATTTTCTTAAAATCCATTTTGTTTGCAAATCACAATAAATGTATGAAAAAAAATTCTACCATTTATTTTGTTTGGCAGCATTCAAATGGGTCACTAGTTTGTCTTGA
Source organism: Anomalospiza imberbis (assembly GCF_031753505.1). Classification (NCBI taxonomy): domain Eukaryota; kingdom Metazoa; phylum Chordata; class Aves; order Passeriformes; family Viduidae; genus Anomalospiza; species Anomalospiza imberbis. The sequence goes on along the minus strand of NC_089685.1, from coordinate 26,400,624 downwards.
AAACATATGTAAATAGCATACAGTTAATCCTGCAAGTAATTCAGATGCACTTTCCAGAGGAAATGGTAACAGATAAACGTAGTTTTTTTTCTTACTTTTTTTTCTTTAAAAGCAAGATCGGATGATCTGTAAAATCCAAATAAAATCCTATTATTGTGTCTCTTTCCAGTGTTCACAGAGCACTGTGCCAAGTTGGTGAGGCACTATGCTGGGATTCCACAAGATGGCAAACTCAGCTGCAAAGTGCTCATAATTAATCTAATATTTTGCAGCTTCGTGTTACTAAGTGAGGAACAAATACTTAAGCCCAATTCAACTTCACTTTAAACATCTCAGAGACAGAATGCTTTTGGTACACTTTGAGCTACAGTAGGTGTGTGGTAGGTATGTCATATGTGAGTCATTCTGGGTCAGGTAATATCTGTTTTCCTGGAGTTACCATTAAACTGAGGTGGTAAACCTACACATGTACTCTGATGTGACAGAGAATGTGACCATATGTTCCTGCCTGGTCTGGATTGAGTGTTCACTGCCTAGTGAGTCTGCATTTTCTGTTGCAAAGGTAAAGCACTACGGCTGAAACAGAAACTGAAATTGGAGGAGATAAAGAGACAAAAGCTGAATGAAATACAGAGAAACAAAGACATACTAAAAAGAATGTGATATAAAATCATATGGAAGAATAAGAGCAATCACAGGATGTTTAATGACACATAAATAAAAACCCCAAAAACATGAAATTCAAAAAGCTTCAATAGGAAGAATAATAGTGCAAAAAACTAAGGAGGCATGTTGAGCAGTCAATGACAGCAGCCATTCCTCTTCAGAGTACGGGAAGAGCTGGAGAGACACTGTACAACCATTCAGCCAGAGATCACAAAGCAAGCACAAATGGATGTTGACTAAAAACAGCTGTACATAACCTTGAGCATCAATTTCAATGAGGAAGTGGATGAAGTACTTCTGTGGTCTTGTTCTGCGAAGTCCATCAAACTTCCTTAGATAAGGTAGCTATGACCTGAAAGCCTTGAAGTTCAGGAATTTGCCTGTGAATCTCACCTCTCCCAGCTGAAATCCTAATGTGAAAATTGCTTTCATCAAGCTGTATGTAACAAAGTAATTAATAAATGGGCAGTCCTTTCCTCTCAGTGTGAAGCTCCAACCAACACTGTTGAAGTGGTGTTAGAATGAAATGAAAAAGGACAAGGAACAGTTTGAACAGCTAAATTTAAATGAGAGTTGCAGGTATCTCTAAGATATCTCTTTACAATTGTCCCGAGGAATTCTTTTCCCCTTCTTTATCAGAAGGCAGAGAATCAGGATTTTGTTTCTGATCACAGTCCATTTTTACAGCCGAGGGAACAGCAGAGAAAGAAATTTCACCTTTCCCCAGAAAGATATCTCCTCATTTACGGTTATAAGGGCAGAAAGAAACCGTCAGACCTTCTCATCTTTGAAATATACTTCACTATATGAGCAAGTTAATTTTCTACTTACCCTCTCATGGGACACTGAGGGTAGAGACAGATTGGGAGACTTTCCTGCTGGGCGAGCCTCAGAGAGAGCGGAGACTGGGCCTACGAGCTCCTCAGCCTCCCTTATGCAATCTCGGATAGAGTGGGGGATAGAAGTCGCATTCCACTTGGCAAAGCAAGAGTTTGTAGTCTGGGAGCAAAAATGGGATAATTTTTCTTTGCGGCAAGTTGTAAAACCGCTTTATTTAAAGAGCATCTCCTGATCTTTCTTTCCTGTCAGTTGTTTTGGCTCCACTACCACTGATGGAAGTGCCCAGTAGATCTATTTGCTCTAAGTAGTTCCTGAGAACTGTCCTTAAGCCTGGGTAAGCCTCAGTATTACTTGTTAAGCCCTCAGGTAATAGCATGAGGACTTAAAAAGAAAAGAGATTAAAAATAAAATCAAGAGCAAATTCAATAACCAAAGAAACAAGGGACAAGAAAAGAGCTAATGAGAAACCAATAAATAATTTCTAAAATAAAGAATCCTGGAGCTTGTTTTTATCAGCAGTATAGCTTCTGATAGACATGATAGTGTTGAAAGGACAGCCTTTAACACTGTATGTATGTTCTCTTCTTTCTCAGCTTCAGCAAGAGGTACATTGTGTGATGGCAGGGACAGCAGCTGTGAAAAGCACTTTGGGAAAATAGGTCCATTAAGAAGAAAAGATGAAATAAGGATTCAGTGTTGGCCAGTTTACCAAGCTCATGCTGAATTTCAGAATACTCAATTTCATACAGACCTGTGTAACGGTATTTTAAGGCAGGAACACAATACATTATTTTCTCTGGCGTAACAAAATGTTTATAATTCTTTTCTGAAACTACGTTGGAAAATAGGAGTTGCCACATGGAATGGATTATTATCTCACAGTGGCTAGGATTAGCTTTCTCAGAAGGAAACAAAGGGGAGCTAAACAAGGACAACTGACATGATAAGAGTTTTTAATTCTTTGTCTTCTTCCCTAAATTGAACAAATGCTTGCTGTTCCACACAAGCAGGCTGTGTCATCCGGCAAGTCTCTCCATCTCTCTCTCACTTCAGTAAGTAAATGTAAAGAAACAGACCTAGACCTAAAGAAATCAAGCAGAAATGTGACCAAGCACTATGTATTCTATTCACATTTCTTACATCTAAAATATTTTAGAGTATTTGCTTATAAAACCATAAAAAAACCCTTGAGAAGTTACAGCAGTGAACAGGCACTCAAATCTGCTCGAAATTCATTATGCACCTTTATTGTCTTCATAGCTATTTGTGCTCCAAGGATCCCCAACAAACTTCTTACCTGAGAAGTTTCCAAAGGAGTAGGGTAGATGGCACTGCAGGGCCTCTCTCTGGGAGACAGGCAAGAGTTTTCTCGGGAATGCTTATGCTTGTCAGACAACAGAGGAGAAGCTAGAATATAAACATGCCTAGTGATTAAATTAATGCAGTGAAAGTCAAGACATTTCAATTCTATGCTTATGACAAAAAAATCCTCTGTCTCTAATAATTCAGATTCCCCAAGTAATTGGCTAAATATGATGTCTGACCAGTGACATCATGGAGAAATTCAGCTGTGTAAGGTATCATCAGTGATTTAATACAGTTTACCACAGCAGACGAGCACTGACCTCTGGCACTGGATGGAGCAGAACTGGTCACGTTAGGTGAAGCAGAATGAGTAGAACTCAAGCTTGAGGTAGATGGACTAGGCTGTGTATAGAAGAGATGTTGTTGTTACCAGATCACATTTACTGGTTTGGAAAACAAAAATTTATAGCATACTTTTCACTAGAATAAAGAACTTTTAACTACATGGAGTAGTTTAACAGTAATTCAAAATATCAAATCAGTATAAGGAACATTAATCTAACTACACAAAGATGTAGTCAAATACTAAATAAATACAAGTGTAATGAATACAGTAAAATAATTACATCACAACGTGATAACTGGACATAAAAGTCTATGCACAGTCAGATGACTTTGCATCATAGTCTATTGCTACTTACTATATTTGTAAAAAATTAATGCTCTAATTTAAACAAGAGAAAGCAGTTACATAAAGTTATTTCTAAGTGAATGAGTTTAACATCTCATTTAAAGATTTGTTTTTTAAAGAAACATCAGCAATAGTTATGAGATTTCTGAATGAAATAATAGAATAATTACTTTTGTAAATAGTCTCATAAGAAAGATTCTGTACAGTTTGAAGAATGACAATAAATTATACCTGCATGTTAAAAACTTCATCTGAGCTCTCCGACTGCCCAGTGATGTTGCTGACTTCAGCAGAAGCTTGGGATGACAGTGATGAGGAAGAATACCGATTGACAGCTGGGTAACTCAAGGGGCTATTATAAGAATAGTGAAATATAAAATGGTTAACTCTAATTGTCAGTCATAATTTCTCATGTGAGAACAGCACATATTTATTAATCTTTAACTGGGGGAGGGGAGACAGAGAGAAAGAAGGAGAGGGACTACATATACCAGGTATTCAAGGCTGAACACAGTTCAGCCAGACCATACAAGAATGCATGCACATAATAGAAGTATTTATGGGTCATCTTCCATGGGTAGAAAAATATGTCATTACTAATATTTAACTTGCCTGCGTCGTGGTATTACCCTGGCAGCGTCAGGGCTCATAGAAACAGGTATGGAATTCCGGCATACACGAGGACTTCCATTTGGGAAATGAACAGGACTAGCTTGTACACAGGCAGAAAATTCCTGGAGATTTATTAAAATAAGATTAATTAAAATTAACATAATATCTTAAGTATTTTGTAAGATACAGATATGCAGAAAACTACACATAAATGTAGTTACATGGCATTTTGGATCACCTTCATTATTAATAAGAAAAATATTTTAACTTTTCAGTAATGATAGTAAGATGTTACTATTAGTAAAACATGGCTTCTTTTCTCTGAATGGTGTGGGAAGTTTATGTTTCTCTTTGCTTTGTGGTACTGCAAAAAGGATACAAGCTGTAATAGGGACAAACAACCAAAAGATGTCACTGTTTGTTGCTTGGGAAAATGTACCAACCCTTAATGAAGCTGAACAGTCTTCTGTTGTATCCATGCACCTGCTCACATGAGTACCTGTATTCCCAAGCTTGACTTCATCACAAAGAACTGATCCACCAGCTTTTTGTGCAATGGCCTCATGTCCTGTGGCACCACCTTCTCGTGCACTGCCAAGCCAAATTCTAGAATCTGGGCCTGCAGAAAGGGAAAAAATATTTTTGATTTTTTTGATCCATTTTTTTTAAGCTCTCATCATCAATTAGGACACCAAAAAAAAAAAAAAAAAAAAAAAAACAAAAAAAAAACCAAAAAAAACCCCAAAAAAAAAACCACCACCAAACCAACAATATGCACATTGCCTTGAAAACACCTATCTAAATCTCGGAAAGACCTGTAATGAGAAAAGCCTAGGACCAAAAGCATGCAAGAGGATTTACCGCTTCTTCCTGTTCAACTTTCCCAAAGGTTTCACCTATGCAAATTCAGCTGTAATATTAAAAAACACTATGGATAACATAGTGAAAAATCTGATTTAATGCCAACTTTAAAAAGGAGCAGTTCTAAGCCCTAAATAAAAGCCATTTTCTACAAGAATAGTTGTAAAAAGCATGAAACAACAGCAATGGTCAAATCTATTTGACCATCCAGAGGCTCTGTAATATATTGGCAAAGGAGTCCATAGTCCCCTATCCTATTTCAACTCCCCAGAGACCTCCATAAGTGGTGGCCTGATGGATATCCTTGACACAAGGCATGACATGCTTCAGAATTAGAGTGCTAAAACTTTAATCTTGCTCAAATTTGGTCACATGCATTCAAAATATTGAATTAGTTACACAAGGAATCAGATAAATTCAGATTTAAAAACAAAATAGCTAGGGTGTGCTGTAATATCTTTGGATGAGAGCTCCTGGCCGATGTTTTCAGGCAGCCTGCAATCAGGCACGCAGCTGTACAGTATCCCTGACCTGGGGTCAGGACTGCAGCACATCCATCCACACACACAGCCATTCCGGCCCTTCTGAATGCTCTGCATTAAATCAGCTGTGGGCACCAGAGAGGGTTGAACTGCTATTGCTTGGAACCCACATTTTTGTTATAGGAAGTTATTAACTCCAGTTTTACATTGTAAACATTAGTGAAATTAACTATAGATTGAAAAAGTTAAATTATAATGTCAATTACTATACATTGTCTCAGTGAAATTAAAGTGAGCTCAGTGAATCTATTCAGATTTGTACGGTCTGACGACTTGTCACTTGGCTGATCTGACCAAAAAAATCCCACAATGCTGATGAAAAATGGAATTTCCATCTCGCCAAATTCCAATACTGTGACCCTTTTTATTCCAAGCTGGCAATAAAATTTGAAACTTCAACATACTGCATAGAACAATAATAGATAAATGCCAGTTAAAAAGCTGAAATATTAGTAAGATCTTTAATTAAAAAATATTCAGCATTTTCAAATGGAAACACTTCATATTTGAGGCTGGTAGGTCATTAGCTTATAAATGAATGGAGAAAAAAAGCAAAAAACATATAATGCACAGAATACTCATATGCTTAATTTGATAACTTTGTATTTATTTTACTGCTTACCTACTTTGCCAATTACTACTAAATATCTTGCATTGCAATAAGATTTTGAATGCTTTTTTGTTCTTATAGCAAACCTTGTAGTGAAAATATTTTCTGTAATATTGATAAAATACAAATATATGCCAAAGCCATGAAATGTTTCAATGAAATAATGTTTATTCTGTAGCAGTGATAAAATGTTTTGTGCAAATATTTGTATATGAGCATGACAAGACAGGCCTCTCACTCAACCTTTATTTTACACAAAACAGTTTGAAGTGATTAAGTCAATTATGGAAAGGACTAGGGAAAATATATTAGCAAGGCTCAGAAACCTGCTTGTATAGAAAGTTACTCTCTGTTTGGAATCTGACTCAGAAAACACTGAAGACCACAGGGCAATTATTAACCTCTGATATTTTTTATTTTATTTGGGGACATTTTTAGCTAGAACAGCTGAACAGGCCATCTTTTCAGTCTTTTCCGACTTTACCTGCTCGAGTGTAAGTTCTCTTAAGCGTGTGATCTTCTCTCCATCTTCTGGATGGTTCAAGATGTATTCTTTGACAAAGAATGCCTAAACAGAATAAAATTACAAAGTAAAACAAAGTGAGTAAAAACACACCACTTTTATTTCTCTTTTTTTAAAAACAAGTTTCTAGATAACATTTTCAAATGTTTTTTCAGTTCCTTTGAACTGCAATAATTCATAATACATGATAAATAAGTAATTAATCATACAGTCATTTGTGGAGACCATAGGCAAAAAAATATAGCCACTAGTGAAAGGATAGGTTTAACATTTGAAATATGAAGGTGCTGGAAAATTAGTTTCTTCCCCATCAGAAAAGAAAACAAATACAGGAAAAAAATTAAAGAAAAAAAATATTAAGAAGGCAGCAGATAGTCAAAGGTCATTTCTCAAAACTTGGAAGTTGCCTGAAGCGAAGGAAGATAATGGTAAAGACATGGTCATTCTTACCTCAAGACCAAATGCTCCAAGACTGACTGAACTTTGAGCTTTGTACAGGGCAGAAGGGAAAAGCAGATGAAACAGGGAAAAGCATTTACAGAAAACGGGATAGCAAGAAAGATAGAAGATAAGAACTGGCAAAACAAGAGGTAGACATATAAAGACTAAAAAATGGACATGCAAAGAGAAGAATTAGCAAGAAATGGGAAAAAAAGAGCCTCACAATTATTGCAAACAGTTTTGATATTTACAAAACGAATTGCTGAAAGTCCTATTTTAATACAGTGAGAGAGACAGAGGGCAGAAGATAATCAGAACATGAACACTGTGTAAGAGATCAAGAATTACAGCCAAGGAGCAAGCTAGAACTTTTGACATGTTTGTGAAGAATGGAAGCTGTGCAGAGACACTGAGCTAGCTCTGACACTGCTAATTCAAACCAGACATAGTTCTGACATGACTGTTTTTCTCCAGGGACTCCCTTCATGGTGCTTCACTATGCTAAACAGTTTTGCTGTCGTCTAAAGGCAGTTAGGAAACATAAAAAATGTTACTGCTTTGCTTCAGTCTCACAATTTTCATAACACTGCAGTTTTGACGACAGATTCTACCAGACTCAATTTCTTGTAGTTTAATTAAGATGCAGTTTTACCAAAATTTAACACTGTTGAGTGAACACTGAATCTCTCAGCCTTTGAGACAAGTGGACAGAATGTTATTGAACTTGACATTTTCAAAGGAAAAACCAGCAGACTCAAGTATTTCATAAGACTATTAGGAGAACGAGAAAAATCAAGTTGAGCTGCAAAAAAATCCCAACCCTTTCTTTTTACTGAAGTTTCAAAATTCCACAGAATTTTGTATAAATACAGCATCCCAAACATTTAAGGTTCTCCTAAGATGATTCAGAAATGATAATAATGAGGAACAACTGTTAGAAACAAATCCAGTGTTAGACATTTTAAAATTGTATTTATTTTTTTTAAGTGCCTTTCCCCCCTGCCCCCAAAATAGCTTTTCTTAAAAACTTGGAAAAGAGTTACAGAGTTACAAGAAGAATCTTGAAAATTATGATTCTTCAAGATAATGAACTTCTTGTTGAGAATTTGTGTGTGTGTGTGTGTGTATATATATATATATATATATATATATATATATATATATATTTAAAAACATATTTATATAAAAACCAGAATGTCAGCACAAAAAAGTAAATTTGCTAGTTGGCCAGAAGTATCTCCAATCCCAGAACAGGTAATGTATCATAATAATTTACTTACAATTAACCAGTTGATTGAAAATTTCCAATCAAATCACTGAAGAATGCAGGGTAATTGTGAATTAAGTCATCACTGGACTAAGTTTATGGTACTATCTGCAGCAAGATGGTTATTTCAATAAACCATATCATTAACATTACCTAACACAAAACTGCAATATAGTTATAATTGTAACTATTATTCATACAGTCCAATTTCTGTCCTTAATTCATACAGAGGAGCTGCATCTGTACAGGGAAAAAAAATCTGATTTTTAATAAACAGAAAGTAAATTGTTTACCTCTTGGTATCTAGCAACTCCACCATTAACTGCTGCATCAATGACCCCATTTAGACACATTGTGAGAGGGTTAATGTTCTGCATCTGTCGAGTTTGACACTGACTAATCAGTGTTCTTAACTGCTGGTTCTTATTTTCTAAAACTTCAATAGCATTCTCAAGGGGACTCATTTCCACCTGAAACATGAGTGAGAAACATTGCAAACAACTTAATCTTCAGTTGAAAGATGAAATATATTGCACCCAATTTTTGATTTCTTAACATAAAACTATATTATTCTATGTCCTAAAGTAGTTTGATAGAGAAAGTACTTCTCAGTTGGGGGAGAGATTTGATTTTCTTCATGCAATCAATGATCAAAATAAATAACTGTCACTCTTTTGTAGATTCACTATCTGACCTTGAGAGATGACCCAGCCCTTGCTGCAAAACATTAACATACTTTCAGCCAGTGGTGTAACTCCTAGAATTCAGGATTAAACTGTCCTTGGTAATTACTTAAAAGAGGCTTGGGGTCAGGGAGCTTCATCAGTTTTAGGGTACAGAGCAGAGCTGAAGTATTGGTGAGTTAGTTTCCCCATCCAAAGTGAAGTCACCAACAAGACTTTATGGATCAGGAATTTGAATGCAAGCTTTGAGCTAAAATGACGATCAAGTTATAGTCAAAGGCAGGCCTGAGCAGGATGTGCCTCTCAACTCTCAAGGGTGGGGAAGTTCTTTCACAGGTAGTGTGAACTGCTGGAAAAACCAAATGCTGAGTGTTGGGAAGAGTACAGGCTTGCAGCTACTCTAATTTACCAAAATATACAAGTGCAAATCTGAGTCATGACCTCATACGTGCCCAGGAAAAATTATTACAGTTTACTTTTGGAAATGGTGTCTGTAATGGTAAAATGATAGTAAACTGAAGGTCTTCATATCAGTGGTCATACTAACCTAGTAAAGACTCAGCAGGAGTCAACTAACAAAATTTCTCATGTCACACACATTTTGGTTTTACTAAACTCCACCTTTGGTTTTCTACAGGAGAATATCAAGATGGTTACATTTTCCTGCTATTATAAAAGAAAAACACAGTGTTTTAGAGAAAATAAATTGTACTATGGTATCGTTATATTTAACGGGATTATTCTAAGACTAGCTTTGACAAGAAGGAAAATAGTTACAGATGCTATCTGTACTCCAGTGCTCAGCAATTGACCAATTATTTAGAGCTATTTATAGGACGAGCACTCCTCCAAATATATCTGGAATCTATTTAAGGATTTTTTTTAAGTAATAGAACAAGCAAGGAGAAGAACTTCCAATGTGTCAATAACAGACAGGTAAATCTGACCCTATTCCTACAGGTTCTGTTCAGAAGCTCGTGGCATTTATTATAGTACAGGAACTTGAAGAATGTTTACTTTTCCAGGACACTGAAGGCTACATTAAGCTATAGATATTTTAAGTATTAAATGTTACATGGTGCTGAGTTTTAAGGAAGTAATTTACTGACATTAAATGTTGCCTTTGGGTGTCCGTTATTGTTCTCAACTTTTTTTTTCCTCAGCTGTTTAAATGAATCCTAAGGGTAGTTCTTAAAAATACTTTTCAAGACAAGAGAAATTAGACAACTCGATATACTTCATAAATAATTTTGTTGTAGCCACCTTGAGACCTTGGTCAAAGAAATTACATATGTGTAATAAATCCTAAAGCAGTTCATCGAATAACATAAGATTAAGGAAGTAAACCAACCCACAATATGTATTGACATGAGTCTCATACTCACCACTTCACGTTTTTCTACTTCAAACCAACGAGATATTCCAGGCAAACTCTGCACCAAGATCAGTGTGGTTCTCTCTACCCATAGACTCTAAAATATATAAAAGTAATTTATTTCCTTATTTGACTCTATCTTCCTTAATTATTACCAGTTTCCTTTATGAACACCTTCACTAAAGTAAGAGTATACATTAAAAAAAATACTAACATCCAAACTCCTACTGAAATGTCTATACCATAAGTCAATGACACTCACTTTTCTCCTTACTTTCTAGGTCCTACTACTAAGCAGTAATTTCTGCTGATTCTTCACTCTTAAACTTTATTATATGTTGTCCCCAAATCTCCAAAAGTCACAACTGCATTGGAATTTTAATATTTCTTTTCTGATCTAATGTCTGAGAAGAACAAGAGTTCCAAAGCAGAACAACTTACACAGCAGAGAGCATGATCAGGTCTCCTTTGAGAAGCCCTATTCAAGACTCCAGAATGCATAGCTGATGGGATACTCAAATATACTACTGATAAATACTTTGTGCAAGAGGTTTGTAAAATGACAAATCAACACAGAGGATAGTGCTTACACAAAATATATATGTAAGCTGTACACTTAAAACAAAGCTCAAACATACATCAGAAGACAACAGTGACTCAATTTAGCTAATTTATTATCCTTACAGTTTTTGCTTCTAAATTTATAACAAAATTATTATGGAATAACTCTTTTTGTCTGTCTGAATACCAGAATATATTCAGCATCAGGATGTGCCTCTAGTGGGTTAGAATTAAAATTACACCAAAAGATTAATTTTCTCTGTGACATTTTTAGTAGAATGAACGGAAGGTAATTCCCTATTAGGGAAGGAACTATTGCTTTTCCCTGAGACAATCTCGAAGTTCAGAGGTAGTTTTTTTAGTCTTGATATCACAGGAGCAGGTCATTATACTGCAGTTCAGTCAAAACTGTCTCTCTCCCTTGCTCTAGAGAGAGAGAGCTTTAGGCAATCCTATCCATACCCCAGACTACCTCCTTAAAAATGTTTCCCCATCTGTTATGAAACTTTTCTGAGACTGCTCTATCCAGTTCTGCCTTCTATACATCACAATGCAAAAAAAGAATTTTTTCAATTTTAGTCACATATACAGCAAGACCTCTGCATGTCCCATATACTTTTGATACTATTTTATTAAAAATAAGAAGTGAAATAGTCAAACCTGAGATACCATCTCCTCAAGAGAATTTGATGTACCACATTCAGCTGAATAATGTAAATGCAGATGATATTTTAATTAGGCAGCTTTTGTTGATGTTACTAACAAATCCATAGGTCCAGTAGATCAGGAAAGGGCATGATACTTTACCTTGAATTCATTTTCCTTGTCCTTGGTCCCTTTGTGAAATGGTCTGTCATATCGGAATCGCCAGATGTGATTTACTTTGTAAAAGCTCTTGATATTATCAGGAATGCCGTCTCTCTGCAAAACTTCCTGGTTTTCTGGAATTGGTGTCACTGCATAAATCTGCAAATCTATATGTAAAGAGTTAAGGCTATCCCACTTTATTCAAATTAGCAAAGCATATTGATTCCTGAAGCATTACAGAAGAAAAAATCTTTAAAAAGTGTGTCTCATGAAACGCTTTTATGCTATTAATGGTTTGGGAAAGGAACCAGAGATATTTTTTGATTGTTTGAAATTTCTTTGTACTGTTTTGTTGAAAATTTTGTCTTTATTTTTGAAATAGAGCTACTTACATGAAATAGTACATAAAGTAAAGGGATTTAATTAAATATATTCTTACATAATATGTCATGCCATGCTAACATAATGTTGTATTGTAAAAAGTCAAATTACTGTACCTTGAACCGCTACACCATTATCACAGTTATAGATCTATAGGTATTTTTAGCTACAGAAATAATGCCAATAACATGTCAAGGGATTCTTAAAGAGAACCAAAATTACACAAGGAACTTCTAAACATAATTGAGTGAACTGGGACAAAATGCAGGGAAATTCTCACCTACCATTTATTTCAGTGGAGGCACCATGTGACTGAAATTGGTATAGGTGTACCTACGTTTTTTAAAAGCATAGAAAATATAAGTGCAGAGTATGGCTTTGTGATTATGTGGATACACTGTGCTTCTGCCTGAAAGATGGTCTCATCTGGCTGATTAGCATGTTGCATAGCAATGGCATGTGGGAACTCATTCAACATTCGCTGCTGGAAGGCCTCCAGCCTTTCATAGTCATGTCCTCGGCAAACAAATTCCTTATTCTGAGCGGAATAAGAAAACAAAAAGCAAGAGCAAGTTGCATGAAAATAAGTAGGATCCAAACACACTCTCTTAAATATAGATTTTCCAGGCAACTTTTGCATCATTTAAAGAAGGGAAAAAATAAGAAACAAAAGGCAAGAATAAAAATAAGGAATATGGAAAGAACAGGTTACTTAGAAGAAGGACATTTTATCATGAGTTATGTTTTATTCAAAAGTCTGGAAAAATGTAATAATTACACTTCAAAGTTTGATAAAAATCTGAAGGGAGAAATTTTTCTTAGTGGATCAAAGTATGCAATTAACATGATATATCAGACTGTATAAAATATGTAACAGAAATATCACCCAACAAACAGATAAGACATGGAAATGGGTTTGAAGTCAATTCCATGGGGAACTAAGAGACTTTGTTCTGATATACAATTCTGAAGAAAAACATTCACAAGAAAATTATAAAGGCATTCAATTTGCCTTATCCTGTAAATGTTGATCAATTATCAACCTGGAAAATTAAAATGATCCAGTTTTTACAACACAAAGTAAAAGAATGCTCCTGGCATTGAATTCTGAGAATTGAAACTTTCAGGGGAATTGCTACAAAAAAAAACCCTGTAACTGTATTATTGTTCAACTACAAATTAAAATTCGGAAGCTTTATTATGAAGTTTAGTCTTTATTTCTTCTACAGCAAACACAGCCAGATTTAAAACCTGCTTTGCCATAAAAAAAAATTAAATCAAAGGTATTAAGTCTGTCCTTGTTGGTGTTGCAAGCATAAATACATGCTGTGTATGTTTAACTTGAAAAATTCATAAGAAGATGCATAAGCAGTGAAAGACCTGAGGTTTCAAAGTACTGCACTCTTGTGCAACTCTTTCCATTACTTTTACTCCATCAGTTAAACTCTTTCTAATTAATATTTTCAAATTGGTTTATACATAAGTTATCTTCAGATTAATATTAGGTAATATCAAGAACTATCTTCCCATCAGACTCTTTTTGAGCATTACTTGTAAAAGGGAGTTTCATGCTATATTTACCAGTTTGAAATACTCATTTTCCCCACTACTAAAGCAAAGACAAATCAGGCTTTTTAGGTCTCCACCACATAGGAGGTTCCTTCATCACTTATTTTAATTACCACAGGAAGAGGAACTTGGGTTATGATTGCAGCTGCTCCATGAATAAGATGGAATTCTGTCCTCTTCCCAAGGTAACAGTCAATGCAGCTAAACTACTGCAGACTGTGGAACAGGGACACAGTGTAAACACCACCAACATTTTCAGTAACTTCAGAATTCCAAATTAATGATCAAGAGTAATAACCTTATTATTTGTCAGTTTTAGTACATTAATAATCATTGAAATTCAGCATGTGGAATTTCTAAGTTATTAAAAAAAAGGAACTTGGGTATTGGAGGCTCCAATATAGAGAACGGGACGTGCCCTGGCTTGTCTGGACCCTGCTGCTGGACCAAATGGCTGCAACTGTGGTGTTTCACCCTAGCAACACCTTTGGCTAGCTGGATGTCGCAGCTGGGCGCATGGAGACAAGCCCAGACATGCTGGAACTCAGGTGGGGGTGGGATGGAGCTTCCTCTCACAGTCCGCTCCTCAGGTTTCCCGCTGTCAGAGAATCCTTTAAGGCTGTGGTGAAGGAAAGGAATCGGTTCTGATGGAGGGTTTAATCCAGAGCTTTTATTCTAGCCTGCAGGCCTCCGATTGTAGCAACAGCTCCAAGCAGTACTCGGAATTCAGTCACTGCTCCATCAGAACTCTCCAGACCGCGTGGTTCCCCTCTCTTTTACCTGGGGGAGGGGAAGGGATCGGGAGCCCACCAACCAGGTATGGGAGAGGAGGTCTCAGGGGACAAAGGACACCTGGATGGCCCAATGCCGCCCCCCCCCCCCCCCCCCCGGGGGTGGAGGGCATCCTTTGAATCTGCCAATCACCCGATGCACTTCTGGAATGCCAGGAGTGACAGACGTGCTCAGCAGGGGTCAGGGTGGGGAAAGGAGGAGTGATTGACACACCTGGGAAGACAACTTCAGGGGAGAAAACCAGGATTCAGGGGCAAACCATGAAAGCACACCACAACACTTGGGAATGTAATTGCTTAAATGCTAAATTGCTAATTATCCCACCACCAATGGATACTACTTCTGACAGCCTTTCCTTGAGTACCCACCAGCAGGAACAGAACAGGAGAAAGGGAACAAACTACCATGAACCATTGGTCTGTGGAACAATGTAGGTGCATGGCTTCCAATATAAACATGAATACTGTGTTTCTGTGGGACTCTAGAAGCCTAGAATTTGTCTTTTCATTAGTCAGGACATTTTCTTAACCATGAAACACGAAGGGAATTAATTTCTCACAGGATAAGAACTTGCATATGGTATGAAGAAATTTTAACACAGTGAAAGTGATTATGAATGACAGCATTACTCCATTCTGTTTATTTTCATTTCACTTACCCTCAAGAAGAATGGGAACTTTTTCCCATAGAAACCAACTCTGAAAAATTCTGGCTCTAAGCGTTGTTGATCCATAATTTTGTCATACAGAGATGCTTCCATCATCTGCGTGAGATTGAGAAGAAATGCAATTAGTCTTTTTTGAAAATGTATTTTTACCATAAGCTATCACAAAAGGGAGAGTCTTCCACCTCTAGGGTAATGGAATTGCAATATAACTCTGAGCAACAGCTAGGACATGCAGAAGTTTCTGAATGCATCAGATTAAGTAATTATACCTCTTAGGGATCTGAAAGTTTCCAAGAATAAATCCTTTAAAATATGAAGTACTGATACTAAAGTGGTAAAATAGAAAGACAGTTTGAAACATATAACCCAGTAATCTGCTAATCACCCAAACACATGGCAGTAATGTGGTCAGTTAAATCAGCAAAGTCTAATTTCCATATTCAAGGCAGTTTTGTCCAAATCACACCAGATTCCAATGATTTAAGCATCAAATGTCCTTTAAAATGTCCCAATAGCAATTAGCATAATTTTTGGTCAATACATCTGGTTTTTATTTCACTTATAGCACTGACACAAGAGGATCTTAATACCAAAGTCCACCTTTTCTGATGATATTTTCAGCAAAGTTTTTAATACTGTGGAAAAAGCCAAACACAGTCTTAGACCTATTTTAGGTAACACAGACAGCTATTTAGTATGTATATTATATCAATAGCTGCCTAATTATACCACTATGAGAAATCCCCACACCTCCGTTTTTGGATTAACATTGGTGGCACAGATACAGCAAAAGAATATTTCAAACACAAAACACATTCAGTACAATTAATTAAACATGCATAAACAAATAATTTTATTAACATGTTGATAGTCAGTTTGATTTTGCTTATACGATTCTGCCATTGACATATCAAAATCTATATGGAATAAGCAGATAACAGAGTCCTGCCACATAGCTATGTGTTGAGAATTTTACATAATGTTGTTAAGCAGCTCTGGATTAAAGGGACTCCACTCAGTCCCAGCAGCAAGCATCCTACATGTACAGGAAATTTAAAAGGGGAGATGTAATACAAAATTGAATCTATCAGAAGAAGGTAAGAAAAGAAGACTCAATAATTTTTTAAATACACTATTTGAATTAATGAGAAACAATGTTTAGAGTTCTAAAATGAAAGAAACAACAAGAAGACTGTACCAAGAAAGATTCATTTTTACTATGTAATATTAAACAGACCATATTTTTAAGCAGTAATTAAAAAAAAAAAGTAAAGGTGTGCATAGCCTGTGGCTTTGCTTGCAATTACAACTGCAAAAACATGCTGCTGCCCCTAGTGAAGGACAGCACACAGCACATTCCCTGGATAAACTGTAGGAAACTAATGAAGTGAATTTGTATTATTAATTTTCTGCATAAGCTTTTACAAAAAAAGGATGCTGTACAGGTACAAATATTGTAAGAACATTAATTTTATAATAAAATAAAGCAACCTGGTCTAGTGGAAGGTGTCTAGCAGGGGGGCTGGAACTAGATCACCTGTAAGTCTTCCAACCCAAACTGTTCTATGTAGATAGGATTTTCTCATTTTTCTTCAAAAAGCTCACACTCCTTTTCTATAATCCTTATTGTAGAAAAAAACCCTCAGGGTAAAAATAAGAGTGCAAACCAAATCTAAGGACCATTCTGTGGTAAATTTATTTCCTCAGTAATATTTTATAACCTAAATTAAAAAGCTTTTGGATTCTTGATTGATGAAAAGTATTCAAGTACATTACCCTCATCTTGCTGAGGTTTCTGTAGTCATAGTAGCTCTCATATTGTTCTGCAATTTTCCTGCATAAGATAATGCCATTTTCCCAACACTGCAGGAAAATAAAGAGTGTTCAGTAATTCAAAGCAACTGTTTGACAATTTGTGATTTATTAGTGGTCTGTTCTATCTATACTAAGTCTTGTTACTGAAAACATCTGAATAAACTGTCCACTAAACATGCTGATAGCTTCTGAGTAATACCGATGAATTCTTTGAAGAATTAAAAATATATTTAGAGACTTATTTAATAAATTATTCTTTTTGCACTATGCACAAAATGTAAGTCATTGCAAGAGTGATGGACAACTCTTTTGATGCTACATGAGATGGATTCAATACAGTATGATTTTTACATTTTAAAATTGTACTTTTAATACATCTTCCTTAATTTTTTTAGGTTGTACAAGTACTTCATTGCACCATGTAAGTTAAACTATATAATATAATTACAGAATTGTTAGAAAAATATGATGATCAACATCCAGTTGATTACATTTATTAGGCTTACTGGATTTATTAGGCTTACATCGATTTTACACTAGCTACACAAAATTGTAATGTATTGCTTGTTTGTCAATAGTATGAATCAGAGCACTGTGTGTACATAAAATTTTAGACTACAGGATAACTACACTTGCTTAATTCAGAATAGGCATTTGCAGTAATGACAATGAGCTGTGATCCCCCAAACAAATTCATTTTTAGTTTTTAAGACATACAACATGGTATTGTAAGGTGTAAACATAACTTTTACAATCCTCATTTGTTCACTAAGTGAATTTCATTAGCTTTATAAGGCTCATTTTCACCGCCTTTAAAATGGGGAAAAATGATACCACCTTTTATAAAGTGCTTTAACAGTTACAAAGGCAACTGCTACACAAGTAAAAATTATTCTCATATGTAAGTGGGGGATTTTTAGGATACAACCACAGGATTAGAAGAAACGTACTAGAAGAAACATACTGCATCACTAAGTAACTGCTTCATCAAGCAAGGACAAACACTTCCCCTCAATACAAGAACAGAGCGCAACCCTGGAACTAATACCCTAAAATGAATAAATTACCCTTCCCAGATCCACTCAGTAAAACAGGACTATTTTACCTTTCCCCTGTCAAAGTTTTGGATGATGGTCAGATGGAGACACTCCTTACGCTGCCACTCTGTTTGCATGGGGTAGTTGAGAAATTCCCTGAGTGGCCGATCAGACCACTCCAGCAGCTCGTCGTAGAGCAGGAGTGTGTAGGCAGCTTCTGCAAGACAAATTACAGCGTGGCACTTATCAACACCAAACACATAAAATAGACAAAGTACACAGAGATGTGAGTGCTTTTCTTGAGAGGCACCTTTCTAATGGTTAATTGATTTATTTTGAGTATTAGGCAGATGGTAGTGGTGGTTTGGGACAGAGTAACTATTACAGCTATAACAAAAATAGCTTAAAATTTTCACACAATATTTAAAGTGGAGTCACTGGGACACTTCTCCTGGAGTCTGAAAATACAAAGGAGACAGAAATTAAGTAACCATTTCCTGCTTAGCCCCAGTCTTCCATACTGCTAAGGAGAAACTCTCAATGACTTTGCTGTCTGAAAAAAGGAACAAGGACTGGGGGATGAAGAGCTGCAGTAGTGAAAGAGGAAAGATGACAAGATTGTGGACACAGTCCAAAAGAGATCAGGGCTGGGAGGAAAACAGGGAGGCAGATATGTGCTTAATAGAATCCACTCCGTCCACAGAGAAATAAATCCCCGATAGCTGAGCCTTACCAGCTGACCATAACAAGCAATTTAGAAATGCATTGTTTTTCTTTTTTTAATTTTTAAAATTTTATTTAATTTTTGGTTTGGCAGGAATCAAACTGGTTGTTGGTTTCTACTCAGAGAGCTGTGCAGTAATATTTACATTAATAAGTAGACATTATCTGGGAATATAATTTTTTTTTTTTTACTTTGATTTCAGGAATTCCTCAGAAACAGTACACTAAAATAATATTAAATTAATATTTTTATTGGAAAGCCAGACTTTGGTAAATTAAAAAACACCAGAATTACTACTGGCTACAACAATTCAATTTGGCTAACTGAGCATATGTATTATTGATTTCCAAGTTTAGTATTCACAGCTTATGTTGCCACTCACAGGACCACTCTGCATGAGTGAATCAGCACAAAGATGGGCCATGTTCTGGAGATGTACTGCAGTGGAGAAAGAAGTTCCCTGCTGGACTTATTTTATTGCAGATTTTATAGGTTGTACATAAGGCAAAAAAATAACAATAAAGTACTAAAGTACTTTTTGTGCTAAGCTAAGTTTACCCCGGACAACCATATCCTACTTCTGCCTCTGCCATATGAGTTCCCGTAAAACAGGTGACTTAAGCCAAATTTTACAGTATTTTTTCTAGCAGTAGTGTTCCTCTACATATCCAACTAAGAACCTGTGGATGAAAAAACATCACTGCAGCAGATATTTGTGTGGGAGAGTGCCTTGAACCCCAGTGTTGTAAAATGCTAAGCGTGGTGCAAACTGGTGCTGTGCTGTGATACACCCATGCAAGGAAAACCAGCTCGAGTTGTACAGACAACCTTAATTCTGGTATCACACTCAGCAGCTCTCCGGCTGCTTGACTGGTAACTACCTTTGTCGTAGTTTCAAGCTACATTTTTGTACTCAAGACATGAAGCACATCTATATGACAATTTTAAAAATCCATGAAGCTCATAATAAATTATTCAAAATCATAAGGAAGCAAGAGATAGCAGAACATAAGTAGTTGATCAGGATAGCTCACCATGACCTTTCCTTTCCAAACCTGGCATCTAAATCCTTAACAAAATTTTGTCTGCCATGACAATGTAGTTTTCTTAAATTATAATAAAGTTATAAAGAAGGTTTCTAAAATAAGAATGACCATACTGGATTACAAGTCTGAAGGGTTCCTCCACCCAGCATCCTAGGGCTGGCAGTGGCAAACACAACAAATAAAATACTGGTACCTCAGGGAGAGATCTGTAACTACTGACTTGCATCAAAACACTAAGGAGAGATAAACAGGTTGACTTATGATGTGGAAAATTCAATTTATACAGGAAATATTCAAAACACTAGATATTTCTAAGGTGGATAAGTAAAAAGTCTCATTGACTGAGGGGACTGAGGGGACACAAGGAATCAATGCATTTATGTGATTCGGCCTCAAGAGAGGTATATTTATAGCTGTGACTGAGTGCTGTGTAAAGAAAGATTTGAAGTAATGTTTTGTATAAAGATGACTTTTTTTTTTTTAACAGAGAATTTTTAGAAGCAGTCCAGTAAATCATACTATGGAAATAAGAGAACAACCATTTCATCCCTAGGATGAAATGATGCCATTAGAAAACTAATGCTGCAACATGTAGGAATGCTGCTGAAGTATCAAACTTATTTTCCTAATCCCAAATTCTCTAGACCAACTGATTTACAAAAGTCTGTATTACCTCTGATAAGGCAAGGCAATGGACTACACAAGTCTGTTTTCTAATTATGGGTGTGAGACAAGTCTTATTAAGGCTCTTACAGCAGAAAATTAAAAATAATAATTAAAAAAAAAAAGGAAGCAGTGAAATCTACCACAGTAAAGAACACAAAAATCACACAGATTGATAATATACACATAGGAAATACAACAAAGCCCTGGAAATAATTTTTGAGTAAAATACTGTTTAAAATCAGAATGGATGGCAAAACAATTAAAAATTAAACAATTAGGTTAATATCACAGTTGAAGATAAACTGGACACGTACTAGTACCCAGTGCATAAAGGGAACTCAACACTGCTCAAAGAGTTACTAAGGTTTTCTATGCAAAATAATAGCTTGATACAAAAGCCAGCTGTGGCAAAGAGACTTCTTGATAATCAAAATTCTCTTGTGACTCACTATTGCCAGGTCACATGAGGAAACGAAAATCTCTCCTTAACATATCCTGCTATCTAGTCCACATTTAAATCCATGAACTGCAAAGGAAGTGTGGAAATTCCAAGTGAGCAATCTTTCTCATGGATAGCAGAAAAGCATAGGGGAAGTTGCTGCGACACCAGGCACCTGTAAGCTGTTTACTAGAGACCCCTAGCCAACTAACCTGCTTTTAAGAAGAATCAAAATCTAGAAATTTTGAACATATGCAATTGCAAACACTGGGGAAAAGATGGAGGTATTATAAGATCAGTAAAATATTCTGGCAAAAGACAGTGTGATTTAAAAGGATACTGATTTCATCTTCTCCAGCACTTACTGATGGCATGTAGCTCCCCCAATGAAGTGTGTGTTCAGCTGTATAAACAACAGTCATGCACAATATCATCTTATTTCTTCATGTAAAAGACAACAACCATCCTTGGCACAAAATTAGAGAAATATTGGACAATAGTACTGCAAATGTGGTATGTGAAGATTTAGAAAGACATCATGAAATTGCAATACTTGTCACAGGTTTTAGGGTCTCTACCTCATCATGAATAAGTGATATGGGTCTTCTTTCTTTTATTCCTTTTTTTAACCCAAAAATGAGGTTCTGAAACACAGCTGTGTGGAGACACTTCACCAAACAGATAGCCAGGAGCATTAAAAAAAAAAAAACGTATAGGCTCAGATACCACTAAATGAACTCATAAAAACTTCCTCCAAACTTTACTCCTTCTGGGTGAAAAATGACCGTATCACACATTTATTGCTAATGGATATCAAATGAAGTCATTTATGTTCACCATGGCTCAGCAAATAATAGTGCTGTGGGGCTGAAAAAAGCAGTATTTTGAGATATCAATTAGGCAGGAAACTCAGCTGTTGCCTGGGTTGGTATGTTCTGCACTGAGGATACAGCTTACAGGGTTGCAAAAGACTGCAAACCACAGACCAGTCTTAAATATCTTTTTCTAGTTTGTATTCTTTTACCTGTGAAGTTTTGTGCTTTCAGATGTAGGTCATAGAGCTTATGAATATAGCGAATATACATCTCTTCCTTGTTCAGTTCAGTCTTGTAAAAATTCTGAAATAAAATTGAATTTTGTAATAAAACACAGTAGTTAATAGATTTATTATAATGGTTACAAATAAAAGACTTCAAACATAATATTCTAGAAATACATGCAGAGATTTGATTTCTGAACATATAACTGCTATTTGTTGTAACATGGATAAAATATGGACTGCAATACCACAATTCTTAATTCAAAACATTCTTTATCTATTTGCAAGCACTAAAGCAAAGTATGAAAAAGTTACAGGAAGAGGACCACAAGCCTATAGCACTGTTCACAAGTACTGCCACGTTCACAATGGACATGCAGCTTAAGTCCTCCTGCTAGACATATTCCATATTCAGGATAATCTGCTTTGGTTAATAAAAATTTATAGGCTAGAAAAGTCTAAGCACTGGTTCTCATTAGCAATTAACAATTTCTGTTCTATTATTAAATCGTTATTTTGAACTCTAGGCATTTTTTCCCCTAATGTACAGTATTTATATTCTGTGCCACTGTTTTCTAAATCGAGTTATTATCAAGGAAAAAGGTGGGAGGAATACTATGAAAACATAAAAAAGAAAAACTTTATAGAGAAAATATTTTTTGAACTGATTTGAGAAAATTTAGCATTCGTTGTCTCTCTGTTGTGCAAGACTATTAAAAATTTCTTTGAAAATTATTAGGATATGAAATCCATCTTAGCCTGCATGAGTCATTGAAAATCCCATTAAAAAGTAATATGGTGTTTTGGGATTTTAAAATATTTTAATTTTTTTTTTTTTGTACAAATCTTGGATGCTTTGCTAATAATAGATTAAAAACTCCTTAGGGATGAAAATAATCCAGGTGCTTTACAGAATTCAGATCATGCCAGATATTTTGACAGCAAGCCAGCTGCTCTATGACTTCATAGTAAATATCATCCCTATTTAGAGCACTATTTTCCTACTGAAGAAATCCTTTGTTCTCTTATGTATAACTGCTATTTCGAAGAGACACCAAATCATTTCACTGACGTCAAAAATGCAGAATTACAAGTCAGCTTATTTTGTTTTTTCCCCTCTCTGGCTAAAAATACAACTTTTCAAAAGATTCACCATGAAAATGGACACTTTCCAAGGTTAACAGAAGTCAAACTTGTCAGTAGAAACTGGCCTAGAATCAAAATCTTGTAAACAAAAATGGCATCTTTTTCATACTCTGGTTTAGCACTGTGGGTTTGTGTTAATAATGATAGCATGACAACAGGAGGTCTTAAGCAGCACTTCTGTCTCTTCTACTGAGGAGAGAATAGTCAGCCTGCAGTATTCACAAGATATCCCATATTATGTGCTATAAGAACCAACTTGCATCAGTTTTTGGAAGGAAAGAAACAAGAGATATGTAGGTTTTGTTGGGTTTGGGAGAGGAGGAAAGGCATGTTTGTTTCTACAGACTCAAGAGACTAATTAAACTTAGAAAGTACTTTGGTGAAGTTTATCCAGAAGGAAGAGACTTAAAACTGAATAATGCCGTTTTGGAGACCTTTCAGAACCAAGCTATGAAATGGCACGGAAGACTATCTCCCTACTGTATCATTCTCAGCCCGTAAAAAATAATCAGTGATACTAAGTGTAGTGTTACTCTGTCAAATTTCACTCAAATTGCAACAAGAAGTAAAGTATGTCCTATTCAAATGTGTATTTACTCAACTGAAATCAAAAAGGGAAAGAGAAAGTATTATACAAACCAAAAGGCTAACAGTGCAGCCAATCTTTTTGCCATCCACTTCTCCCATTTTCATGCAGTCCCTAAAGCAGAAAGTAATCACAGTCAAAAGGAATTATGTTTATCCTCTTACAGTGAAGCACACCTCAGAAAACAGACATATTTCCCTTGGCAAGCTGACTGAAAGGATTGCATTTAGCTGAACAGCTGACTCAAGTAGCTAAGAGATTTCATGCCTCCTTTTGTAGTACGTTGAATACCTCAGTTGTCAAGAAAGTAAATATTTTCTTTCTGGCTCTGTCATTACTATGTGACCTTTTTTTATCTCACCAGGAAAAAAAGTAGTCAGTATAAACATGCTGAAATAAAAGAATAACAGGCAGACATCATCACATAATCACTGAAAGAAATTTAACATAACTTTAAAACATTCTTGCATACATGAGCTAAAAAATTGCCCCAAATACTCTCATAACTAACAGCACACCACTGTTTTGGAAGACTGTGAGTCCTAGAGGTTGTAATCCAGCCGATCCCTGAAGAGAAATAGCAGTGCCACACTTCTAGAAATTAAGAGTTCAGTCTCTTTGGTGATGAAATACCTTTCTTTTCAAACTATCGGTGATGACAGCAAGTGCAGTACTAGGTCTCACCATGTGTCCCTACAGAGTCAGGGAGCAAAGCTCACAATTAAGCTCTGGACAGTGCTACAGTTGGTGGCAATAAGGAGGACTAAGCTGAAATGTGAAGCCTCTACACAGGCTCACAAGTGACTGGGAAAATTGCTTTTAGTCTCACACTCCTGAAAGAGAGTACGTGCCTCTCATTTCTCTCTCCTTTGATCACATGGTATAGTCAGATGTGAGGTGTTCATCCAGAGATCATGTCTTTGTATACACACTTACTGTCCCAGATGACACTACAACTAAGCGTGATTGACACAGTAATAAGAATTTTACATGTTGTGTAAAACAACTGTCAGGTGATTAGCACAGAGCTCTGTGTCTTCAGACAGACTTGAGTCACCAACCTACTGCCAAAAGTTACTACATTCCTTGTCAGCAAACTCAAGAACAACACTGGATTTTTTTACCATGGGGAGTCCACTTGGTTCTTTTCAACAGGCATTTTCCTGTTGACTAAGCAGCTGCTGTCAGGGATCCTGAGCACTTACAGCTGCTGTATCCATGTATCCATGTGCAGTCACCACTTGAGCAAGATAACTGCACTTGTTTCCTAATATTTCAAAGGTGACAACCCTACCTCTTAATCGTGATAACCACTCACCTGTAGTCCAGGAGCCTCTCCATGAGGCGAGTCACAGTGGCAATTAATGAAACACCACTTTCCCTCCATGTTTCCCGCTCAATTTTCTTCAGAAGACTTAAAAAAAAAACAAGCCAGAAAAATGTCACTGTTTATTTTTAACTGTTACTATGACAACCTCTCTGCTTTTACCAGTACCTTAATACCTTAGCAACATCTTTGATAGTTAGATTTTCTTTTACAAACACCCTCCCAAGAAGTACAATTTGCAAACAATGTCTTACCTAGGATAAGGACCAAAAAGTGGAATTCTAGTCCAGGAAGCATTGACAAAACAAATGATTTTTATATTAGCTGCATCAGGTTAAAAATATGTCAAATACCTAATTTTCAGAACATGTTAATATCCCAAAGACTTAACACAACTCTTCCATAAAATTTATATATTCATTTCATGCTGATACGTCAGAAAAGGAGGAATATAAAGGTGTTCCTAGAAAAGAATATTCATCTGCTCAATATACCTTCTCAATTTTTAAAAAATATTTTTCTTTTTCTCCTCTCTTCTCTAATATTTCAGAAAGTATGACATTTAAGAATAGAGGAGGGGTTTTAATAAGCTGATTGCCCCTCTTCACTTAATATTTCTTTCTGAGAACATACTATCATGCACATGTACAATTCCATTAGCTTAAAGTGTCATAAGATTATTTTATTTAAAACTGTTGTGCCAATGTAAATGCATATTACGCACTGAAGTAGAAAGATTTCAAAATGCTAATGTAAGTGGAGCTGTCAGTAAAACTGTTCAATATAATTTTCTTTATTATTATTATTCTTTATATAATTCTGCTGCAGGCTTCTGTTTTTCATTGCTTAAGTTTATCAAATATTTATCACTTAGGCATGAATTTCCACATTTTCTCTATAAGAGTGAGCAAGGAAATATTCATCTACAGCGCTGTGTCACTTTTATACTTTGGTACAGAAGCTCAGGTGGATGACATGTCCATGGAGATATTTCAGCAGTCTCCCTAAAAATGTACTCAGTTATGGTTTATTTAGAAAGCTCTGAAAATTCCCACATTCATATCCTTTGAGCTTTTAGAGCATCTCTGAACCTTCTGTCTGTCAGCTCCACTGACCTTCATCTATTTTGAGTATGCTCAGTCCCTAAAATCTCCTACATCCAAATCTCAAACCTGCAAGAGTGCTCAGGAGCTCCTACATGCCAACTGCACTAGCTATACACTCCAGCTCTACTCCTTACAGGATCAGGGATGTCACAGATGCAATTCTCCAAGCAAATTTGACCTAAATGAAGCTGTGCTCTGCTGGAACTGAGGAGCAAATACTGATCTTCATCTTGCACCCTAATATGAATGTTAAACTCACTTCTCTTAAGGAGGCAGTCGGATGTCTTTCCCTCACAATCAGAGGCTGACTATCTTTCATTGCTAGCAGGCAGATGATAAGACCATCCTTAACCAGAAAATGCTGAAGCACTAAGCTGGTACCTCTGTTTTCCATACAGAATACCTTAATTAATTTTTGAAGCCCTTATGTTCCTTCTAATAGAAGTTTTTGTGTCTAGTAAGAAATAAGAGTAGAGCCTGTCACATTATTGAACCTTGATTACTTCAGGGATTTTTAATTTCTACTTTGTTTCAACCCTATGTTAAAAATTAATATTTCAACTTAGATTCAACAAAATAATTACTGATAGCTCCTCTAGAAAAACAATAAAAGTATGACTTCTCTTTCAAAACAGATTATTCTTATCTGTATTTGACTTACACATTTTCTTTAAAATTGCATTGGCATGTTCATTATAAACACACAATTTCTAATAATGAGTTGAGTTGATACACTCAAAGCACTTATACAAACTGACATCAGCGTGGTAGGTTGAAAAAATTTCAGACTTGCCTTCTGATCCATGCCTCCCTCTCCCCTCCTCACATTTCCAACACAATGCACAGAACAAACACTCAGAATGAAAAAGCTACTCAAATTTATTCTGGCTAAATCTAGGTAGAATTGAATCCCTGTTTTTACAGATCCCAAAGCATAGCCAAGATGCTTGACTATTTGTATAAAGCACTAAGGGGATTAAACAACAAAGGGAAACTATAAAAAGGTTTCTGTCTATCCATGCTAATATAGCCTAACACCTGAACTCACCTGAACAATTATGATTTACTTTGTACTGTTTAGTGGGGGGAAGGGGGATGTATTTAATTACTTTTAATCTTGGGCACCCCAGGAGTAAGAAAATAGTGATCCAGAGGACCAGAGCTCTCCAGAGAATAACAGCAGGCTTAGAACAATGTTCAGGCTAGCTCAATAATGTAGTAAATGGATTTTGTATGTCTAAACCACATCATTATTCAGACTTTTAGCTCACAGGCAGCTAATCCTAGAGATGTTCTAAAACATCTGGATGCCTCTTTTGGAGTTCAAAGACCTCACTATAGCCAGAGGTTCCCTGAACAAGTCATAAAGGCTCTCAAAAGACTCACTCCAGACAGAGTCTAATGGACTGGGCAGTGCTGAATTCAGTCATGCATTTGGAGAAGAAATTAAGATGACTGAAGACAGCAGAGGAAAGGTAGCAGCCATCACATTTTGTATAATAGATTCACGGTTGAAGAAATCACCCAGAAACTGGCAGAACTCAGTTATAAATGCCCGCTCAGCTGAGTGTCAGCTACAATCTCTTCAAAGAGAAGTCTTGTTGCCAGGCCCCCAGCAGAACTCATTAGTCCAGGCTTTGTGCTTCAGTGTGGCCACCTAACTTCCAAATCTGAAATGCCTTGTCTTAGGCCAAACTGAAATACAGCTACAGAAGTAATAAACTGGCAGCATCCATCTGATTTAGAAGACCTACCTGAGTATATACCCTGGCTTCTGAGGATTTTATTTTAACCACCAACTGTTCAATAAAGTAAAATAATTCTTTCCCCTGTGCTAATTAATTCAGGAATTCAATTGCAGTATTACAGTGAAAATGTAGACCAGAACAGCTTTCAGTCCATAATTACAATGGATAGCAATTGCAACATCTAGTTTCTCATGGTAACAAAATGTTCACTACTTCATGCTTTGCAGCCCCTTCAAATGACATCAGGAGGTAATCAGTGAATGGTCACATTCAAGTCCCTAGAAAGACATTGATTCAAAACAAACAGCAGTCACTTTCTCCCTACTTTCTCTGTCTTTTTATTTGATATAGATAATTCCATTGTAGGCAACAAATTGTAAGCACATAATGTCTTTGCTATCTCCAGAGATGCTGATAACTTATCCTTGAAAATAGATGTTCAAAGGAAAGATGCAGTGATTGTCTCTGGGAAAAAAAATCAAGAAAATGTTGAAGTGGGAGTTAAGAGATTTAAATTAATTTTCCAATTCAGACAAAATAAACAGCATGACAAAACCTGGAAGTCTCCCACCCACTTCAGTTCCCAGGCTGTATTAAAAGCAGGTGTGTGCATCCCCTTGGTTCCCAGTGATACCTATCAAGAGTAAGCACACCTAATCTTCAGAAAAATGAGATAATATTGAAGCATTTTCTTTCAATAAAGACTAAAAAACCACTGCTTGCTGCAAAACTGTATTACTATTTCAGTTTTTGGGTACCTGCCACTACATCTCTGTCACTTCAGCCTAAACAAGTCTGTTTTCTTGCACTATGTAAAGGTATCCTAATATTGCTTAGTTTAAATTACCCATGGAAGAAATAAGGAAACCCCAAAATCTCAGGCTAACCAACCCTGTCTCTTGCAGTCAAGTCCCCAAATTGTCCATCTGATTTTCATCATTTTTCTTCACATACTCTAGAACAATATGTCATCCTCCATTCCAGATTAGTATCTTCTACACGCTCTCCTCCTGAGAGGTGGTAATGCATAAAGATAATCAAAGTAAAAAAAAAAAACTTAACATAAATACTACCTTTTTTATTAGCTGGGAGTGAACTTGAGCACTTATTCTGAAATTTCCCAGAGTTTCGATTTAATTTCTGTTATACCATGACAGAAACCACAAGTATACTGATGCTGTGAGACATTTTGCAATTTAAATTATTTAAATTACCATGAGTGTGTTTTCAGCATTTAGGTTGATAAAAGGCTCTCAGCATTTTTCACTGTATCAGGTTTTACATTCCCCAGTTGAAATCTAACTCAAAACCATAAAAAATTAGGAACTGTATTTGATACCAGTATGTTTCTTCTAGAACTTTAAGTTATTTCAGTGATAGACACACTGATGTATTTTACATAGGCTTCATTTTATAACTGGAGCTTTTACTTAAATGACTTAATTTTATGGTTAGAATGCTGTATTACTAAAATATTGAAAACATCTTACCTTTTATTATCTTTACTCAGATTATGAAAATGCCATGAATAATTACAGGAAAGTTCTCCTTTAGCATACTGTACTGCTGTTCACTATTATTCATTCAATTCCATACTATTCTGCCTAATTTTTACCTTTGCTTCTATACATGATAAATATTTAAAGACTCTATTTTTTTTTTACTCAATGCAATTACAGATTAATAAGTGTTTGCTATTTTCAGACACCAAGACTTGACTCTTGTTTTTTAACCAAAGACAAGAGAGCTAAAAATAATACTTAAAGAAGAAAGAATTATTAAGAAACTATATAAACAGGAAAAAAATGCATTTAGTAGAACTGAAGAAAACACAGCAGCTTGGAATCCTGAAGAAGAACTATACATCTCCTACTAAAATAAACACATCAGAAATAAGTTAAATCTTTTACTTTGGTGGAATTGAGCTCTGAGGAACAGAAACAGAGTCCAGTGAGTTATTTTGCACCTGTACTCTGTGACAATAATTTATTTCAGTCAGTGGAATAATTTATGCAAAACTTTAGGGACTTCAGCAATATCATTAGCTTTTCCTGTTAGATTTAAGTGACATGCCATTTATTAAAAAGCACTAAAAGCTTAGCTAGTAATTTACCAAAAAAATTTGAAAGAAATAATCTTATCTGAATAAACACGATTGTTTACATCAAACAAGAAATCAACAAGTGGCATTACTCAGAGGAGTACAAGTTTTTAGCAATAGAAAATCACTTATTAAATGCTTTGTAGAATTGTCATGCCTTCTTTTCAAAATGCTCCATCTGAGCTCTACCTGCACCCTATGCAATTATGAAGCATTTCTTGCTTTTCTGATTTTAAAATTAGTAAGTAGAGAAAAAGAATGTTCTGTGATATAACAGATTTATCCTTTCCCAATTATAGCTGTATGCAAGAAGTACTGCCAGACTTTACAGATGCTATACACCATGAAATATTTTATTCTTCAGATTTTAAGGAAACAAAAAAAGAAGAATAAAAAATTAGTATCACAACTGGTTTAAACATTACTTCTCTAGAAAGACATTAGCATCTGATACAACCAACTGAACTCAAGGAATTATAAAATAAACATATTACTCACATACTGTTGAAGAGCTCTCGGTATGTTTCATCACCTTTACCTTCTGACATCAGGCTGTCCAGTTTGTCAATCAGCTTTGCTTCCACCTGCAACATATAAGTGTGGTGTAAACAGCTTCTTTTTCCTTTAATGAGATCAGAGAAAACGGAGGGGAAGATCTGGTTTTATGTAAGAGACTTTGCTAAATGCATATTTTAGAATTATTGGTCAATCATGTGATAAGTCACCTTATCTCTTTGAGGCTGTTATAAATCCCAGTTTGTAAGGGGCTTTTTTTTTTTTTGGTGGTGGTGTTTTTTGGGTTTTTTTGGTTTTTTTTTTTTTTTTTTTTTTTTTTGAGGGAGGGAGCTAATTTAAATTGAGCAACGTGACTTTAAAACTACAGGCTGAGTAGCATTTGCTGCTGCTAAGGCAGCTATCTATTTATGGAGTCAGAGGAAAAGCACCGAGCCCAAATAAATTGCCTGAATTCTCATTGCAAGGCTGTAAGCATAAGCTATTTTCTTAGACTGAAATAAAAATATAATCTTCTCCTACCTGCACCCCATTCTTTATAATTTAATATAAATAAATGTCTGCACTGTTCAGAATACCTGGGAGCTCAGAGTCTCCCAACACTCTTACCTGCCAGTGTATTTCATTAGGAAGCAAATTTCCTGGACTTACATATTAGCTATCACAGCAACTTGGTGGTTAAGAAAATCTGATGGCTAATGATTCCTCCAATGCATGTTTTTAAGTGCATTGATTATAAGAAAATATAGAGCTGATGCTACACTCTGTATTTATATTTCAAACCCCCTTTTTATTGGCAATATATTAACAATCACAAATCTCAGGGAGAAACCAAGCTGTTGTAATTATTTTATTACAGAATAAATCTATTACAATTTACACTTTTAAAACCAAGCTGAAAAGACAGAGTAGCAGAACAAGTGGATTTTCTTCCTTCTCACTCCTTGCTACCATTTCTGTGGTAATTTTTAACAATAAGCTTATATACTGATAGTGAAAAGCTACCTACTTACATCAACTGCACTACTCTTGTTTTTAATAGTTTGGTTTGTGTTTTAGATGCAGCTCCCACCCTAAGCATTATGATTGCCTGGGAGTAATTAAAATACTTCTACTTTCCTTCATTTTGAAGCAGCAGGAAGGAGGGCACTGAGAATGGTTTGAGGCAGTCTGAAAGAACTGAGTGGGAGCTGAGGGAGCAGATGGCATTCTTGGTCGTTCCTTCCTAGCCCATTAAGAATGTGTTTGAGCAACAAGAATACTTGGATCTTTACTAAAGAACATCTGATCTTTTTCCATAGTAACCAGAAGGGAAGCTGGTTGAATCCTATCTAACCAGCTGTCTGTACCACTGTAAAGCAGAAGTGAAAATCCACCACAACAACCTTGTAGAAAACAGCTCAAATTTTGTTCTTCACGTCAATAGTCCATGGATTTTATTCCTCATCTCTCATAACTAACATGATACTATTAACTGGAGAATCTTACGAGGCCTGAAAAGAGAAAAAAGGGAAGGCCCTTGTAATCCCTGTCCAACAGGCAGAGTTGTGGGTATCTTCTCCACCCTGAACCACCAATGGAACTCCAGGTTCAAGTCCACTAGGACTCTATGAAGTGCTTTATATTCAGTCCTGTTTTATAAACAGCTTCACTCAAAGTACCTGTTTAAAGTTGCCACTTCGTCTTTGCTCCCAGTCCATCATGTCATGGAAAATAGGAATCATTACATTCCTCAGGTCTGGCTGAGGGATCAAGGTCACTTCCAGGAAAGGGCCAATCAATGCTGGAATAAAGTGTAGCTTGTGTTCCCCTAAAATGAAAATGGACATAAACTTGAATGTGAATTGGGTGTCCTGTGAGTTATCAAGCAATCCAAATGCTGTCTGAAGAATGAAAAAAGAGCATTTTAAATACCTATAGTTTTTTTTTTTTAATCACACATCACAGCATGGGTTATTTCTTAAGTCCAAAAAATGAAAGCTATAGACAAATGAAGAGTATAAGGCCAACATAATTTATCAGATTTTATTATGCACTACTGAGTTCAGAAGTGACAGTGGGTTAGCTGTATCTGAAGTTAATCCTCCAGCAAGATAACAAAGACAGACAAAGCACTCTCTCTGCATTTCATTTATATTTCACAGGAAAAATTTGGTTTCTAAGCTCTACATCCTGGTGTTTACAAAATGGCTAACTGTCTAATATTCTGTGCTCATCAAAAAGAGGTAAGTACTTTGATCTTTACCTATCTTTACTTTTGCAAGTATAGAAATGGAAATATGTGTTTCAATTGCAGGAAAATGAAAATATGACACAGCTGTTCTCAAAACAACTTGCTTTAAAATCAGTTCTAAAATATCTATTACATCACCACATTCCCCTTAAAAGAAAATTAAGTTCTTGTCAGAAAAGCTAGGAATGGCAGAGATGGCATATAGTAAACACTGGTCATTCAGTTTCAGTTTTCCACAAGTAAGACTACTGATAACCTCAAAATGAAGGGATTATTAATCAGGATGCATTGATTTTCCAAGCTAGGAATTTATTTACGTCCAGCCTACCTCTGGATATTCCAGTGGGCATGCACCCCTGCTTGCTGCTGTGTTCAGTGTCTGAGTTTGTGCAAAGGAAAACAAGAACTCCCTTTTCTGGAAACATCCTAGAATGCTTATCCCTATGAAAGCAAGGTGACTGTACAAGGATCAAGGCTTAGGAGACAATGACTCTTACTTCTACAAGAACTGTAAAATGCTGACCAGCAGAACACCAACTGAAATAAATATCCTAGCACTTGGACATATTACCAGATAAGCTCCATATTGTGTCCTACAAAACTCACCCTTACTGAAAGGTATCATTTGTCTGCATCCTAAGGTTCTGTTGAGCAGAGAACAACATGAGTGGGGAGGTGATGCACACTAAGGTGTACATGCAGGAATGAGATGAGACCTGGGAGCATATCCTTGATATACCAGTTGTGAAATACCCATCATGTATGCATGTAATGTCTTAGTGAGTCACCAATAGTAAATACTGCAAATAAGTAAAATATACTACTTTTCAGATGTTAACAAGATATTAATAAGAAAATATTTCTTTTTTTTGAACATGTCTCTCTTGTACAAGTTGAGCTGAAAGACCAGTTTTTTGCAATTACATATCTTGCTGGGGAAAAGATTGATAGAACTGAAATTACAGTATCTCAAAAGTCACTGATGATGGTTGCTGTATCTGTAATAAGCCCTCTGATGAAGTGAATACTGAATAATGAAAACATAAAGATGACAAACGTAGTGTCCAAATCTTCTACTCACTTCTTATTTTTTTCCCAAACAACATTCAACTGCATTTCTCTGACACTCATAATTTCAAACAGTTTGCACAATTATTGCTCAAAAATATAAATGCGTTCCTAAGTTTATATTCAAGCATGTATTTTTTCTATGTTGTCCAAAGTCTCATTTATACATTAGTCACTGTCTTGTTTATGTCTTTATATTTTAGTGCAACTAAGACTTCAGAGAAGATTTGATGCAAATCCAGGATCTCAGGAGACCTCCAGAATTAAGACATGTCTTGTTCTTAAACAATTTGACAACAGGACTAAAAATAAGAACCTAAGTATATTTCAAGGCATAATAATTCTGCCCAAAAGAAGTAGTACTTTCTTTATTTTCTCTGATGGTATTTTCTCAGTCGTCAGTGAAGAAAAGAGGATGGGTCAGCTACAGTATCAAGGCACAGAAAGCTGAGCTTAGCTATAAAGAAAAAAATTATAGATGACAAACTTCTTCCTAAACTTGAATCAGGACTTCATATCTTGAACAAAATTATCAACAACTCATCTATCACTGGGAATTATATGTAATAGGCAAAGAACTAATAATTGGCTTTCATGTTATGAGTTATTGATACTGTGTTTAATCACTTACCTAAATTTTGCCACATACTGAAGATTTCACATCCCATTGTTACCCGCATGTCACCATATCTGCAGTATATTAAAAAATAAGGCAAGAAAGTGAAAGATAATTTAAGAAAATCAAGTTCATATGCCATTTTGTGACTTTATCAAATGAAATGCCTCATTTGTAGTCTACAAAAAAAAAAAAAAAAAACAAACTTTGAAAATGCTGGTTTCTCCCAAGTGTTTTGCTCTTTTGATTGTACCCAGCTATAACTGGATTCCTAAATCCAGGTTTTTTTTGAAATATTGTCAAAATTCTACACATCAGTAACACAGCTGTGAAGCAAAACCTATTTTTTGCCATAACATGCTCCAGTTCACTCTCTGAGAGCAAATAGGTTTGCTCTAGCTGAAAAAAATACAATTAATTCATACAGACAATACTGCAATGCCTGGCAGAAACACCTGAACAAGTCTGAATTGACTTAAGCATTCACCGGCAATGAATGGCTCTTTTGCTTCCAGTGTCTGAACCAGTTTAGGCACACATATGAAGTTATTTACATACACTCATATGAAGTTATTGGCACTGAATACCTGTACAAAGGGCCAGAACCAATTCTTGTTCTAGTCAGTGGACATACTGTTATGTTTTTCTTTTGGTGGGTCCTTTTGCAACCTCCAATGGCTTGCATTTTGAGAAATTTTAAATTTATTACAGCTTTCTACAAGCTGATAGCAATACTTACTTTTCTAAAACCTTTTTCTTCTTGGAAGGTGTGAACATCTCCAGTTGCAGACATAACTGGTTTATAAAAATGACAGCAAGAAAAAAGTAGGAATCCCATATCTACAATAAGCATATGGCATGTGGTTATTTCATTTTCTCAGTACAATTTATGATTGCTCAAGATGCAAAATTTCAAATCACAGCCCTTGTTTCAGTCTCAACTGATAAATTACTCAACCTGCTTTAGACTAAGTTTCTTTGACTCAAAATATACTTTTCACCAACCCCAAGATGTTCGACAGAAATACATCTATTTACATATCCTACATCTCAAAATGCAAAAGTTTCAAAGTTACAGATTGGGTTTTTTCATACCTCCAAATCAAAAAGCCTTACTTTTGGAAAGTTTATTTTGGGTATATTTAAACAGAAAACTACAAAATTATGCCTTTGAGTCCAAAACCCAAAAAATTCTGACACCTCAAAAGCTATCACATAACAGGACTGACATTCTCTGTCCATCACACTTTATAATACTATTTGCAATTCTCACTTGCTGCAGCCTTCAGTGGACAAAACTAAAGCCAGGTTTTGTTAAGATATTGCAAATATACAGATGCTTTGTGCTCATGCTTTATGAATTAGATGTTGAATATACTACTTAGAAGACTTGGAGACAAAATTAAAGTGAAATACTAATTACTATAACCCAGTTATAGATGCTCCATGACTGGAAGTGTAGAGGGAGCCCTATTCCAGACTCTGCAGTTCAGCAGGACAGCAATAACATTGCTAATCAAGTCTAAGGGACATAGAGGCCTTGTCTACAGGAAATTCTTTTATCAGTTTTAGCCTCTGAACTTGCATAAATTCATAAAGAATAGATTTTCTCATGTTCAGTTAAGTAGATAAATTTGCATTCCTGATAATTTATCTAAGTCTGGACTTTCAGAAAAGCATACACAACCCTGCTGGAAGTCAAAAGGAGCTCAGGGTCTTCTCTAGGAAGGACATTCTGCACTTTTCATGATGCAGCAGTTGGACTAACATCTCTTGGTTGGGCAGAATATTCATTCAGGTTTGTTTCCATGGAAATGTGTCTTTTCAGACACATTCCTAGATCTTCTCATCTGAATCCTAAAAGCATAATCTGTATTCACAATTTATTATAAATGCAGTATCTCATTATATGAGATGCGCACTAACATCTTTAACTACATTCACCGTGAAGTGTCATAATTTTCTAATTTAAATTATCCAGCATGTTAATTGGTCTGAGAGAAATTACAAAAACATATATCTGCATTTTATATAAATCTGCATTGATTAAAAAAATGAAATATTATTCTTTCTGCAATAACTGAAAAACCAAGCTAAATAATTTCATTAGTTTTTATGATCCAAAAAACTGCTACACAAAAATCCTAAATAAGTAGTCTAACAAAGAGGCTCAAATAATAAAATGAAAAATAAGATGAAATTTAAAAAAAACCTCACAGCACTCATTTTTAGGATAGCCCTGTATTTAAGAAAAAATGCCTCTGAATGCTTGAAATTGCTGATTTTGTACATATTCTAGCTATTTAGATGCTGGAGCTAAGTTTAATAACCACCAAGCCACAGAATGATGTAGTAGCTACTGCATCTATTTTTTACCCTACCTTGTAATCAAAGTTTTCATTTAAGAAGTTTTTACGAAGGGCATCCGAAAGGTACAACACTGTAGTAATGATCACACTGGGAAGAAAAGAATGAAAAAGACAGGAGTTTTCATTAAGTGGAAATTCATATTTAATACTCAAAGCAGGACAATTTTCCAGTGAAGAAATAGACGTAGCATGTCTGGTGGCATTAAATAATATATTTTCAACACACCATATAAATACCGAATATCTATTGATAGAAAACATGCCCATTAAGATAACAAAGAGTGCTGAAAGAACATGCACTGAAAATAGACATTCTGTATAGAATATAATTGATCAAGACCAATCATAAACTTTGTTCTGAAAATAATTATGATTTCAGATTTATTATACATCTTATCTTAATTGTATTAATACACACAGTTGTACAATTTGTTTTCAGCTTTCTTGGTATTGAAAATATGTGCATATAGATGATAAATATAAAATATCTAGTAAATGCCAATATTCAACATTGACATCCCTATGGATAAAAAATCTGTTTAATGACAACAGATAAATGCAAAACTACATGAGCTCTGACAGAAGGATCTGCTTCAAAATATTTCTGTGTGAAGTTGTAAAAAGTCATACATTACCCTGCATTTACACTTGCATGAATTATAATAATTTATCTTAAATAAATATATATGACCAAGATCCTCTCACAGTGGTTGTCACCAGAGGTCAATCATGGCTTTGTTCATTGCAGCAACCAACTTTGGTAACATACAGAAATAGAGCATCCTTTGAGATAATTTAAATACACCTAATTCAGTAGTTCAAACCTTAAACTAACCTCTTCAGCACTCTTGTCTGCCAACATATTTAGTCAAACTAGAAATCCGTGTAAAGCATTAAATTATTTTTGAAAATAGTCAAAAGTGAATTTCTCAGAATTTTCTAGGTTGGAAGAGACCTTTAAGATCATCGAGTCCAACGCATGTTCTAACACCTCAACTAGATCATGGCACCAAGCGCCACATCCAGTCTTTTTTTAAACACATCCAGGGATGGTGACTCCACCACCTCCCTGGGCAGATGATTCCAGTATTTGACCACTCTTTCTGTGAAAAACTTCTTCCTTAAATCTAGCCTGTATCTCCCTTGGTGCAGCTTGAGACTGTGTCCTCTTGTTCTATCCGTTGTTGCCCGGAGAAAGAGACTGACCCCCAGCTCACCACAGCCACCCTTCAGGAAGTTGAAGAGAGCGATAAGGTCACCTCTGAGTCTCCTTTTCTCCAGGCTAAACAATCCCAGCTCCCTGGGATAAGATATCCTTAAGAATACTTAAGGAGAGAAGAAAAGATAAACACAGAATGATCTTTTTGCTGTTATGTATTTTACAACAATCAACTGTTTAAAGATCTTCTCAAAAAAAAGGTTGTACCTACACATTTCATTTAATTACCATCTGTCTATTATTAATACATTTAGTTCTTTGAACACAGTTCTTGACCAGCATGTTGTTACAACACTAAAATATGTTTCCCTTTCTATATTTTGGACTTCATTTTTTTTACTATTTTTTGCAACACATTCAAGACAAAAAGATTGTTAAGAATAATAACAGCAATATATATATTTCAAGGTTACAATATTTTTCATTTTTACAACACTGGAGAATTAAATGTTAGCCAACCCACCTAGGATATAAACTATTTTTTCTTCTAGCACTTTGGACAGTTTTCACATTTATAAATAAAAACTGGTTATCTATAATTTAACATATTAGTAGTTCAAATGTTTGCTTCCATCCTCCTACTTTTAAAATTACTACCCCTGCCAAACTCTACCTTCTTTTTTGATGTGCCTGAACACCCATAACAGCCAGTTTTGAGACTGTTTTTAGAACAGTGCTTGAGTCTCAAGTTTCATTTATTCCTATTCCATTGCTCAAGTATATTTTCATACATATTATTTTCTCAAAGATTACACTGTAACTTCTCTGTCCAAGTAGTGTTCCATGCTTAGCACTCATCAGTAATTAACCCCACTTTTTCACCAATGGAGAGTTACAGCCTGTGTACAGCACTTGCTGTTGCAGCATGGAAGACAAAGTGAAACATTAATAAAATGCAGTATAAGCAAGGTTAATAATCAAGGCCTGGATAAGAACAGAGCCCTGTCATTCTTGTTGTTGTGCATGATTTAATTCAAGGTCCATATGCTTCACAGAATGGAAATAGTTTGTATATTTCAGGAAAACATTCTGGTAGAAAAAGTCAGTTTATCAGAATTTTTCCTATATGAAATTTCCACTTAAGTCCAAAGTAATAAATCCCTGAAAACTGCACTCAAGAGAAAATTCCACAAGATCCATAACCATACTGCCAAGTTTACATGACATAGTCTATTTATGTCTGAGACAATTCCTTTCTTGCTACATTCCTTCCATGGCAGGTGAAACTGAAGAGAAATATCTGCTTCAATTCTTATGAAGTGAATAAAGTAGACAAATGCAACTTTTCAAATATTTTTTGAAGACTTTTCCTGAGATAACAGAATAACTGCAATGCAAGTATTTCTTCCTACAGGGAACTTAGCTCAGGTTTCATTTATTTGGTAAGCCAAAGATATGATATGGATTAGTTGATAAAACGTGGGTCTCTAACATGAGAGGGTATGTTGTAGATAAAAAAAAAACTCAAAACACCAGATGCAACACACAAGGTTGAAAACATTGTTTTTGACCCACCATCTGTTATTCTGAATCTACAACAATCTAAAGTCAGGTAGAACAGAAAACAAGTTAAGGCTGAGGATGCTCATATAAAAAAAAAAAAAAAAAAAAAAAAAAAAAGGCAAAAATGCACAAAGCAGAGGCAGCAGCCAGAGGACAGCTGCCTGACTCAGTACAGTACTCACATTCCAAGTTGATTCCCAGCCAGTGATTGCCAAACAAAAACATTCATTTGAAATCCATCTGAGTATCAAACTATAAACTACTGAGTTTGTGACAAGACTTGCTTTTCTTCCTCTTACCACCTGACACATATTTGTTCAGAATGCTTGTTTTACAGGAGAAAACCCTCGACTTTTAGCCACTAAGTTATACTGGACTCGTACACAGGATGCTAACCCAATGTCTGGTAAGGCCATTGTTGATGGAATGGCTTTTCCATCAAAATTTCAGAGCAAATCTTTCTGCAATAAGCTGTTTGAAAAATCCAGAAGTTCAACAACTGTTTACTGCCTGGGCTATGCTCTGGCAACTTGGCTTTTGCCTGGGCAGACAGTGACAGAAAATGAAAGCTTTCTTTTTCCATGCTGATATAGGACAAATGTATAACATTAGCTACTCATTCCATTCTTTGCTATTTCAGAGTGAAATAATCCCAAGCACAGAGGTATTCAAACAGAAAAAAAAAATTCTTTCATATTTCCAAAGAATTGAAATAAACCTTGAATCATGCATATGTGTATGTATCTATTGGTTTACGTTTATGAGCTTATTTATATATGCATGCCTATGTATAAATTTTTTTGTGAAGAACTGAATGCCAGGCTTAGTTGCTAGCAACATTTTGCATTACATAAAAGCAAAAATTTGTTAGCAACACTATGTATTACATAAAAGCAAGAATTTTTGTTCATTGTAGGAGTCTCAGACTCCCACACCATGGGAGTTAACGGGATTCTTTAGAGCAGCCATTATGATGACACTAATGCTGATTTGATACCTTCCCTTTCTGTGTATTCCATTAGTTACTTTTATAATAATAATAGGAATAATAAAAATTCAGCCATTACTGAATTTTATAACCAAAAGGATTCTCTGCTTAAAGTCCTTATGCCCAACTGTCAGTAGATACATTTGAAATTTCAGTGTAAGCAACATATTATGTAAACCTTACTTTACAGATCAATTATTTTACCATAAATAATACTATTTGTACATCTATTTGTATGCTTATAATATTCAAATTGAGAGTTGGATGACCTAGCATCTCTACCATTAAGCAGAATGCTGAAAGGCTATACATAGTTAATTACACAGAGATCTTGAAAATTAAAGCTTCTTGTATACCAAGACCAGCAGAAAACTAGTTCTTTGTTCAATGATACATAGGCATTATGAATATCAAAGATTTGCTCAGCAAAAGCTTGTTGAAGCTTTTTTGTTAGTTGAAGCTCCTTTGCTCTCCAAGTCCCTCCTCAACTGTTAATAACATGACATACCTAAGCCTGTTAACTGCTTTCAAAAGATGCCAGGCAAATAAAGTATTAGACAAATCATTCGCCTAACCTTAAGGTAACTGAAGCCAGTGACCATTACACAGTGATTTCCAGTTGAAACTGTGAAGGTCTTCTCCAGAAGATTCAATTTTAGTCAGGCATATTTTGCTATAAAATTTAGTACTTCTCTCTGGCACTAGGCAGCTGATTCAGACATCTTCCTATATTATGTGGTGCTCCTCTGCAGTTACAAATAGAAGCTAGATACTACCTAGTTGATGTAGAAAGAAAGTCTACTTCTAGAATGAAAGAAATTAAAATAATATTTTCCTTAGTAAACATAAAGCCATATTTGTCACTCTGTAGTAACATCCACGTTAGAAATATTAAATAACCATAAGTAATTATTTTGCTTTCCTGCCTTCATGCTGATTAGCTTGGATATTACAGGGTTATGAAGCTTTAAACAGAGTTATTTCTGTCTCTTTGCTCAACTGTAAGAAGCTAAGGATGTTTTTACATGTTCTCTTTCCAATACAAAATACAATTCAAAAAATCCATTTCTCTGCTTTAGTGCTAAGTTTGCCTTTTTAAATGTTACCTTATTTCTCAAATTTTAGAAGTAAATTAATACTTTCACACATTAATACTTTCACACGTTGGGCATCAGAACATTCAGAACTATAGATCATACATGTGTCATCATGAAACATCTTAGTTTCTGGACAGTTACAGATTTGACTTCTTGAGCTCATAGTATCTTCTGGTTTTGGTGGGTTTTTAAAATTTCACAGACAGCATCCAAGTATCAGATGCTACATAATTACTGAAAACATTGCAACTAGAAAGAAGAAAAACCCCTAGGAGCCAGGGGGCAGTGATATTTTTATTTTGTATATTTTTATAAAATATACAAAATACAATATACAAAATATTGTATATTGTAAGAATTATGGCATTTAAAGACTTAGAAATATTTCAGGTAATTCTAGTTTGTATACCTAACTAAGAGGGGGAAAAAAAGTATTTTCTTCTCCAGGAAAAGCTTATTCCTTGATTATATCCTTGCTAAGACTTATTTCTTCCCTAGGCTCAGACAGGCTAAATCTCTCGCCCTGTAAATATCAGACAGTTTGAATTTTTATATCAGTCTAGGGACAGGGAGAAAACCAGTGCTGCTGTTGATGTGATGGCAGTGATGGGTGATGTGATGACACACACACTGCCTTCAGGTGAGCTACAGTCTCACGAGTGAAAGGCTAGACAGATCAGAAGGCAGCCATGGGACACAGGAAACACAGCACCTGGTTTATTCCTGGGAAGCAGAAGTTGAAAATACCCAGACTGTTATTGGATCACTTAATTCTGCTCTTAAAAAGATGGGCTAGACCTTCTAGCTTTTTCTTTTAGACATGAATGGAGCAGAGAGTTCAAGAAGTTTTGCCTTCAGTTCAAAGAGTCTCAGATCCCTGGAAGCACTCTGGCTGATGAAGTGAAGCTCAGGAAGAACAGCTCACTCCTCTCTGTGGGGCAGGCAGTGCCCACCAGCAATTATTGTCAGCTTCTGCCTATCTTCTTTGCCTGACAAAAGTGGGCATAGATTCACCTCCTACATGGTCAGAAACAACATGACATGTATTATTAAAGGGAGATATGTGATGGTTACTGAAATACTGAAGAAGAAAAGTGCTCCTTTTGCAGAACTTGGTATCATCTGAATATCACCAGCAATGTAACACGTGCCAAGGTCGTTCCTAAACCTTAGTTCTGTACATGTCAGCTGTTGCAAAACCATCTGCCAAGCCAGCTGTTACTGGAATATGGAAACATTTCTTAGATTATTAACTTTGTCCAAAAGTTCCTATTTTTTTTTCCTTCTTTCTTGTGTTTCACTGTTTATATCTTAAGCATAATTACCAGATGCAGGCTGGTATCAGTCATACCTTATTTAATATCATACACAGAAACAAACAATCATACCCGTTCTTTAATTAGTAACTTTTTTTTCTGGAATTCAAACTTGAAAAGATTAGCAGCACTGAGGTAATAAAAATTAACAAAAAATTGTTTCAAGTCATTACAAAGTTTGGACAAGTACTATTATGCTTGCATACCCATAGACACACATAACAAATACAGATCATAAACCCAACTGTTGTTAAATTTAATTGTACCAATAACATTGCTACTAGGAGTATGTACAGCACCACAAATTTAAATTCTCCTAGAAGCCAGCAGGCACAATGCAGACTAAAACTGAATTTTAATCAGGCATTGCAATATGTGTCATGAAAGTTTAAGTCAATCCTTCATTCTGGATTCCTAGGTCTGCCCAAAACAACTCCCCTCCTCTGCTGACACTGACGTTTGTAAAACTGTGCTGACTGTTCAGCCGGGTTATCTGATCTACAGCTAAGACTGCAAAAAGGGTAGGTGGTGATAGAGGTGAAATAAAACTTAATATATTGTTTCAGACCTTTTGTAGTTACTTCTTAGAAATGCTGGGAACCCATTTCTTTAAAAATAAGGCCCGAGTAGAGAAAGAATGGCCGATGGGCGGGTTTCATCTGAAAACCTAAGCAGTGCTTAGTGCCTTTCCTGACTGTTGCCTTGTGCTATACCTCATTTCCCGATTTGTGATTTTTTGTGACTTTTCTGACAAACACTAAATGTAAAAACATGCAAAAGCATCTTTAACAATATTACAGTTGATAATTTTTTCTTGAGAGCAAACAGATCTTTACCAAATCAGAATTTCAAGAAACAGATTTGAAAAGAAGTTCCTTAGAGACTTGTAATTTGTCACTTGGAAAACAAAGCTGTTGATGCTTTGCAGCTTTATTCTGTAAAAGTGTTTCTGAGTTTCCAGTTATATTTGCTGTCTAAATTTCAGAACAGAAAGAAGCACAGATTATATCATAAATTTGTGATATAAAAGAAGTGCAGAGACTTGAAATCTTAAGTTAAAAAAAGTGAAACTGCAGCCAGCATTATTAAAAATACATTGAATTTTTATTACATACATCATATAACTTTATTTTTATCATGATCTGTGGATACTACCTGTACTTTTTAATAACATTAAAAATGCCTTACTTGTTTGCAACCAAACGCATCACTGTCCAGTCTTTTGGAAACATCTCTGGTCGTATTAGTATCCGAAATACTGTGAAAATCTGCAGCAGGAAATCCTTTGGAAGGAAAAGAAGTAATCATATGTCTTTGCTGCTTTAAAAAGAGGAGTGAGCTTTAAAATGTTGTAATCAGAGGGAAAAAAGTCATTATAGAAAAAGCACAATTGCACTTATTTTCACCATAGACAAACCTCTGAATGCTTTTTTTTTATTACTTCCCAAGAATTTTCAAATAGTGATTTAATCCTTTCTTCTTAAAACGATGAAAATAATATAATGTGTCATTTGATTGACAGCAATGCATAAAAGAAATGTCAAAGATGCATTTGGTTTCCACCCATACACTTCAACAAATGCAACACTGAGAACAATTTGCAAATCAAAAAAGCACTTTACAAACACCAGAGAGTTCAGAATATCTCCTTAATCATGCCAGGATTTCATCACTTTTGAGATTCATTCTAAAAGCAGCACATAGAGTGTAAGGACAATTTTGTCACTGACTTGACAAAGACCAGTGACTCCAGTAGAGATGCCCAGGACCCATAGGTGGTAGTGCAGCTG
The DNA here is from genome assembly GCF_031753505.1 of Anomalospiza imberbis. Classification (NCBI taxonomy): domain Eukaryota; kingdom Metazoa; phylum Chordata; class Aves; order Passeriformes; family Viduidae; genus Anomalospiza; species Anomalospiza imberbis. Next base: position 26,355,939 of record NC_089685.1, on the reverse strand, counting down.
GCTGGCTGTGTGCAGGTCACTTAACCTTTCTGCGTCATTTGCTGGATCTAAAAAACCAGTCAACACCTGTGAGCTACTTTGTAGAAATGTAGAAAGCACTGCTTGAAAGCTTTTAGCATTATCATCTCCTATGTCATGGAACTCTCAAATAATGAAACTATTCCTCTCAGCACATGTTTTTTTTCAGTTTTTATTTTCACAAATAAAACTAACAGCAAGGGACCATCTTGATTATGTACGGTACTGCCAGTATTCTTTCAGTATGAAAATCGAGCTGTTGACAACACAAAGAGCATGCGGCAAGTGATATAAACACATCTAACAGAATCAGTGCAGTACCTGACCTTGAAATGTTTGGTATTCATTCTGCCCACATCATTTGTAGAGTTACCCCGAAACACAGATGAGATGAAGATACAAATAATTTTGAACACCAAAATATATTCTCAAGTGCATTTATCAAAGTGTAGATGACAAGCATTGAACAACAGATGTCTTTCATTAGAGAATCACTGTAAAGGGGGACGAATACAGGCACTGGGTAAGGCAGATGAGATCCCCACACCCACCCACCAGAGAAGATTACATAAAAGAGACAACCTGTTTTCTGTGCAAGATGCCAAAAAATATCTGTATTAAAGAGTATAAATGATACTCACTGCAGATAACATACTGTTTGGATGCAGGTGACCAGCTTTACAGATAAACAAGTACCTCTTCTACGAACAACACAGTTATGCCAGGCCATTTTTCTATAGGTTTGCACCTGGTACTTAAGTGACTTTTTATTTTGCAGAGGTTACCTCCCTCCCCTGTGAGTAATCCCACAGCTCTGTGCCATAATCCCAACAACATGGCAATACTTTGAACATTGCTGCATATCACTTCACATGTTCAATAACATCCCAGATTCTTCCATATTCCCTTTTTATCTGCTGTCCAGACACAATACATGTTTCTGCCATTAGAGAGCTCACGAGTGGACTGCAGAACTAAAGAGGCCAAATGGCTGTTATTGGGAAACCATAAAACCATGCAGTGGTATAAAGATTTAAAACCCAAGGACTGTGTGAGGTGGAAACATAGCACCTTTGAGATAGCTTATTCAAAAGTCTTAAAAATAACAGTCAGGAAGATCATATGTACTTCATTTCTTTGGGTAACTAGGCTAGAATCAGAATACATCTTTTATTCCAAGCAAACTTTAAAACAAAGCAAATGTAGACACTGACATTAAATTTTGAATCATTAATACCAGGCTAATTATTTATAATTTTCACTGAAAAAATAGAAAATTGTGTCATCAATATAGCAATATTAGCTGCAAAACATAGATTTAGTAACAGATTTTAACATTTAAAAAACATTTTTGCCGGCAGTACAAGTGAGCTAACATTTGGTTGATTCAGTACAGATAGAATTAATGTCTCATATGTCTTCTATCTTGAAAGACAAAAAGGAAGTAATTTTGTCTTTTACATACTCTAAATACCATCTCTGAATATTTCTACTTTGTGCAGATAAGGTCTAGTCCTATTTGTAATATAATACAAGATATTATCTTATTAGTAGTACTAAATTAGTAGTACTTATCTTATTTAGTAGTACTAAATTAGTACTAAACTAAAATGTTTAGTACTAATTCACACCACTTAAATAACTTCACACCTGAAGGAAATGGATGACACATCCATTTCCTTCACACCTGAAGGAAAGAGATGGCATCCCATCCAGAGGGACCTGGACAAGCTCAAGAAGGAAGCTGGTGGAAATGTCATGAGTTTTAACAGGACGAAGTGCAAGGTGCTGCTGCTGGGCCAGGGCAACCCCTGTACCACCCCAGGCTGGGGGAGGAACAGATCCAGAGCAGCCCTGCCAAGGAGGACTCTCATGTGCATGAGAGGCTGCACATGAGCAGGCAAAGTGCCCTCCCAGCCCAGAAAGCCAATTGTATCCTGGGCTGCAACAAGAGCAGTGTGGGCAGCCAGTCAAGGGAGGGGATTCTGCCCCTTCTCCACTCTGGTAAGACCCCACCTGAAATGCTGCATCCAGCTCTGAGGATCTCTTGGGGTACACATATAAAGCATTTTCATTTGGGTCAATAGTCCACTTTGAAGCTAATTGCATGATGTTCCACTGCTTTGATTCACGCTGTAGGATTATCAGACTACATGGTATCAAGGTTTTGTAGAGCATCCAGAGTGCCAAATGCCAGTAAGAAAGAGGATTGTTCCACAGTGAGCTGTTAGTTCCTGGGCAACTCATCCATTCCTTGGCCAGTTCCTTTCCCAGATTTTTGCTTCACTGCTTTCTTAATCTACATCAGAAGCCACCTAAATAAGTAGCTTTAGAACTACCCCTCTGCCTCAAAATTCGTCCTTTCAGAAGTCCCATATGTGAGTGGATGTCCCTGCAGAGCAGGGGAAGGATGGCGGCTAGAACTGAGCATCTCCACTAGAGACACTCCCCATGCCCAGGGGAGTGTCTCTCCTTATAGCCTGTGTCACCTCACACAGCCTGTGTCCCAGGGGCCATTAGAGAACAGTGGAATAAACTCCACTTGGTGTTATGGTTTGGCACCCACCTTACCCTGCTCAGGTTCCTAGAGCTAAAAGACAGGGATGACAGAACTAGTAAGATTTACACCTATCCTTATGAAATATTATCTTCTCCTTCATCAAATCTCTATTGTGTCACATTATGTAGGGTACACTGCCAATGAATAAAACCTAGGCCTTCTGGTATGTGCTTACTTGTTTTGTCTTCTTTTAATCTATTAATTAAAAACCCCAAACATATTGATCAAAACCACCTTGCTGTGGTCAAAGATGCGTTGTGCTAAGTTTTAGAATTCACTTTCCCACTGATCTCTTCCTATTCATTATTTCCACTGTTACCTTTTGTCATAAATTATATATGAGATTTTCCACAGCAACAAATATCCACCTAGAAAGTTGCCTGTTCTATAAATTACAGTAAAATATATTTAGTAGGAGTAGAAAGCATTTTGTGGTAAGCAGAAAGAGTATACCTTTAAAATAATATTGAAAGATAAAATGAAGCATTTAAAATTACTATCTTGTTAAATTCAGGGTTTCAAAAAGTGAGTGAAATATAGTGCCTGGTTCTACCACTCAGGCATGAAACCCCTGTCAGTTCTTTTAGACTTCATTTGCATGTTTTCAAACATAAAATGTTTTCCCTATCTTCTGCTTTGAGTGAAAAAACCTCTCTTAAACTGAAAAACAGTCACCATGTCAATTACTTAAAATAAATATATTTACAAAATAGAGGGAATATTTCCAAAAGCAATCACTTGTTTAAGGCATCAGTCAGATGCATGTCATATAAATATGTGTACATGTCATTCCTTCAAAGTCTCTTCTCTTTGTTTAACAAGCTGGAAACAGCCTTTAGTAAGTTTGGTATAGACTGCTAAAAAAAAAGAGGGAACTGCAAAACCTTTCCTTGCCTAGGTTACACTCCCTTATAAATAAGGTTTCCCTTGGAAACCTCCTATAAGACCTGTAACTCATAATGTGGCTTCAGGAAGACCCAACTCACTTTGATACCACTGACTAGGGACAAAATGAGTAGTCAGAAATAGAGCAAGCTGATGTTAGTTATCACTGAAGTTTAAATCCCAACTAGCCACTAGATTAACTGAGGCTACTATTTTAGCTTCTAAAGCATCTCAGGAAAAAAAAACATCTTATCACTGATATTAACACCTTTTGAATTTTCATTTAACCATACTGATATCATTTCCTATGATATCTTAAAGCGAAGAAAATTCCACGCTTAGCAATCAAAGCACAAAAGTAAAAAGGGAAGTAGCAAGATGGTTTAGATAGCCTAGTCATACGCAATCACCTCATGATTAACAGCAGCGTCGGTCTCGCACTCTAGCTCTCATCTTTCCCTCTTGCTCTCAGTGATATTTGATATTTCCAAGTGAGGGGAAAAAACAATATATTATTTAGGATTCAGAAGAGAAGGAATGCTGCATTGATGATGATCAGACTACTACCACTGAATCACTGGTTGAGCTGATGCCGATTCCATGAGATCTGAATGGAAATAAACTCTGGAATTGCGTTCTTAAGACCTCTGTTGTGATAGCTGATGGCACCAGCTACAGCTGCTTGCCATATGTCTCTGCATAATAGTAGGGTATGTGCGTGGGGGGAATTTAAATGTGTCAAATCAAACACCATTCAAGCATTAATTCCAGAGATTTTTCATATTCTAGAAGGAAGAAAAGTCTCAATAAACTCAACACTGTATTTCACAGATATATCAAACAGAAATAAAGCCTTAAACCTCTAGGAATACCTGTTCAGAACTCACACAAAAGGTAAAATATTTCCACTAAAAATGCCTAGGTCCCACAATATTTACTAAAAATTGCCTAAGGATAGTAACTATGCTAGGTGAAAATAGATGCTGCATGCTTATATAAAAATCATTCACCCTATACAACTCCTAGAGAGTGGTCTTGATTTTTGATAACTTCTTAACAGCATTTCCTATCTGTCAAGCTCTATATGACCACCTCACTCAAAGAAAAGGCACTCACAAATTATATGCTCTCTTCAGCTCTAAGCAGCTATCAGCAATTCAAGTACATCTGAAATTGCACCATGACTAGACTCCTCTTTCCAGGGCAGCACTTAAGTATATGAAATGGCAATTAAGGAGTAAATGCCTAAAATATATTATCACATTACTGGCTGGATAAAGTGCATAAATGATTACTCAAGATTTTTTGTGTGGATCAAATTTGATACTATATAACTTTCCAGGGTCCAGTAGAGTAGAAATCTCAGTGTATACATTTATGCAGGAAATCTTGAACAAAATGTTTTTTAATCCTGCCCCTCCTCCATAATGGAATTAAAAATTAAAAATTAAATTAAAAATTTAACAGTGAAGTTGCTGGGTTTACTCCACAAACCCAGTAACTCAATTAATGAAAGTGGTAGAAGTTTTCTTAAAAGACCTCCGCAGCTACTCTTTTCTATGATTGAAATGAGCAGACAGACATTATAAGTCTGACACATCCTCCTGCCAATGGACGTGCTGCACAGCTCGGAAAAATTAAGTTAGTTGATTATGCATTTCTCAAGCTGCATGTTTGCTATTGCCATACATAATTTAATGAATGAAAAAAATAAGCAAGTATAATGAGCCAAACATAAAATTCCCCAGTTGCCTGACAGCAAGAATCAAACAAGAGCAGCATAACCTTAGACTGACACCATCTTCAAAAGAGGTTTGGAGGATAAGTTCATGGCTTTAAAGTTTTTAAGTAAATTTATAGTTCCCTCCATCCATATTCTCTCTGCTGTCATTGTAGAAGCAATAACAGCCTTGCGTCACTATGAGGGTGGACTCAAGTTCCCAAGAAAAGCTGTGCAATACTTAGCTAATCTGTAAAACACATTGCATTCAAATACTGAAGTGATTCATCAAAGCACAGGGATATCTTAAAGGGAGATTAATCAAAAATATATTAAAAAGGCCTAAGCAAGTGGAAACAATTTTGTTACTCACCCTCAGATCTTCCTTTGTGTTGAAGCTATCAAGAAGCTGTTGATAATGTCTATCAGTCATTTGTCGCAAGAGTGACAATAAACAGGAGACAAATTCCCCCTGTTCAGATAAGCCAAGAGGAAATATATTATGTTTTCTGCACTTGAGCTTAAACTCTTATATTATAAGCACTTGAAAATAATTAACAAATGCAAGGGAAATTAATTTACAATTGAGCTTCAACTCTAAATTTTGTGAAAATACATTGATTGAACTTCCTTCCCATTTAAGGAAATATATTTCCCTAAACAGAGTTTATTTGCTTAGAAAAATCAATTTTAAATAGTTCCAGCAGGGCTAAACCAGTAAAATTTTTATTTGTGATTTGTTTTCCTTGTATCTGTTTTAAACAAATTACTTAGATTGCTAAAATTACAACCTCTTTAGTCAGCTCAGCTTTGAAACAAATAGAAACAAACATATTTTGCAATAATTCTGACAAGAATGCTATTGTTTTCCTTTAGGGAAGAAATTAATCAAATTAGCTGGGAATTATTAAAAACATTCTGTCACCCCAGATTTGTCAAAGAGAAAACTCATTTTTAGGACTGAACAAATTTTGAAAATGTTTTGATCAGAAATTTCTTTGGGCTTACAGAAGAATTTCTCATTGAAAGAGCAGAGAACTGCACTGGGTATGTCAGTGAGCAGTCAAACAACCAAGATATCACAGAAAAGAATAGGTTCTCCCATTCACCCTTTCCTGTCTTATTCACTTTTGGACTGGCTAAAAACACTGAATGGTATCAGTCAGGTCTGACTGAAGAATTGATGAGGACAGGGAAGAGTCAAAGGTCCAGTTTGCATCCCAATACTTAGAAAGAACAATTCTGAAATCTCACAAGCTTGCTAAAAAATGAGAAATATATTTTTGCCTGTACCAGGGATGGAGAATGAGACTGAGAGGACAGGTGATAACAGTACTTTAAAATGGTGTCTTTCATTAGCTCACCAACTGAAATTTTGGGAGGATTTCCCTCCATTTTTCATTAAAAACAGAAAATAAGATTAAAAAGAAGTAGTATGTTTTCACAGGAATAGCTGTTCTAGATTTTACATTGGGAAGCCTAATTCATTTGTGATTATACCTGGTACACTTGATGACGTGTGAGGTGATGGCTTTCACTCAAATGGCAATATGGTGATACTTCTACACTGAAGTAATGATTCTAAATTTCTTACTTCCCCTTGTTTTACAGTAAGCATAGCATTCATAGAAACATAGAATCACAATCTCAAAACAATATCCTAAGGCTACAAAATCTCTTAATATTCATTCTCTGGGCATAAACATAAAGGCTACAGCTGCTGTCTTGTAAATATCTGTATACCCAATTGCTACTTGAGTGACAAAATTCCTTCCCTGCCTAGGCATTTTAAGCAGTCCTTTTTAGTCCTTTCTTCTATGTTCCCACATTTGTTTCAACTTATATAGTAGTATTTTAAAAATCACAACCTATAACAGAGAGCTGTACTATTATAGTTGACAGATTAGTGTTATAAAAGTATCAACTTTAAATAATTGTTAACTGACTTCTAAATTTGAGCTTTTAATATGAATGTAGGTAGCTATACAGGCTAGGTTTTAAAATAGCAATGCACATTCAGCTTCATTTGTTGAACTCAACATGTTGCATGTTGTAGGATTTCTGCCAGTGTTGGCTACAGATTAACTTTCAAATCATGTACAAAAGCAAATTCCACACACATAACAATCTTGCAAAAAAACACTTAGGGTCCAATTACAGTGTCAAAAGTCAAGCCAAGCAGTATAATAAAATCACTTAGGTAGATTCCTTAAGTAATTTTTTGTGTCTTATTTCAGGAGCACAATTATAAAAAACCATGGAGCTTTCAATTAAATTGCAGTTAATTGAGGTTCTGAGGGACTGAATGTTCAAGATCTGAAATCAATTAAAGTTCACTTTAATTGGACTGCTCTCTGCCAATCCTTTATATGCAAATGGGAATGCATTTTTTCTTAAGGAAGTCCAAAGGTCTAATTCAGCAACAAACCAAAGTAGAAATTTCACTTTCACCATTGCATTAAATTCCATGTTTGCCAATGCAACATCCGCAACACTGTCACCCTGGAGACATGTCTGCTTCATGCTCAGTTTAAAGCATCACACCCACCTTGCAGGTTACCATCAAACAAGACTGCTGACTGAAAATTAAATGGTATCCAGCTATCAAAGCTTCTTGAAAGAAACGGTGGAGTCATGGCAGCACAAAGCCCAGTGCTGCCTGATCTGATGCTGTTTCTTGGTGAAGAAAAACAGAGACACATGGGCCTAGGAAACCACACTCAGATGGGTTTGGGACTACTTCCACAAGGAAGACTATGTCTCATTCAAAATTATGGGAGAGTTTTATTAAGTGTGCTCCCATGGTACATCTCACAAAGAATTTTTTATGACACATGCAGTTTGAAATAATGGCAACATACAGGAACAGACTCTACTGCTGTACTCACATTGAGTACTTTATCATACGTGCTCTACAAATAGTTCCAAGAATCTGGCTCCATGTGCTGCCAGAAGCCCATACTGCATGATATTTCTACATAAATGTATATAATTGCCTTATGCTGTGCTGTGACTCACTTCCACATTAAGTATTCTTTGGGATCCTGCAGTGGCTTTTCTGATGCATAAAAGAAAATTTTGCAACTTGAAAGCACTTTCCGAGTCTAATTTTTTGATGGTGTAAAAGAATTAGGCTGTCATGGTGTTTAATGACAACTTAATCTGCAAGCAAGGGGATATCTCATAACAACACAATAAAATCAGAGCTTTACAACACTAACAGTGTAACATTAGCACCCTTTCTTCAGCTTAGATTTTCTTGTGGTGGCCTGATATGCCACACGGCATACATTTGCAATTCTGTAATTTAAAGAAAAGATCTTCCAAACTCTTAGATGTATAATGCTGTTGAACCACAGTGATTAAGCATGATGTTATCTTATTACAGAGCTTGGTCAGCTCCATAAAATACTCCATATATAGTTTGCTCTCTGTGGGTCTAAAGAAAAAGAGAAAAGAAGCAAAAAAACCCCAGCAACATATTTTTTTTCTGCAGCTATTAAATGCTTTTGAAATGTTTGATCTCAGAGGAAATTTTGGTTTGAAAAGTAATCCTCTATTCATTAACAAAAACTGTTACAGTGTAAACACTAAGCAATTAATTAATAAATGTATAATGAGATGGTAAATCACTCAGCATAGTATGTTTCCTGCACTAAATGCTGACTCCTCACACCTTCTTGGGGTCACATCTCTGGCTATATTAGAACCAATTTTCTCTTGAAAAGCAAAGTGAAAACCTTGCTGCAAACAAAGCAAAATAACACTTCATTTTTTTTGATCAATGCTCATCACAGACTTTTCCATAAATACCTGTTTTTCAACCTTCTAATTTCCATGAGTTGTTATAGCAGGTTCACCAAAACATCATTTGCTAATCTTCTAAATCTATCCTGTATGCTCAGCTTCATGCAACAAAACCAAAGCTCAAATGCTCAGACCAGAGAACAACAAAATGCCTCTCAAGTAATAAATTTAGATTAGTACAAGTTGTCATCTTTAGGGTTGTTTAATCATGAAAAAATGTATGCATTTTAGGAACTATTATTGATTGATACTCTTCTATTTTCAGGAATTCAAACTGAAGGAGAGTTTCAGAAAGCTATTATATTGTAAACAAAAGGAACATACTGAAATATACTAACTTGAAAGTCTCAAAATAAATGTTATCTTTTGGGCTTTTTTTTTTTGTTTTGTTTTTTTTTTTTTTTTCTTTTTTTGTCACAATCTATAAAAAAACTTAATGAAAAAAATTATTATTTCCACTAGAAATGAGTAGAATGCAAGGAAGGATTCATTGTCCTCCTCATTCTCTCTTTTATACACAAAGTCTAACACTGTGAATTACAATACAAAGACAATATATTCACAAATCTAGTAGTCCAACCAGTGACAATTGTGAGCTCTCTCACTGCAGGAAACTTACAGTCACATCTTGAAACTGGAGGCGCATAGCAGAGCCTGATGGCTGTGGTCGGCTGGTGATCTCTAGTATGGTCCTTAATAGAATATCTAGCAGACTGTTTACAATCACATCAATTTCTTCCAGGACTGATTTTTCCTTAAATAATAAATGAAACATTTAAGATTTTAAAATAGAAATATGACCACAAGTATAATTCCTTTGATGTAGTTTTAGAAACTAATTACAGTTTCACTATGAATGTTACGTTCACGAAACAAGGACTATTGTCTAATTCAGATATAGTTTAATTCTATTCATTTTTTTCCTAACAGATTTCCATTTATTACATCACAGAGGACAGTTACAGGTATGACTTTGAATATGTAAATGTTCAACAAATTACCATAGCTCTATTTTCACTTGGTGTTTAGAGGAAAGCAGTAAATAATATATAAAAACTTTTTGGGCAAGATTTTTATAGGTAACACTCATATATCTTCTGGGGAAATTGCTAAGAAAGGCTTAAAATCCAAAAAGCAAAATCCTTTGTACACTTTGAAACTATCACCAGAAATAAGCAGATGGTCCTCAACCTTCAGGACATGTTTCATCAGTAAGGCCCAGCTACGCTGCTTCCCAGCAGCTGAGTAGCACATAAATTGGCACATAAATTGGTCATTTATGTGAGCCCACAACTGCTTGTACACAACATCAAAACAAAGGAATCAATGTGTTCACTGCCAAAACAGACCTCAGTTATTAGCAGGAAAAACACTTGATAAATCAAGTTGTAGTTACTTCTTTTTAATTCAGATGGAAATATGTTTTCTCTGCTTCAAGACTGTTTTAAATCTCTACTGCAGCAGAAACCACCATCTTAATCTGAGCAATTTTATCCATTGTTTAACATGACCCTTCTTCACAGAAACATTTGATAATCAAATGCACGTAACCAAGCTAAAACTCTGACAAACAGATCAACTTTGCTGACATTGAGGTGTAGGAGTGATTTGGGTTTTTTCTTTTGCTTTATTTTGCTTCCTCGACACCCTAAAGCATATGATTTGTAACAAAACTCAAATTTCCTTTTTGGACTTAAGTTGAATCTAGTGTCAAGCCATGTCCTCTATCACTTCATCTAGCATCAAAGAACTGTTATACTGGCTTCTTATGAATGCAGACAGTACATAGTATATTTAGGAACTGCATCCACCATGAGAATCCTTCTCTTTACTACTACAAACTACTTTCGGACTGAGCAACAGCCTTAATTTTCAAAGCTGTCTTACTGCAAATTCACTTGTTCCCTCAATCTCCAAATCATCTTGATTATAATAGCAGGACTGAAATTCTGTACTGATGTACCAAAAAAACATGTCAAAGTCACAAAGTTGTTAATAGTCTCAATTACTCAAAGAACACTAAAAATAGTAGATGCATATCCTGAACATTTGGGAGAGTTTTATATAGATATCCACTTGTAATTGTGCGCATCTCTGGCTTGGTGACTCCAAATGGAAGATCTCCTGAAATTCAGACCAGATATGTAAGGCTTTCTCCCAGGCCAAAACCACAGCTCTTCTTTAGTATCTATCACTTTGTCTTGTGATGAGATTTTATACTTATCCAGGAGCAGCTGGAAGGAATATGTTGTTACAGTGCCAAAGGTGCAAGCCACATCCTTATCAAATCACTGATGGAGCAACTTTAATTGCTGAAAGTGGTATGAAATGAGAAGCACATAAAGGAGTTCTCACTAATGCATTACAAGGTAATGTATGCTGGCCTTGACATGCATGTATTGCACTAATTACAGGCAATGTTTGTTTTTAATTGCCTTATACCCTGCTGTCTGTCAGAACCTATCATCACCTTCCCATTTGCAATTCACCTGTCTAAGTGAGCTCTCATATGCAGCTTTCATACATTAATTCACAAACATCAGAAACTGGCCACAAAGTTTAGCAACTAGCAACCAAGTGCAATCTCCCTTGCAATACTCATATCAATCTCTTTATCTAGCTCAGCCCTGTGTCCCCTAAGAAATCACAGCCCACAATAAAAAAATGCCCCTAAAAGTAGACATTTCTTTCTTTCCGACACAACACTCAAGAAGTGCAAAAGCTTGTCAGAACACTATGTTATACAATTAAAATACTCATGTATGGAAAGAAAAGGGTCATGTAAAAATCAAAATGACATGTTTATGCAGACTCATTACACAGAGAGCTCTTTAAAATGCTCTTGGGCAAGGTCCAGCTTGTGTCATTAAATGTCACTGAGCCATATAAAGAAGTTGAAGTGGATATGACATGGTGTTTACTCACGGAGCTGTTCTTCTTGATGAGGCAAAATATGTTGCTAAGGATACGGGCACACATTATAAGGTCCTTCTGCTCTTGTAAATGCATGTGGAGATGATGTAAAACTACTGGAAGAAGAATGCATCGAGAATCTGGAAAAAATGAAAAATTATATGAATAGGAGCTTCTCTTAGAGTAATATAATTTTAATACAGCTATAAAATATGTCTTTAGTCCAAAACTATTTCTGATAAGCAGAAGCTTTTGCTAGGTTCAACAAAATTTTTTGATAAGCAGAAGCTTTTACTTCGCAATCATAAGCAAATGTTTGAAGAGTAAACAATATGCTGGAAGTCACTATATCATGGATGAAGAAAAACACCACTGTGTGGAATATACTACATGTAAAAGAAATTTTAAGTATTTATTGAACTGTCATCCAAAATTAAAAAAAAAAAAAAAAGTAGAACAGTAATGCCTGTATTCATAACAATGAGAAATTAGGCTCTAGTGTTCCTGCCATGTGACAGGATCCATTTATACGCCAAGGTTATGACAGACTTCAGCAGGAACTTATGTTATTCTACAAAAAGTTCTAGTTTACAGACCAGCAGCAGTACTTTCAGATTTCTTTCACAATTTTTACTTTCCCAGATTCCTCACTCCTACTGAGTATGAGCAACTCAAGACTATTGATTTCTACAGAAAATAATTTGCCTTTCCATTCTTTCATTTTCTAAACACAGATCTTTGGCGTTATTTGAAGTCCTGAATTTGCTGAAAATTGTGCAAGAACATACTTAAAATGCTACTTATTTCTGCTTCTTTTTATTACAATTAAAGACAATATTAAATGGAAAGAACCCTTGTAAGAGCAACTTACACTTGTGGTAACATTTTAAACACCTATTCACAACTTAACAAATTGAAGGATATTACCTGTTTTCACTGGTAACACTGGGCAATAAATAGCCTCTCTCCAGTGACTGCTTATTTCTGCAAGAGCCTCAGCAGGTTTTCATCAGGATTGCCCTGAGAGTTCCTATCTGCCTGTAATGCCACAAATGGGGGGAAGTTTCTCAGCGAAACCAAGGCAGCATATTCTTTTTCTCTACCTCAGAGCCTGGCTTAGCCAAGTGCTGTCCCCGGTGCTCTGAGATGTCAAGTGTGCACAGCTGCCACTGACCCATCCACTGCAAGACTTCTAGGGTCAAAGGGTAACTGGGCAGGGAAATTGCCAATGTGCAAACCTGTGGTTAGAAAAGTGCCATCTTCTGATCCTCACTGCTAAATCTGCTTATGGTCCCTGCTCGATGAAAAAAACAGAGCTAATGCCTTCAGTTGAAGCAATAAAGTGGGACTTTTCTATTTGTATAAAAAAGACTTAGCCCCTGGATTACAGAGAATGGCTCCTTTTCCCTGCATTCTCTTAGGCCTTACACATATTGAATTCTTGAGTATCTGGCAATCCATAATCAAGAGACAAGATGAAGTGTTCACTGTGTAAAACAGCCTGTGATTCTATGGTAGGGGTACTGTGCTGGCAAGCAGGTGATAGAAAACTCAATCCAATCACTACTCAACTCCACAACTATCACAGAGCAGTAATAGTAGCTCTTTCACATATTTTGTATATGAGCATTATTGTTTGGGCCACAGGTCCTGTCTTGCAGCTACAACTCAAATCCCTCAGTCCAGAAGGTCAGAAGAAACCAGGAGCAGCCCTGTGTCGATGTGTTTCTTCTTGGTTCTCTCTAGATAGCTTCCTGATGGGCCCACACAGCATTTGGCACCTCACCTGAGGCACCATCTACTCTGTGCACTGCTTGCACATAAGTGTAGCAGCATCATGAACTACATTTTGAAGACCAAAAATCTACATGTAGCAACACTTGTAAATAGCCAGCTCTTACACACAACATGGCCTGAGGCATCTCAGGCAAAACTGAGCATCCTCAGTCAACTGTTTCAAGCATCCCATTTTTGCAAAAGCTTCATAAAATGATCAGAAACTCTGTTTTTACAGACCAAATGGACTACCAAAAGCATCTTACAATGACTTGGGAGGCAATAGTGACAGTTATTGAAACAACCACTACATATATCACAGCTTTAGATATATTCCTTATAAGCCCAGGATCTAACTACCCCTCTGTCTTGATCTGTTTAGGTGGAGAGATGTAGTGGCATTACAGAACAGAAGAGCTGGCTCATTCACCTCTGGATTCACCAAGGACTAGGTGAGAAAGTTTGGAGAATATTTGTCTGAGGTTTTTCTTTTTCCTGCTAATTGTCAGCTGCAGTCTCAGCCACTGGATATAGAAAAAGTAATGACTGCAAGCAATGGTGCAATAATCAGAACTCTGAGCCATCAGTCACTGTCTTAATTTTTCTTTTATGCAGGAAGTCAAATTAGCTGACTGTTTTAAATGCTAATATTTGCCCTTTACAAATATTATACAGAAAGATGAAAAAAAATCATGACAGAGAGCTTTTCAAGTATGTGCTTGGCATAATTAGAGAAATCTTAGACTCTGGGCAATCCTTGTGACTTTCCTATGCAACATTAACACTTAATAGATAGCACATCTTTCCTCCCTAATTTCCATATAGTGGTAAAGCCTCTGCAGAGACATACTTTCTTCAGTCTAGTATATTTTAAAGATTACTTTCAGAAGGATAATTAATTTCAATTACTAAACAGATAGTCAAAGCTTCAGCCTGCTTGGAAAAATTGAACACTATTCCCTTCAGCACCTGCTGGCCCAGGTACAAAGCACACAGTCTGAGCTCCTCATTTGCAGGCAGCCCAGAGTAACCTTACCTGGGTTAGTGTACAGGTGACTCTCCACAGTTTTCCCAATACTCTGCAGTTTAACAGCTTGAAGGGACTCATCCCCATGCATGACTGTTGGCAAGCTGCCCAAAGCATCGTGAACCAAATTTGCCACTTCTCTCACATCAAAGAGCTTCAGAAGTTCTGAGTACACTGATGGGAATGAACTGAGAAACACAGCCTAAAGGAACAGGGTAAAAATGGACAGTCAGAACAGTTTTGACATTTATAGAATATAATAAACCATAGAAATTTAAGTAACTCTAGGGAAATGCCTGGCTTCCAGGGTAGGTAATAGCTTTAAAAATGGTCTTATTTTCAGAATGAATAGCCTCATGTTCATTAATGGACTTACATTTATGACTATTTCCTTCAAGTAATATCTAATGACTATTAATTTCTCCTAGGACAAAGTGGAAGTTCAACTCAGAACAAAAATATTTATTCTTTAAACACACGTCTCCATGAGAGAAAAATTTTAAAAGAATGGCAGAATCTAGGTGATACGATACAAAATATTTGTGTGGTTTGGTTTACTTAGTTTTAAGGTAAGTAATGTAACAGTCTCTGTATCATCAATTCTTCAAATACTGAACATTTTTATTTTGGAGTGAGGCAGTACTGGCAGTCTTGGTTCCCTTCAACAATCTTTAAAATGGGCTAGAAAGTCATTGATGAATATGAAAACAAAACACTGTAAAAGTAAGGAGAAGAACACCAGAGAAAAGAAGCTAAAACTGACATTCCCTTCTTCTCTAAATCCTGCTGATTATGAAAAGCTACTTACACACTCACAGTGGTGAACAGGCTAACATAAGTTAAAGATTCTGAAAAAGAATTCTAAATGTGGTTGTTTGTATCCTTTTGTTGTCTTTTGACTCCAGCTGCTTACATGATATGAGATGGAAGAACTACCTTTCTAACTCTGTTCTCTCTGATTTGCCATTTTCTTGGTGGAACAGTTTTCTACAGAAATTTGGAAAACATTAATTCTTAACAGGATCTTAACCATCTCTGTTTACAGAAACGTGGGAAAAGGATGGTATATTTATGAGCATTTAATGTAGAGTGCTGTGTCCTGTGTGTTTTGCTGCAACACTTCAGCACAAGCCCATTTTTGTAGTCTCAAATGAAATAAAGGTATCATCTGAGTATTAAACCATATGGTTCATCAAAACTTAAAAATTTTCTGTAAAGCATGAAAACACTGATAGTAGTCTTTTGTATGGCTCAAATTCTTCAGTGTCAGTATGGTTAAACTGAGCAGTAAAAGACCAAAAAAGAGAAATTGATTTATTGGTATCCATCAACATAATTATTATAATTAAAAAAAAAAATCAGGTTTACGATTATCTATTCCAAGCATATTTAAGAAGTTGCTGGTATGAAAATTTCATACTGTAAGATGGAAAGTTAAAAATGCCACTTTGCTCTAGCAAAAATACGTTTTCCTTCTGAGCAGGCATACAGTTTTTATACTGGACGTTGAAAATGCCAACAAGCCATAAAACTTACTTGTAGCTGGGATAAAGCACTAGTTCCTTTGCTCTCTTGAGACAGGAAGAAGCGCACTGACATGAGGAGCTCCTGAATACAGCAGCGAAATTCCTCCTCATTTTGTCCACCAGTAGCAATAGAGAACAATCTTCGAGATTGAACTATGTATTTAAAGATATATTCCTGTGCCTATAAACGCCAAAATCAGAGACAACTCACAAAAATGAACATGCTTAACTCCAAACAGAACACATGCAATGGTTATATCATTCAAATACAGAAAAGAATCTGAAACAGGAGCCCATTAGTTAATTTTGGTCAATCTTTCTATTGAAACACTAACAACATTTTAATAAAAAAACCAAACCAAAACAAACAAGCAAAAACTCAACACCACTTTCTCCTCCCACCCTCTCCCCATCCAAAAAAAAGCTTAAATTAAGTTGCAAAACTGTTGGAATGCAAATTCAAAATACTGCTCTCTCTTATTGGCAAGACCCCAAAGTGGTGTCAAGAAACCAAAGTTCACAGCAGCACGGAAAAACATAGAAAGGTACCACACTGATATTTTATTTCCAAATTGTATCATGTGTCCCAAATGGGATTATTGTGTTGTATAACTCAGCTTAATGGCACGTTAGGCTCTTCTGATTGTACAAACCAGGGCAACAAGAACAACCACAACCACTACAATCAGTAGAATTTCCTGGTGTCGGGACTGAACCATTAGGTTGGCATTTAGATTCATGCAGTGGATGTTAATACCATCAATATAATCTATATTTAAATCCTTTGTCCTATTCAGTAAGGAACATAGAGCTCCACAGACTAATGGTAGTGAGCCTCAATGGTCAACTTATGACAGAAGAGAATAAAGAATAAACTGACTGCACTGAAAGTCTGCATCTCCCTAGAATTAGTACTACTGTTCCATCATTTATATATATTCTGCTTCATTCCCAGTGCTAAACCTGTGTGTACTGTATGAATACATCTCTCAAATAGATACTAGTCTTCAATAATTTTATTACCTTTAGTACTTCCTGTATGTGATCATGAAGCTCCACCTCAGTGACTCGATCAATATGCCACTTCAGTACTTTTATAAGATCTCTATAATAGCACATCAGAAAGTATTACAACACAGAAGTGGGAGAAGGGTTAACTTTGCGCATAAAATGCAAACCAATAGCTGTCATATGAGAAACACTGGCAAAATAAAAGATGACTAGATTTCACTTATCACCACAGCCTCAATAGTACACTTAGTTTTAAGTCTGCTGAAGAGCACCTAATAGATCTCTGATGAATGGCCAATAATACCAGCATTAAATATGCAGTAGAATGATTTTAACAGGGATACACCATTCCCTTAACCTAATGACTGATTCTTTTAGTTTAGTAATTACTGTCAGTATTAAGTCAGATAGAAAAAGTACAGACTTTACCTGTATGCAAGTGCTCCTGCAAAATGACTTTCAATGTAAGTGTCCATTACTGGCTTAAAGTGGTGAAACTTGCTGTCCTGCAGCAAATTTATTATGTGAACCTAAATGTGAGAGAAAGAAAAAAACCCAACATTTTTTAAGTTGGCTTTTAGACAGTGTTAAGCATGATCACAAAATGAAACTTACCAAGCAATCAAATACTTTTGATCCATATTTTTGAGAATTTTCATCTAAAATCCCAAATAAAGTGTCTAGTGTATCTTGAAGAAACTGATGGGAGAGAATAAGAGTGTTATTCAAAAGATACTTCTGTGACACAGAAATACATTATTTCTTTCATATCATCTAAAAGTATGAAAAGGTATATACCTTCACTATTTCTGAACCATCAATTTCTTTTAATTTTGAGAGGCAGCCTGCAATTTTGTCTGGGTGGGTTCTCCACTTCAGAAGGTCAAGCATATCTCCTGCAAAAACAAAATGCAAGATTAAAGTTGGAAGCAAAGCAGCATTTCATATTTTAAATTTTACTATTACAGTCCACTCAGCAAAATTTAGCATCATTAAAACAAAGGAAAACACCTCCAGATTTGCTATTATATGATCTTCCCAAGAACACATTTTCATTCCATTCCATAATTGGAATGAAATACAAACATAAGAACATCGTACTGGATCACTAAAATCACTCTCCTGTGGCCAATCTATCATGCAATCTCATTCAGATAATACCTTAAATAAAGCAATTGTTTTGCCCTCTCTCATCCCATTGAAGGATGCCTTCCAGATTACCCTCTGAAAGCTAGAAAAAATATCCTAATTAGTAGCTTGAATGTATTTGAAGCACTCATGTTTCTATGTATTTTTAAAGATCAAATATGATGCCTCTAAGATCTCACTTGATTAACAAGTAAAAAATATCAT
Source organism: Anomalospiza imberbis (assembly GCF_031753505.1). NCBI lineage: Eukaryota > Metazoa > Chordata > Aves > Passeriformes > Viduidae > Anomalospiza > Anomalospiza imberbis. Next base: position 26,337,343 of record NC_089685.1, on the reverse strand, counting down.
CTGGAAAATGAACTATTCTGAGCTAAAAAATATCTGAGTATGTCCAAACTTCCTCAAGTTTTAATTCCTTATCCTTCAGCTTTCTTAACCAAAATGATAACTACATTACAGATAAGATTACATCATTTTCTACATCATTAGCATACTCATACATCTCTTGTAAACACCTGCCAATTATGTTCTAGAACTTGAGTGTCTTTTAGATAGACATATTCTATGTCACTATTATGATGCTTCTCCCGTTTAACCTTATTCAGCTCCCTGGATAAAGAAGAATCTCCAGGAGTCTCCACTAGCATATCCTGACTTTTCTACCATTAGAGTCAATCTAATTTCTATTCTTTCATATTAATTATTTAAATCAAAGTTACAATGTTTTGCTGTATCATTTTGATTTTGTCCCTCTCAACTGATGAGACCTTTCAACAACATATTAGCAGAAAATTGTCTCAGTCTTTAGGGAAGTTACTCTCATCTCCACACCCTTCCAGTCCTTTAAAACAGAGATAAATCCCAGAGATTTCTTCATATCTAGTAGTATTTTCCATTTGCTCCAGAGGAAAATTCCTTCCACTGTAGTGCAGCCTTCCACTGCCATTTTAACTTTTATTTGCCTGATTGAAAATTCTTATTTCTAATCTATATGTTTTCTTATGTGCTGCATTGTTGAACTGCTGCATTTCCTCTCAATAGTAAATAAAAGAATTTTGAAAAGAAAGATTAAGAAGTTTACTCTGGCATGATTTGTCTTTGATAAACTCATCTTAGAGCACATCTGAATTAGTTACATGTTGATTTTTTCATCCATGATTTCTTGAAAATACTTGCATAAAATTCATCATGGACTGATGGCCCGACGAATGTACCTGCCCTTCCACATATCTTAAATGAAAGTTCTACATTTAATAGTCTTTGAACGCATGTTATTGCTTCACAGATGTACTAAAAAGCCCACCTTGCTATAAAATTGAGAATTTCTTGTTCCATACCATTCAATATCCTAAAATAGTTTTGCAAACTTGGCTTGGTTTTTCAGCAGTTTTTCCTTGCTGAACTCAGACACATCTGCAGAGCTCCTTTCAAGCTGTATTCAGTAAAAGCTACACATATTTCTGACTGTTAAATTAAATAAATTCCAAATCCCTTTTATATTCCAGTTTACTACTGCCACGCTTCACTGACCAGCTTTTCAGAAATTCTCAATGCCTAGTGGTTTGAAGCAGAAAAACTTAATCACCATCCAACCCTTCCGTCAGTTTAAGCTAAGCTATAGTCTAGCTGATCACTGCCCTGCACTGTGTTAGAAGGAACCAGGGCTTCTGAGGTTTTCTCAGTAGTTACTGAAGTAAGAAGTTTAATAGAAGTTTTCCTCTTGGTTCAACATCTTTTTGGCTGCTTTCTACCGCAGACTGTTTTCACACTCAAGTAATACTTGAACAACACCCATCTTTGTGACATCTCTTTCCTGGTTTGCTCCAGGGTAGTTCCTTTATCCCACAAAAAATAGTAGTAATCATTTTTACTTTATTAACATTAAATAAATCTCCACCTATATTCAAATTTTGCCATAGATGTTAATGGCAAACAACCAACATAAGATTCCACAAATATTTTGCTGCCTTAATTGCTTTTGATGGACACAGATTGTTTCGATGCATTTTTGTGTTTCATTTTTGTTTTACTTCAAGCTGTGCTGGCATGGAAAAAAAGAGATCCTTGAGTTGCACTGAGTGATGAAGAGTCCCACACATGCATCAGAGACACATCCCAAAGATCAAGGACAAATGATAACTCTTATTATTCTTTCTGTCAGGAATTTTTAAGAAACAAGATTTACAAATCCAGTGAACTACATTTGTCTTTTGGATAATTAAATGTAGTTCCACACTTTAAGCCTCAGCTCAAGCTGACGAGTAGCAAGATTAGCTGAAGCTGTGAGTTCAGAGCAGGAAAAACATTTCTTTACAAATTTGCTGGAGGAACTTAGTAGAAAATAGTTAACACTCAATATTAGGGATTTGTTGGGGGATTTAAAAAGAAAAAGAAAGCAAATGTAAGACACTCACTTCAAAGGAATTATTTCAAGGGAAGTGCTAAGGAGGAAAGACATTCTAAGATAACATTAGCAAAGAGACCAAGCATAAATGACATGAATAGAAAATCTGACATGTGAATCACAAGGGGAACAGATAGCAGTGTATCATGTAGTAAGAGATATGAGAATATAAAATTGTCCCCAGAAATAGGCCCACTAGGAAAGCATAGTTTTGGAAAAGGGAAAAAGTCACTGGTGATGAGTAATTTTGCTGAAGAATAAAAATATTTCCAATGCAAAATAATCAAGGCCTGTATATTTAAAATATACTACACCTACCTATTATCCCTACCAAATAAAATGCATCCTTCTAAAAGCATGTAATTTAAATCCTAAGAGCTAGGTTTAATCGAAAGTTTAGAATCATGAGTTTAAGGAAGTGGTTTGGGATGATTTTCTATCTCGCTTATATAAGTCCTGAGACATCAGAAATTGGCTTGTTATGACACAACTACACTTCAGGAGGAAAAGACTGAATTTCAGAACTGGCAGTCAGAATGTCTCTTCCAACAGGCTGCTTCTGTGGTCACCAACACTTCCTCCAAACTAGAGTTATTTGGAAATCTGCCCAGTGCTATTTTTGTTTTACTGATTCACTGTTGATTTTTTTAAATGCAGCTTGAAGGATTACACCTCTGCTATGCTGTATGGCAAGTTGCTCTGCTGCTGACCAGCTGAACCAGGGATGCCCCGATCAGTGCTGAGAAACAAATTTTAGCCAACAGCTAAAATATTCAGACTTAGTGGAAGGATCCCGACTCTCTCGCAGCCAGCGATCTCTACTATATGTCAAAAACTAAGACTGTTTTGGTAACTACTCAGTAGAAAAGTACTGTGTTCTCACTCGCTCCATTAGGGTTTTATAGAGTAATGAAAAATAACTACCTATCTAAGAATATAATAGATAAAAGCTAGTATAATTTTTGCTAATATTAACTGATTAACTATCCAGGATCAAAAGGAAAAGAAAAGGAAAAACTAAATAGCAGAAAGATTAGATAAGGATGCGTTCTTAGCCATGATGAATGCACAGACACCCCTGGTTAGAAGGTCTCTAAAACTTGTCTGGAAATAATCCTAATAACCTCTCCAAAGTACACAGGGTAAAGAAGTTATGGATCCCAACAACTAGGAGTCAGCCTCTGTCCCCCAGTCCCCATAATTTTAATATGCATGAAAGCTGATGGCATGTGGGAACAATCAATGAGAGAATGACAGCTGAGTAAAATTTCCCAGCAAGTGAGTAAAGCTGCAGCCTAATTCAGTCACACCCTTTACAAGTCTGGGTTTGGGGTCCTTCACCCCATAGCCAGACAACAGAATAATTTTCAATTCATTTTCAGACTGGACATTGTTGTTTGTAAACAATGGGTGAATCTCTAAGACATTCAGAAAAATCTCCAAACTTAAAAACAAATTAAAAAATAACCAGCAATTTTCAAAAATACCAATTCAAATGTTTACTAAAAAAGTTAAATACACAGATCTTTTTAATCCTGTATTTTTTAATACATAAGCTACATTCTCTCAGGGATAACTGAAGTAATGCTCACATGACCAAATATCCACATGCTTTGCTCTATGTTCATTTTCTGAGCATGCAATAGATTTTGGCAAATTTTTGTTTAAAAGAATGGGGATTTGGAAACTCACCAAGATGAACTTCCCAAAGAAGATCCTTGGAGAAAATATGAGCCTGTCTATTGAAAATATTTCCACCCTCTGAAGTACTGCTGAAATAATTGTTAACTCTTTCAGAGCTGAAAAGGGGATCAATATTATTCAGATATTCTACACCCTCTTACTCAGAATATGGTTAAAAATAGGAGGAAATTTTATGCCCTATGTCACACATCTATTTACAATAAAAACAAAATAAGTCCTGTACTGTAAAAAAAATTAGTATTAGAACCCCAGACAACAGGGCAACTATCAGTGAGACACTTGTAAGTCCCAGGCAGCACTTTTATGCATGTGTAAGTACCAGTAGATTAATGTAATTTCCTAAATCAAGGCCTTTAACTGAAGCAAATTTAGTCTCTGATTCCCTATTAGCTACCTTTGGGAAAGTCTTTCATTGAGTAACTTTCATTACTAAAGTAATTGCTATGAAAATACAAAATGGGTGTGTGCAAGGAAACAAGCCACTTACTGGTTGCACACAGTTCTATTTTGCACACTTGCTATTAAAGGGTGAAAATTAGGACCACTATTTCAATTTAAAAAGCTGCTCTAGTTTTTGTTATACATCTATAACCAATTTGCAAGCAGTTAGCAATTTTTTCATCATACAAAGAAGATGGGTTACCTCACAGATATTCACACAGAAGAGAGATCAAAGTAATAATATAAAATTGTGGGTCTATCAAAGAATGGTCAGAAGTGTATTGTGTATTACCAAGCAAATACACAATATTTAGAAATTTTTGGAAATCTGTTCCACAGTTTTTTAACTACAGGTAGTTCAGTTATGGCAGGTAAACAAGAACCTCAAGAGCTTCATACATAACACTAGATAAGAACTTTACACAGAGCACTGGTAGAGAGTGTAAACACATGTATTTAAATTTGCTGCTCCTTATAGCCAGTGTATAAGACTGTTTTAAGTAGTAATAAATGCTTGTTGGTTTGAAGAGAAACAAAAAAGCAACATATGCCTAATTAGGAACAAACTTCTACAGCCTAAAGCTGACAATAAGTGTTTCATAAACAATCTACAACAAACAGATTAAGAGGTTTTATAAAGCAGCTGGGGTTTGACAGTTGATTCCAGAAGTGCTGCATTTGATTCCAATATCACAGTCATCTAAAAAGCATTCTTAAACTACTTAAAAACAGTGGTTTATCATCATCCATTTGTTTCCATCTGGATATAAAAAAGTTATGAAGAAAACCAGTTCACAAAACAGATAGAACGTAAGCTATTTTTGAGTGCATCCATGCTTGCTTGGCATGGAAAAAACAAGCTATCACACTTATTTCAGCTCATCATGTTTTAAATAAACATAACCTACCATTTTGTGTGAGTTTGGTGGAGCAGAGAAAGGATGTAATCCAGAAGGACTCTTTAGTGGTTTTTACTGCTTGGCTGTTGTTTCCTAGGGATATTCCCTTTGAAAAGGGGAGTTTGAGGTAGCGACCAGAATCCTGAAGGTTTGCATTTTCTTCACACTGTGGAAACAAACCAGTTAAAATAACTGTGCTGCACAAAACAATTGACTAAATCTCTAAATTATATAAATCATTGTTTCTCTGTCAGAAATTGAAGAATTTCCACTCTGCCTGTTGCAACTTTGGTTTTAGAACATAGCATCATATATTGACATTCAAATTTAAGAAATTTGCACAAGTTACATTAAATGAATAGCTGCAAATTTTCATATTTTAGTTTTCAGATAAACAAAACATTATCTGGGAGAACAAAATCCTCTGAACAAAGTGACAACTCTTACATGTGGAAAGAGAATTCCACAAAGTTAAAATAACTTACCTTTGTGAAATTCATTATAGCACAATATGACATAATGGTAAGACTTAGGAAAACCAATGCACTGAAACACATACCTAGATTCAATTGCAGTTTATAGGAATAGTCACCTTTTAGGAAAGTGAATATTAAACAACCAGCAATGGATATTTTAACGGTGACAAGATTATCACTCATTTGATAATCAATAAAGGCTTTCTTAACTTAATGTCTCTGGGCATTTAAAGCAGGTTCCAGTGGAATCATTACAGCTAATGACTGGTAACCCAAATTACCTTGTGTACAATTAGCTCATGGGTGCCATCTGGCAGAGTCCTCCCATTTTCCTGCATCAGAGGCACGAAAGAAAAGCCAAACAACTTCTTCTCACCCTTTTCTTTTGCTGAAATGCATATATAAATAGCAGTAGTTAAAGACAATAGTATACTTTTTAGACAAAAAGATGTATACAATGCAACACAAGAAAGTATACTGGAGCTGCAGCTAGTCAGATGAAGATTATCTTGAACTGCTGTTCCAATTTGTACATTGTCTCCTTTTTAATCTCACATTAAATCAGAAGGGAATATTCTGAAATAATTCAGTATATATTAACAACAAATAATGTAAGCCACCAAATATGCAATCTTAGCAACATATAGAAGTTTATCCTCCTCTGTGAAACCTGTCTCTCATGCCTTGGAATGCAGAATGTGGAACCAGTCAGCCATTTTTACCTCAAAATCATCTCTAAAATGTTTCATAATGTTTTAAAAATTTTAGAATTTTTTATGTAAGGAAAGCATTACAGAGAAAGTTCATGCAGCTGTCTTTTCCCTGAGGTGTTACAGAAACTCGTGTGCTGACTGCAGCCGTAAGGGGAGGACTAGCAGAAGTCATGAGCATCACTCACTGGAACAGTGCCGGAATTCACAGCGGATGTGAGCTCCTCTGAACTTATCCACGGGAATAGGGAGTTTCAGCAGCTCAGCCCATCTGGGGCCATTGTTATGATAAAGCACAAAAGAATGGTACTCGCTGGCTGGTGGCTCTCCGGAGCCAAATGAGATAAAATCCTAATGAAGAAAAAATATTATTAAGGATAGATTAAACACTGGTAAAATGTCAGCAAGGACTAATCTTCCAAAGAAGACTATTTAATGTTTACATTCATATCATAAATGCCAAATGTGGTACAATGTTCACTATCTTATAACCCTCAAAAATAGTAGCATTTTTTTATATATTTGCAATTACAGAATTATAAATGGCAAGAATTATTCACATAATTTAGAACAGAAGTGTTTATCAGCGCATACTGGGTGATCAGGATGTTGTTGATTCCCATGACACAACACGGTCCTGCCAATGTTATGCCCCAGCAAAACAAAGTATGGAACTGAGACCAGAACAGCCCAGGCTCAATATCTTCAGTCATCTGAAATAAGTCTGTAACCCTGGCACTATCACTGATATGTCCCAGCATTAGAAAATAAATGTGGATTCTGTGATCGGGAAGAAGCAAAGTGTTGGCTGCCTTTACAACACCCATGATGGACTCTCCATAGCAAGGTAGACAAATGGATCTGTGCAATGTCCTGACTCAAGGATATCTATTAATTCTCTGTGGGAAAGGCAAGGGGTAGCTTTTGCAGTTATAATCTCAATATCATGTTTTTGTTTAATATACAAACACACACTTATGTGTATATACAAAAAATGTATCTATATTGGATGCCATGGATCAATATGCATAATTTCACTTCAGATACAGAAACACACAATTTGAGCCAGGCTATTTTTGTAGCCTTTCTTCATTGAGTTACCCGACAGCCCATGAAATCATGCAGAACATATGAAAATACTACTTCCAAATTTAAACCAAAGCAAAAAACATATAAAAATATGTGAGGAAAAGTTTGAATGTCAACAGAAATCTTTTTGGTACAGAAAGATTTTGAGAAACAGTCATCTATTAATAATTAAAATTTAAACCATTGCCTGTTTGTAAGCTGTCATCAGCAGCATACAATAAAATTTGAACAGGATTAAATTAAATTAAATCGGAACATTAATTTATTTTTTTACTGATACATGGTGCTGACTTCTGCAGCAAGAATCCTCGATTTATTAAAATCAGACCCAAAATTCATAATTATCAAGACAAGCTGTTCTGTGTAATATAAAAGTTTGCATATTTCTAAGAAGAATTCTTAGGAAATACAGAATTTTCCCAAATTTGATCTTGCTTCAACATTTTTCAGCATATTAATGGAATCATTAGTTATTTGGTTGGCAATTTTACATGTTTATCCCAACCATGTAATTCATCATAGAAATAAAACAAACATATGTTAAGGTTTTATATAGACAATTTATAAATGTTTTAAGCAAAGTGGAAACACTTTGGATACCTAAAGACAGCAAAAGATAAACATGTCCTTTCCAAAGCATTTTTGTATTCTTCAATCAGTGGCAAAAAAAGAAGACTTACATATGAAAAAGTGTATCAAAATTAACTACAGCAAGGAAAAACATAAAACAAAGATACCTTTAAAATTTGACCACTGCTGTCCACCACATGCATTGTCACTTCCACATTCCTGGCCACACTTTTCCCTCCTTTCTCAAATTCTCCTCTTTCTACAGTGATATATAAATCATTCCTCATTTCACCTATCAAAAAATCAAACAGAACAATGTGTCCAAAAGTCAGTCCAACTTGCTTAATTTTGCTTTCAGTACTGCAGTAAATTTTCATTTTATCTTACAAAGGATAGTGCTACACCCACAATTTATCAGTATTTTCAGATTTTAAACAATAATTGTTTTCATAGACCAAGAAAAGCAAAAGATCTTCATCCCTCTCAAAACCCAAAGATTATTTACCATACTAAACCAATTCTAAGGGCTTCTAGTCATCTGTTTGGTCTTTTCATTGGCCCCTCTAGCTATACTGAAGCCAGTGACTAGCTCCACCTCATTTAATTCTTCTTCTAAGGTAAGGCAATATTAATGTACTTCCTTTCACCTGTAATCATTACAGTTCTCTATTTAACTGATTACAACTTTTTTCTGCTTAATCTTAACAGGAAGTGTATTATTTTTCAAAAGGAAAAACCAAGAGGTTGGTGTTCTTTCCATTAGAAGGTCTGTCTCCCCTGAATGTGAGCAGTACAATTTGTAATCTAAAAAGTATTTTACATTTAATAGGAGGAAAAAGCTTAGGAGGAAAAATATTAGTTATTATTAGTTATTATTATTAGTTAGCTTATTTTTTGCTTGTTGGAAAGGCTTCTGAGAAATTAGACTCTTCATCAGGACATTTAAACTACAAATGCAATACAGACATGACCTAAGTACCATATGGAATGTACAAGTACTGCAAGCATATCTAAATTTAAATTCTTTGCACGTTCATGCAGTATCATGCTAAGTAGTCTGTCAGAACATAAACAGATCATATGGACAAGATCAATAGTAATTTTATTTTCATTTCAGTTGACACAAATTGCAAAGTTTGATGAAAAAGGGAAGGAGTGGTTGCAGTGGGGACAGGACAGGGGGAAAGCAGTACTGGTGATGACTGAAGTGCCATAGTAGGGAAGCCCCTGCTCTGTTTAAAGATGCTGAATCTATTTGTGAAGAGTTTAAACTAATCCAGCTCTTGACAAACATTACCAGAACTACTTTGAAGCAATTGGACTTTCCTTGTGAAAGGCAGAACAATGAAGAATGAACAGCATCATAATTAGGAGAATTTTCTAAAATTCTTATTTCTGGACTTTGTTGAAACAGAAATTGAGCATATGTGTTTTCCTCTAGTGAAATGCAAGTTTAGTGAAAAGGGAATATAATTGTTTAATAAGGCAGATTTTCACTCAGCATCGCTGAAAGTGTGATAGCTTAGTCTATCTATAGGTGTGCCACTTAGAAAGCCACCATGGGATGTGGACTTGTATTGCGGGTAAAAATAATTATAATATATGTAAATAAACAATTAATGCATCTTCAATTTCCAACTTCATTTTAATTTGCAAATAGAATTTGACTTGCTTGGACACTCCACAATACTCTCATGTTTCACATTTCTTGTATTTTACTGTATACAACACTCCAGTGATTTTTAAGTAACAGAAACAATGACCTTGCTGTAGTCACCTAATATTTTATGATATTATTGCATCACTGGATGCAAAATAATTAAAATATTCCTCCAAAGCACATTCTAAATGATAAAAAATTAAAGAAGAAATTGCCACATCACGAATCCCTCAAGACGCATGCCCATAAACAAGGGAGGAAATCTGCTATTGTATTAACTTATCATCAGTTACCTGCTGAAACAATCATGGGCAGAGGCTAGGATACAGCTAGACAGAATCAACAGAACAAATACAAAAAGTATTCACAAAATATAGATAGTATTCACCTAAGAGGGTCTGAAGTCAAGGATGAAAGAGGTGAATTATTAGTAAGTGTGTGCAACCACCAGATCAGTCTCTGGTTCCTGGTGGGAAACAGTTTTGAAATAAGCAAAAGGTGATGGTTATTCAGGTGATGGACAGCAAGACTTGTAAGAAAAAAAAACATCAAACAAAAGCAAAACAAAAGCAATCTCAAAACAAAACCCAAACACAAACCCAAAGCTTTACGAAGGATGTTATGAATGTAAGTAATATAAAAGGATGAAAGGAAAGGATGGAGAAATTGTGGAAAAAAGATCAGCTACAGGATATGAAACAGGCAATCATAACAACTCAAGAAATCTCTTGAGTTGGAAATAGCTGGAGGCTGGGAGAGCATCAGGGGTAGGGGGCGGGGGTGTAGTTACCATACTCATATGTGCATACTCAGCTTTTACTTTTCCTTAGGATTTCCTTACAACAAGGGTCCTCAGCTAGACGGACCCTTAATCTGAGTCTGTAAAGATGCTCTTATTGTTTATTCAAACAATAAAAAAAACCTTAAAAACTCATTAAGACTACCATTAAAACAACTAGATTATGATTATTTCTACATTGCAGTACTATTTCATTATAAAAATTTTGTAAGTTAAAATAGTATGATTACCAAAGAGCTTGCAGCATGTTGGGTCCTTGCTTAGCATATGCATATACTGGGCTTGGTTCTAGTTAGTGCTGCCTGTTGGTCCCTTTCAAGTATTCGACATTGAGAAAAAATGACAACACAGAGTATTCAGAAAAAGAAGCTTTGTTATAGAGCCAATTGGAGCAAACAACATGTAGGTGCAGTTATATCTCTTTAAAAATTGACTTGAATCCTACATGCATTTGTGCTATAATATTTTCATTTATCAGCACAGATCTATTTCAAATTTCCACAGGATTTTCACAGAAACATAACCACAACTGAATAAGCATTTCCACCACAAATGTAATTATTTTCTCCAGGTGTAACTCAGTGAAAACTGCAAGTTTTCCTTTTTAAATAGAGTAAACTGTATGGGATTTAAATGCAAATGAAAATGACAGTGGAATGGGATGCCCTATTACCAAAAGTGTTGAAGGTTGGGTTGGAAGGGGCTTTAAGCAACCTGACCTAGTGAAAGACATTCCTACCCACGTAGGTGGGCAGAAATAATAATATTTAAACATCCCTTCCAACTCACACCAGCCTATAATTCTATGCAAAAAAATAGGAGAGCATTTTTAAAAGAAGTCATTGGGGCTCCACAGAATGAAGAAGGCTTTTAAAAATTGTGTTTCAATGCAGTTCAAGTTATTTTTTGGTTTTGTTTTTTTTTTTTTAAATCCAAACCTGCTATGTTTTACCTTTTTAATTGCCAGAAGAAATCAAATTACAGCAAAAAAAAGAGGTCTAGGGTGTATTTTCTCAATTATTTACCTGCTGTTGGTCTAACAGAGCCTTGGCACAGTTTTTAATCAGTGTCATGAAAAGATAATTCAGGTGAATCTTGCCCTGACCTCTCTCCATTCAGGAAGCTCTGCTCTGTTTTCAATGTCTTAAAGAAACTCAAGACATGTTGGTCACGTTAGTGAAAAAAAATACCGTTTTTTTTTCCGTTATCTTGCATGGCAAATTAAATCTAGGAGGAGACTAAGCCTCTTATGCTATATGAGGAATAACCATGTTTTATAAGAAAATGAATAGAAAAGCAGAAGGGAAATGATTGAAATAGACTGGAAAATTAATTTTCCAGTAAAATCCAGAAAAGAAAACTCTGGACTATGCATCAAGTACACAATCTCAACCATGTCGATACAACATCAGCTTCCTTTCCTCAAAGTATGTGGCATATCCAGCATTTTATAATACCTTCAGAAATGTAAGGTTCAATGTAAACTTGCCTCCTGTCTGGGTGCACACAGATATTTCACTCTTGATTTATAACACAAACATTACTTGCAACAAAAGTATAAGAAAACCAACTCTATTGAACTTGCACAGTTCAGCTATGAGTCCTGAGATGTTAAGAACTTTACACCATGTTCCTGACAAATCTTTAGCACAGTATTTGAATAAATATATTACAAGTATAAGCTCATAAAATCAAAAAATCAACAGGTTTATAAATATCAAGCACAAATCCTTATCAGAAAGCAGCTGCTGGCAAAAAAGAAAATGGATTTGACATGTAAATGTCATGCTATAAAGAAAATCAGAATAAAAACCTAGAAAAATATATTTGGATACCAAATTTTTAAATTATTTAACTATTGATATAATGGCCTGAAGATATCCTAATCACTTTTAATTTCTTATTGTTAAAATAAGATTTTTCAATCTTCCTTAACAGAAATTCTCACTCCAAAACTTGAGATTGTCTATTTAAACTAAGTTAGGGCATTCATTTGTGGCCCCACTTCCCCTAAAAAAAAACCATTCCAAATCCTCTGTGAAGCATTTAAATATCAGCAAGTTGCTGAATCTATCTATATACCTTTAACTGATTTTTCTTATTTATGGTAACTATAATTACACATTTGATTATAAGAATATGCATCATTTTTCTGTTGGATCTTTGCCTTCACCAGTACACCAGACAGTTCACCAGTACCTACAACCATAAGTAGCACTGAAAGGCCAAGTCCTGCTGAATATCAGAGTTCTGAGGTAGGCTTTGGTGAGTACAGATGGTACCTTCAGCTGAACTATCTGCATGACTCAAATCTTATAGGTGTATGTGTACTGAGACTTTTTACAGTGTTACACTTCACCAAATGTGAGGAATCAACACAGTAATAGGAAGGACACATTTCAAATAGCACAGTTCAGATTTTAATTACCGGTTGAAAGCATACCTACAGAATTAAATTTCTATCAGACAAGAGGCTTTAGATGCGATGAAAAAAGTAACACACTAATTCCAGCCCATTTCTGTGCTGAGAAATACAGTGTCTCCTTCTCCAAGCTTGTTTCAGTGAAAACATCCAATGGCTGTTTTCAGCATAAAGTTTGTTACAGGAATAAGCAACAGAAAACAGTATCAAAAATTGTGCTCAGCTTTTGAAGTGACAAACCTACCTCTACCTATAATGATACTGAGTGGTATGAAACATCTAGACCACTTGAAAGCATTTGTTTCAAAAGAAAGTGCAGCTCATTTCTCCCTGCTCTGATGGAGCATTTCCGTTCCCTGGCCCCTGTTATGAAAGGTCACTTTCAACTTTCTGAATTTTGGGCATCCAGACTGTGAAATGAACTTGCAGAGAGCAACATCCAGTTAGTAACATTCCTAGCCAGAGTCAAACCCCACTGTAAATCAGCTTTGTCTAGGACTGTCAGTTTTCTGGGTAAGAAACAACAGTCAAATAGTGAATCACACATGTTTAAAATCATTAAACATATTCTGTGAAGCTAAACCATCTAGGTCTCCTTAGAAGTCAAAGATACTTCTAAACATGTAGATTATGAGCTGAGTCAACAGAAGCTGGAGAAAAGCAAATTAAAGGAGTCATGTGTTGCATTTCTGTGTTATTTGAATGACTTCACCGCTTAAAAAGCTGCTTGTCTTGGTAAAGCTACTTTCTAGACATTATTACAAGGAAAAAAAGACATTAACATGTTACAACCAGCATAGGTAAGACAGAGGATTTTTGTGCATTGGGTGTGAGATGGTAAACAACAAAGAAGAAATAGGAAAGTTGGTATAGGGCCTATGAGAGTGGGAAGTAATAAGCTGTTTCTTGGAAAAACCAGAACTGTGAGGATCAAAGAGTGTATTTAGGGAAGTTGTTTGTTCATCTGACAATCATGCAATTGAATGTGTTGAAAAGGGGTATATTCTGTCCTAATTACACAAGTGACCCAATAAACCAAACACTTTGGAACTTCTTAGTTAGCACCCTATGATTTCACCTTTTCATCAAAAACAGGCTGACAAATTCCTACAAGAGCTTCTAATATTAAGTTAGGGCTAAAGCCATATGGAAACTGAAATTCCACAGAATTTAACAATAAAGTCAAGCTGCAAGGGTGTGAATATAGACATAACATTTTGATCTAGCACAAGCTTTCAGCGCACATGCTGCATGCACAGCCACTCTGGTATGTGAATTTAATTGTACATGAAAGGTGCTGAATTGAAATGTCTGAGTTGCTAAATAGAAATGTGTACAACTCAGCATTGGCAGTACCTGCCTCATTATATGGTCCTGTCAATACATTGCAGCTTTGATCTGGCAAAATTATCTTGAAAGAACTCTCCATGGGCTAAGAGAGGAAGAACTCCCAACCCCTCTTGTCCCAGCTGTAGGTGCTTACCAGGTACATTATAGCTCAAGAATTCTGACCTATGAAGAAGCAAAAGCTTCATGACTTCAATCCAGCTAGCAATGAATTGTACAAGGGCAGAATGAGGGCAAGGCACTGATCAGCGTCAATTACATGCAAAAGTCTAATATTAAGAACAGGAGGAAAGGCCAATTAAAGTCAAAAACAACCACAAGAAGACTGCTGGAGGATTCCAACTATACTCAACCTGCCAACTGGAAACTACAAATATTATCTAAGCAGTAAAGAGCCAGGAGTCATTTCCAGGCAGGAGACGACAATGTGTGCTCAGGGTCATATTATGCCCACTGCAGAGTTTTATTATGGGATGCCTCTGCAGGCTCCCTTTCCTTCATAGGTTGGAGGCTCCATCATCACTGTCAAGGACCTGTGTATAAACACTGGTCTCCTGCTGCTCCCAAGATGGACCTATGTGTAAACTGTCCCCAGCTCAGATAGGCTTAACTGCACCCACTGAACCTCAGGTGACTGGAACAACACAGGCCATCACTAGTAAGGAGAAAGTCAGATCAGTACAAGTCTCAGGAGAGCCTTTGCATGAATGTATCATTTGTGCTGTTATTTTTACAGAAACATTTGCGCCTAACCTAAGCATCAAAGAAATGATCTTTCATCATAAAATTGTTTTTGAACTTACAATGACAAAGCTGTGAGTTGCAAATGCAACACATATATTGTAACAAGACTTTTCATGTGTTTCAAATATATTTAGAACTGCAGAATCTCTTGTAGCATATTAATATGAAACAAGGTTTTCAAGCAGAAGATGGCTGTCAAAGATCAAAGGTAGCATCTTTGTTAGAAACAAGAGATTAGTTTGCCAGTTAGCCTCAAAAAGCTTTCTAGTGAAATAAATTTCAATTTTATTGTTTAGTAGGGTAACAAAACACAGCATGACTGTATTTGAACAAGCCTCTCTGATAGTTACTGCTGTCCTGAAAACAGCCACTAATTTAAAAGTAAGTATACAAACCTCACTAGGAGCTTTTGTTTGGAACTGCTTTTTTGAAAGCTTTGCTCAGAACTGTAGATCTTTTAGAACCATGAATTGCAAAACAGCAAAAAACATAATTTTGTTTAGAGGAAGTTCCTGTTCATTTACATGTATGTAAAATAAAAGCTAATGAGATGCTTTATACTCTAAACATATCTTGAACAGCTCTTAAAAAAATTTCAGTTGTAGGGGCTGAAAATCTCTGTATGTGGCACAGACAAAATGGTATTAACCCAGAATGTAAATCTTGTGGATGAAAACATTCTAGAGAAAAGATCCTTAGAATACTTTGTAGAATGGGAATAGAGCTGTGTAGCAACTGCCAGTGGGAGGATATTAAAAAAAAAAAAAAAAGCAAATAAAAAAAAAAGCAGCAGAAGGTGATTTTAACTTTTAACTTGAGGAGAGTTCTAAGGAAGCTTAGTAAAGTTTTCCGTCTCACTAATCCCTTTCTGGCAGTTGAACTTTGATGATTTCACAGTCCAACTTCCATGCAATGAGCTGAGACATCTTCAACTACAGCAGGTTGCTCAGAGCCCTCTCTAATTTGTCCTTAAATGTTGCCCTGGGAGAAGACACTCTCTCTGGGCACCCTCTGTTGGCGTTTCTACCCTTTTTAAAAAAAATGGTGCAACATTTCCTTTCCTACAATCACTAGGTACTCCATGTGACTGCCATGACTTTTCAAATATCATGAAGAGTGGCTTGGCAACTACTTCAGCCAATTCCCTCAGGATCCTGGGATGCATCTTGCCAGGTCACACAGACTTAAGTGTGTTCAGATTCCTCGGGCGGTTAGTGTTTTCCTGCATAGGGAGGAACATTTCGCCCTTCAGTCCCTGCCTTGAGATCCACAGATATGAGAGGCTGAGAAGAGAGACTTACAGTGAAGACTGAGGCAAAAATACTGTTGACTATCTCAGCCTTTTCTTCTCATCTGCTGAGACCAGTTCACCAGTCATGTCCATCACAAGGAGTGTGCTTTTCTCTTCCGGCTGAAATACCTACAGAAGTTCTTATTTTTCTTTGCATTCCCTTGCTGATTTCAGCTCCAACTTTGCGTTAGCTTTCCTGACCCCATCACTACACAACTGGGCAAAATCCCAGTATTCTTCCAGGCATACCTGTTCATATTTTCACTGCTTCTGCATTTGCCTGTTGTCTTTTAGTTTGACCAGCATGTCTTTACTCAACTATTCTTTTCTCTTGCCTTCCCTTCCTGAATTCTTACACATTTAATTTAAAAACAAACATTAATTTTAAAAACTCAAGTTAAGCAATCTAGGAACATTTGTAAAAATTGTAATACAGAAGAATGTTATCTGAGAGAAGGGCATTCTTAAGGACAGCAGCTCAAGAAGACACACAGGCATGCTGCATTTCACAAAGAATTTCATCACTGTAGGAAATGAAATCCCATCACTGAAACAACTTCCTTTTTGTTTTACATTTTAGAAGATACTGAAAAACTGACTGGCTGCTTATCAGGGAATATATTCAGCACTTTTAAAAAGGGGGGCAAATCTCATTGACATGCTTGAAGCTGCCAGTGAACATATTTGAGTTTTAAAGACTGTGACAACCACCAGTCAGCTGTCTGTTCAGTGCTTTTTCCCCACACAGCATACCTTCACTTCTTAATCACTGATGCAAAGAACAACTAAGCAAATTTTGCACACATTCACAAGATTTATGAGTAATATACACACATGACTCAAGAATGAGAAATATTTGGTGCTTAAATATATACATACAAAGAAAAACTCTGAGACTGAGACCTTCTGGGTGATACTTAAAGAATTATTTGGGGCAGGTTGTGTGTCTGTATTTAAGTATATTATAGGGGATGGGCAGAAAAAATTAAGATAATTTCTACTATTTATATACTAGCAGCCACTTTATATATTATGACTGGTATTCTTGTTTATATATGGGAAACTTAATTAAAACAACTCTGCCTCTGCGTATGTTAGGATTTTGGGAGCATTGGTCACTTTGGTAAAACCACTGCCTTTTTATTATTGGATTAAGTAGACTTGGGCATTTAAACCAGAGATGAATAAACTGATTTTTTTAGTACTCTCCTGAGTTACTTTACTTTTATTTTTTAATAAAACATTATCTGCATTTTCAGCTCTACTGCAGAAACATTCAACAAGCTCTAAGACACATTCACCAGAAAACATCTGATTAAGCAAATGAAATGCCCTTTACAAGGAATTCTCAATACTTTCAGATTTCAAATGGATTGTACATTTACCACATAATACCCAGTTGTTCTGTGACTTTTTTTTCTTCCTTTTAACAATGAGATGTAAAACAAGCTGTTTTGAACAAGTGAGGGATAAAAGACTTGTGAACTCTTTTCAACAGATAATTTTGACCTGTTGACTTTGTCTAGCTTCAAAATAAAGAAAATATTTCCAACAGAATTTTGAAAGACTGTTTACTTTAACAGAGCTAAAGCACTCATCTGTTAGTTTGCCAGTGTTCCTTACCTGGTTTATCAAAGAAAAACTTCCAAGCCATAACTATCCTTGCATACACTTCCCATGCAACACTGCTACTTATTCTATACTCAGCAGAAAGCCAGCTTATTCTTCAAATACTATAAACTGCAGAAGACACTTTTCCCCATTCTTCATTTCCAGAGATTTTAAATCAAGGGAAGTACACTTAAATTCTGGCTTGTCTTCCCTTTCCATAGTTTTCTTCTATTTTTTTCCTTCAGTTTCAAATGAACCAAAAAAATAAGACAGAGGAGATGGAAAGGAGAAGGAAAACAATTCAAAAGTTCCTTGCACTTGTCTAATCAAATACATCATACCCTTCTTTTCTCCAGTGACTTGTAGAAATGTTAATTCCTTCAACAGATAGGATTAAAGATTTTTAAAAGTATTAAAATAGGATTTGAAAAGCAGAGGATATTTCCCTTAGAGTACTACAGTTTTGTAAAATGTCCAAATGCAGGGTGTGTCTTTACCATATTGCTCAAACACATTTTGTGTAATTAATATATCCAGTGGCAGAAGTTAAACTCAAACTGTTTGTACTTCATATAGTATAAAGAAGTTTGGAAAAATTCACTCCACTGCTCAAGGGAGAAAAATGTTGAAGTGTGTCAGACATAGATTTCTTCTCCTGGAATCAACAGCTCTTTGCTAACTCTGAGCTCACCGGCAGACACAGACACTTACCATGATGAAGACAACATATTCCATAGCTTTCTTTACATTTTTTTTCAGAATCTTTTTCTATGCTTTGAAAGAATCAATGTCTCTAGTGAAAAATCACATAATTGAAAATGAATGTTATCATAAAGATAGCATTTTGTGAGACTGTATAAAAGGACTAAGATTCTACTTCTAGTTTTATTTTATAAAGCTTCTGAAAACAGTAAGAAATGTTGGTGAATGTGTACTTGAACATGAAAAGACCTATTAATAATCCAGATGAAAGCATGATTAGGACATTCAGTAGCTTTGAAGGACAGGATCTGATGAGATTTAACTGGACAGCAAAAGGACATCTAATGAAGTTAAAAAGTGACAAACGTAAAGCAATGCAGATGTGATGGTAAAAAAATTCAGTTACTTTTCCTAAATTAAGCATATGAAAGCTTAACATAGGAAACTTAAAAGCTTGGCAATATCCTCCTGGGCACCTCATTCTACCTGCTAAATGAGCAGAAATTGCAAAAAAGAAAAAGACAATGCTGAAGCAAAATGCAGCTTTTAATCTTGGACAAATAAGTTTGAAAGAATGAAAATTCCATTACAAAAAGTAATAGTGCAGCTGCATGTAGCATTTTTAGCATTGCTATTTGTCAAAATTAATCACACAAATAGAAAAGGACCAACAAATTCTGGTTTAAGTATTACAAACCAAGACTTCTAGAGTCAGGAGTGACTAACCCAGCTCTAGATACCAGTATAGATACCAAACTAAGTGTACAGTTGTGTACAAGGTCAACACTGGTCAATGTAGAACTCTTGTAGGGATGCACCAATTCTTTAACCTCTTCTAATATCATAAGAGTTTAATAATTTGGATGGACAGGAAGAAATATTAACTCTTTTCCTTAAAGCATATGGTGATCAGATAGCAGCAGTGGTAATGGCATCAGTTCAGATCATAGGCTGAAAAAAGGATGGCTATAGCTAACTGATATCCACCTGTGAAAGTCTTTGAGATGTTGGCCAATTGTTTACACACCAAAATATATTTTATGGACAAAGACATTTTGAGCTGCTGTCCTCTATAAGTCACAGAGCCTTTCAAAATCAAATCCATAGCAGTTTTAAGTCAGAATTATCTTGTCGTATTACTAATAGACAAAGCTGCATAGAGGAAGTTTGTAGGTAAAATTTGAGGAAGTAAGGTTTGGACCTCACTGAATTGCTTAGTGAAAAAAGTATTCTACAGGAAGACTATGAGATTACTTTTAAGTGCTAATGTTTCACACTAAAAGGATTTTGTCTTTGAATGTACCAAGTAGTTAAGACAACAACCACCAGTAAACTACCAGTAATAGACTTAGCACTGTTAAGAACAGTGTAGTTTAAATGAAGTAAAGCAGATGCAGTTCTGATCTGGAATGCACAACAAAGGAAGACATCCACCTATATGTATGCTTACGACATAAAAGTTTAGTCTATTTACAACTGGGAGGCAGAGCGAGCATCTAGTGAAGCCAGTTAAGTCCTCATTTAGACAAATAGCTGTGGTAGGGTTTATTCCAATTCTAAAAACTCCAGGCAACACATATTAGTGATCAGGCTTGTTTACAGAATTAGATATTTTCCACAGTGGTGCCAAAGAACATGTACATGCACATGTATAACACACGAGCATGAACAGCACTGAAGGCATGCACTGATACAGGTGCTCCAAGTCAAATTTGGAAAGAGATTCCATAATACTGAACTACATAAAATAGCAAAAAAGCTGGTAAAAGTATGCATAGAAAAAGGGCTTTCACATTTCATTACCTATTATATATGTAAATTTAACCTAGAGTGCTCCTTAAAAGTATACTACATTTGTAAATACCAAATGCTAAATTTTATATGCTAAGTAATGATGTGGTTGTAAGGAAATGGTGAACACAGAAACTCAGTGTGCAAGCACAGGTGTCCTTCAGTGTTGTACAAAGCTTCCTGAGAATATTGGCTGTATATCTGCAGACAACCACACTAGAACGCTGGAATAGAATTTACCAGTGCTTGCATGGAGTCTGCCCTGAAATCCTGGTCAAAACTAGAAAATGCATATTGATTATCACTGCCTATCCTTTTTTTTTTGTTGGCTAGAATAAAATGAGTTACCTATTTCACAGACTTTTTGAATGATAGCCATCTACTTTTTTTTCCAGCTATCTACTTCATTTCCTAAAACACTTGGAGTTCTTCATGAAGAAATTCCAAGGGTCCTGGATATTATATTTTGTGGCTTCAGCCTGTCAAGTTGCAGTGACACAAAAAGCATTACTCTATAAAAACATGCACTATTACTGTCAATTCTGGTTTGGCACGTATGCTGATCCCTGTAACTTTTCACAGCAAAATCTCCATAGAGAAAAGGATTGGTATGACAAAAAAAGAAGGTCAGAGAGAGTTTAAATACACTAGAATAGGAGAGAGACCTAAAATATGGCATTTCTAAGGGAGATACTGAAGTTTAGCAGCATGAAGCATTTCTTATTGAATAATTCAAGAGAGTCTTATTCACAACACTAACCTAAGTGCTAATTAGCCACAGCAACACCCTTTCAACAAAAATATAAAATAAGATCTAATTAATGGCCATTTCTAGTGGCAAAAGATGAAGTTCTCTAATCTATCTGTGAAAAAAAAAAACAACACTATAAGAGAAATAAAATGAAAGGGAAGCTTTAAATTAAAAAAGCATTTCAAAGGCTAGGTTGCTGAGGGCATTTCAGGGCCTAGGGCTTACTGCTCTGGTTAGTCCTTGAAACTCATCATTGCAAGATTGAAATGATTATTTCTCTTTAGGAGAAATCCCCTCTATGCCAGTAAACACAGAAGTTGTACATTATTTAAACTGATGCATGTATACAACTGGACTGAGAAAATAGTACACCAAACCCATATATTTTTTTAAACTAAAACAGTGAAAAAGCGAACCTGCATAATTCTTTGAAAATGAGTCAAGAAACTCCTCCAGCAGCTGATTACACTGTACTGTTATAACATGTTTCTTGCAGTTTAGAACATCACATTATTTCTCAAGTGGAAAATGAGGGGATAAGAGATCTATTCATAGCAAATTTGATAATACAGAGCAGCAGGTCACTAAATCATAGATAACTGGGGAAATGATTCCTAATGGGAGTTACAGTGTGCTCAGTAAAACTGCTTCCACTGCTATCTGCCAGACTATTTACAACACCCATTTGATTCAAATTTCAAATCCAACAGTAAGACAACAAATAAAGCCTAGCTAATAAGCCATAAAATTTAATTTTAATTGCTTCCATTAGGCATATATATAGATAAATTAACTTCAATTTAAATGGCACCTGACTTATGCATTTCATTATTCTAAATATTGCAGTCATACCATTTTCATTGTAGTGCTGAAACTGTTTTATTAACTTGTATTATGTGCATGTTTTAAGTGACCAGTAGTGCTGATCAAGGATGCAGAAGGACAGATGTTTAATTGGCAGTAAGCACACAAGAGTGAATTCTCAGTTGTCAAGTTTCAGGCAAAAGTTCAAGAGAAATACATGCCCACAGCTAAAGCTGAGCCTCATTACTGAGTTTCAAATGCCTATTAAAGACCTCCTCAATTAGTGAAGTATGAAAGTTTATTTATTCTTGCCTCAGAACCCTAGTTTACTTCTGATGTAGGTCCACAGAAATGCAAAGACAGATCTTTATATGAAGATAGTCCTTTTAAAAATGTGATTTACATTTGAGAAAGTCAAGACTGTATGCATAGACTCAGCTAAAACTAAGATGTGAGCTCCTCCCTGCAACATTTCTCAGCAACAACATAACACCATAATCATGCCAAACTGATCTGCTTGAAAGTATGCTTTTCCTTTAAAGAGACATTTGCTTCCTAATTTTCAGCACCCACTGAACTTTTTAAAAATTTAATTTCAGGGATGTAGCTATAAATTGTTCTATGATCTTCTTCCTATATTTACTTCTTCACATTCACACTGACACAATCATTCCACCTTCCTTAGCACTGGTTTAACTACTTGCATATTTTGTCAAATAATATAAGCAAAATGAAGTCTCCACATCTATATTATTATCCATTTCCAGTCTTAGAGACACAAACCTTGTGAAAGCAGAAACTGTACAGTACCAGTGAAATTCTGTGTGTCTTTATTTAAAAAGCTACCAGCTCCTATGAACAAAATGTTCTTCTGATTATCTTTTCACCTGCATAGAGCTCAGCAGTCTTGCATTCAGTCATCTTCACTTTTATAAAGTGAGGTTCCATCTCTCAAAAAAAGGCTGCTAGAGCCATAAGCTTTTTTTGACACTGGCATAGCAACTATACAATATAATGTAATGGGGCCACTGGGACACAGTTTTCTTCTATCTTTATGAAAAAATGGTAATATAAAAGTCTTGGGAACTGCTTAAGAAGTTTCAGAATACAGTATTCATTTGAAAACCAGGTGATAATCAAGTAATTTCTCATAAATTTTTTCTTTTACTGCATATTAGGATAGTTTTCTCTTTAACTTACCAGGCATTATAATATTGGAAAAACCTAGTTTCCTTGTTATGGATACTCCATGGGTAAATCTAGATGTATACTCCCTCCTAATTTGTTCTATGTCTCCATGAAGCAACTGAAGAGAAACTGCCAGACCTGAAAATGATGAGAAAAACTATGAAAATTTAGATATTCAAACATATTATTATCAGTATTGCTTAACAATTTTATATATTTGCTAGTACATATGCATTCGTGAGAACAGAAAATTCAGAGGAAGTTTAGTAATAACAAGCCAACCCAATTCAATTTTTAAGTGTAATTGCGAAAGGTATCAACATCCAAAAATCAGTAAAGTCTTGAAAACAACAACCCATGAAATCATTAGCAAATCATTACTAATTATTACTGATAATTAGCAAATTAGCAAATTAAACCACAATGACATGAATAAAAATTGCATCAGTAGGGATGGACTAATGTTTTAACTAAAAAGAGAACGAGAAAGAGGTCGTTTGGAGAAATTTCAATCAGATTACTTGTTACCATTTTATTTTTAACTTCCTTAAAAACAATCCTGCCTTTATTGGCATGCAAGAAAAACAGTCCCGAGCTATGAGTGAAAGAAGTCCCATCACATTGTATCATTTTATATTACCTCGTATAAAGTTATACAATTTATTCAACCAAAATCTGAAGAAAAAAATTCTAGCAAGCTAATATAGCATAATTGGTATTCTTAGGAACAGCAATTTCATAATGACTGAAATTACAATTTTTGTTCAACATTTATCAGATTTAATCAATCACACTCTTTCTTATGTTTGCTAGAAGACATGCAAAATGCAAGGATGGCCATATAATAATTTTCCAATTTTTATTCCTCTAGAACTAAGGAAGCATAACTTCTACTTCATCTGCAGTATACAAATAAATTGCAAAGAGCATTCTTCATTACAGCTGAGATTAACAAAAGCAACAGGCATGCCTTTTGGTTATTTCAAATATAATCACTGAGGCAAGTGTCTGAATGATACAGCTTGTAAAGATTAATCTTGCCTGACCATCAGCGTTACTACAGCATATCCTGTGTCAACATACAGATCAAGGAGAAGATAAAAGCAAACTCTGTGAATACACTCCACAACTGGAGACAAACAGACGACTCAAAAGAAGAGTCATACCGAACTTGAGATAGAGCTGAAGCAAATAACATGTACAACACAGACTGAACAACAAGGTCATCAGTCCTTTCAGCTTTGAAAGAAATTTTCCCTACAACCATGTTACTGTTTAGCTGAATAAATTTACTTGAAGTCTGGCAGTTCCTAAAATCAGGGCTCAAAATTCAGTGCCATGTACTGCCAGTCCAGGCTCCTGCAGATCAGATATCTAATTACCATGACAACTTTTATATTTTTCCTCTTACCTACACTTACATTTTCATATTTTGGCAGCTCCAGAGAATGTGATACTCTGACCAAACTTTCCTTCTCATGAAAAACAGCTCGCCTACACATCTCCAACTGGGTACATAAACAAATCTTACAAGGAAAAGCATTCAGTGAAGTCTTTTCTATTTTAAGGACTGTATTTAATGCCATGGGTATTAATTATTTTTGTAGGGGAATTTGTTTTATGGTTATACAGTGAACGACCTTTAGGAAGAAGTGACAATCATTATTTGGGCAGGTGAGAAAACAAACCGCACTGTGGCTAGCTGCCGGTACAGAAGCTTGGTACAAAGTCATACAGACAAAATTCAGGCTCTGTTAGAGCAGGTGAAAAGTTTTTCATTGCTGTATGGGAATATATATGGGGATATATATGGGAATATACCCAGCTAGGCTGGATATAGCTCCCTGATAAAAATGGATATATAGCCCAACCCCAATCTTGCTGCTTTTATATTTTAAGAAATTGTTATACATACACATGTATAATCATGCCCTCCTATGCCCTTATTGCACTGTTTCCTTGGAAACCTGAAAAACCCATTTGCTATTGTTACAGATCACATCAACCACAACAGCAATAATCAGATATTGTACACCACCTGGTGTAAAGTTATTGTGTTTTCTAAACAAAGGTTGAAGTCTCCAAATCCAATTTTCTTTAAGTATGAATTTCACAGATTTCCTTGAAGAATTTTATTTAACTCTAAAATCAGATGTCAAAAAAACTGCACCAAAGGCTTAACAGTTTTAACTTGAGAAAAAAGCTATCTGTCAAGGATTTGAAGTACTTGTTCATGCAAGGCAAGAAAGATATAGAGCTCTGTATTTCATGGCATTCATTGTTAGAAAATGAAGAGTCATCTTTATACATCCAAAAGCATCAAGAAATCTCTCAGTGAACATGCCTGAAACACAGGTAAGTCATTTTACCCATAGTTTAGTTACATCTTTGTAACATCTTATGTATGCATACATAAATGGTATGCATTGCCCAGCTTTTCAGAAAAATGAAGAACATTGGATTACAGATAGCAAAGTTACTTAAAATTGTTATATGGTGTAACGAGGCCCATAAATAGGAAAGAGTGAAAGTCAGCCAAAATGGAAACAAAGCAAGGATGCACAGAGAAGGAAATCTGAAGGACCTCCAAAAATCAAGTCTTCAACTTAACAGTTTTGCCACAGAGGACCCAGCTGTCAAACAAAAGGGAATTGACAATAAGGGAAGTAGAACTGATAAATCTGGTAAAATGCTAAAGTTAGGAGCACATGTACTTTTACATAATTAATGAAAAGAACACAGTTCCCAGGTAAGCATTCAGATTGCTCTGTCAAAGCTCCACTAATTTTGCAAGACACCCAGGCTACTCTCCATTAAGGACCTAAAATCCTAAGAGGCATACTGCTACTGAGGTGTGATACCCACAATACAGAACAGGTTGCCTGAATTCCCAATGATTTGTTACATTCAGGATATTGAGATGGGCAAAAGGAACATATTGCATTTCAAAGGGTTTCCCCTAGAACTGGTTTCATTCTGCTCTCAAGCTCACACTATTTGATGACCAGTAATTGGCCACTGGTGAGCTGTTCACAGGTCTCTAGTATCATCCTATGTCAGTACTTCCAAGGTGTCAGTTATGGTCATATGTCTTTACTCTTTTGTGTTATATTTTAGTCTAGGGTTATAGCTAGTTAACTCTACACTGAGTAACTACATGCTATAACTATTTGTTAAATACAAAGCATATATACACCACATGATTGCACAAAACTATGCAAGAGCTATAATAAGGCAGATAAAATTTATTATTTTGTCATTAGATATATGCTTTTACAAGTCAGAACAAATAAATCTACTGTCAGAACAACGCAGGGTAAGACAAGTTCTGCCAGCCGAAGCCAGATAGGTAAAGAGGACCTTGTTGTCAGCTAAACACAAAGCCTGTGGCCAGTTGCAAGTCACAGCAATCCCATATTCATGGGTTTATAAGAATGCAATACACTTGCTAAAGAAAGTGGACACCCATCATGACTGAGGAATCACACAAATGTAATAAAAATCATGGGGAAGAGATATTTTAAAAAGATGGATTAATTCACATTTTGCAAGGGTCTAGAGTTTGTATGCTTATTATAAATTGAGCTACCAAAATATCAATAAGCATTAACTAGCATAATTTAAATCATACTGACACATGATATTCAGATTTTCAGAAAGGTGCAGATTCAGCTTAAGAGGGACTCCCTCAGACACGTTGCAAAACAAAGGAGATTAAAGAGGAACTCACAAGTTGAAACACATCACCCTTAAAATAAAAGAGAGGAGATTTAGATCAAATGTTAGGAAGAAATTCCTTATGGTTAGGGTGGTGAGTCACTGAAAAAAGATGCCTAGAGAAATTGTGGATGTCCTATTCCTGGAAGTGTTCTAGACCAGGTTAAACTGGGCTCTGGGCAACCTGATCTAGTGGGTTGTATCCTTGCCAACAGCAGGGGGACTGCACACAGCAAAAATTAGTTTTAGAAAAAATTAGAGCATTTTGTGATGGGACAGCTCTTCAAAGACAAAAGCAAAATAGAGATCTGCAACATGTCAGTACACACTGCACACAACCACTGACTGTGGTTGATAGGACCACCACACCATTTATTGTACCTGGGAGCCATCAAAAACTTCATAACTATACATTTTCCAGTTCTAGAACATTAGGAGCTAAAACATAACAATGAAAATTATTATCCAGTCTCTGAAGGACTGGCACAATTTTTTAATAAGGTATGTAGTCTAGCTTTGTCCCCCCAGAAAAAAAGCTTCAAGTACCTCCCCAGTGATAATTAAAACTCTTGTGTTAGCTATTATTCTTTATTCATCCCAGTTTTGAAACCACTACAACAATACTCTGTAAGGAACTACAAATAGATATGCTTTTATTTCTTTTGCAAGCACATGAAATTTCTTACTATTAACTTGTACTAAATTTCAATACACGACAGATTATTTTTATTATTCAGATGAAAGACAATGCAGAAAATTGTCAATCTGCTGAATAAGCATCCCAGATTTTTGTTAGACTTGTCATTTTACCTTCAAACAGCTTTTGTACCGCATTATTGATTTCTGCATTAGTTTATGACAGAAGGCATCTGCTTATTATGCTTATAAACCCTTTATTTGCATTTGGGCTTCTGGGAGCAGGGGAAATAATTTATATTCAGCTTCTATCTGCTGGCAGCAGAGAATCCTAGATCATATTTAGAAGAAAATGCCTAGCAGCTGCTCAGAAAATTGATAGAAGAAAATAAAACAAACCTCAGACAGAATGTTGTTCAGCACTGTTTGTATTTTAAGAAAAGTAATAAAATAAGGCATCTGTCCAAATAAAGCTGCCTAAAGATGTTAAAGCTTTTTGAGGGCTTACAGGTGTTCCCATTTCCAGTAGTGCTCTAAGTGCAAAGGTAAAAAGGTAAAGGTAAAACCAGTAGATTTGCACAAACAAATGGTTTACTGATTTAATGTGATCTGGGACAAACAGTTGTATAAATTTTGGCCACAGAAAACTCTATGTAGAAAATCCCACAAATTACTGTCTGGGAATAGAGAGCTAAAAAAGGAGAGGTAGATTCAGTCCTTGATGGCCTTTTTGAAGACTTCATTCTGATTAATTTGAATTATAAAATTAAACTCTGAACTCCTCTTTTCCTCAGCTTTCAATTCTGGGGTTTAGCTCAGTAAAAAAAGAATGCATGAATGCCATTGCAACACTTTGACAGCTTTCTTGGAGCTCTTTTGTCAAGACTTTTGGCAGAAATGCCCTCAAGTGTATAAAGTAGGGATGTTTTTCTTCCTCAAATGGAACAGAAACACTTAAATGCAAATGACATTTAGCTGTCATAGGAAAACTGGCTTGGAATTTCTTTACAGGGTAGATGATAAAACATCAAGTATTTCTTTCAGACTTACCACAGTATGAAGGATAAAGGACCACAAGGCTAAGTTACTATTATAAGCATCTAGTCTAACAACCATATAAAGACAATAAAAATTTCAGAAATAATGTCTCCAGTTCTTGCCTTAGCAAGCCCACTGCTGCCCTTTTCTATTAACAAGTCACTTGGCATGTTAACATCATTCTCACACTACCATGTTATACTGCAAAGGTGAACCATCTTGCACAAAATGTTTTTAAATTACATTTTTACAAATTGGATAGTTAGCTAGAATATTATGGAGTGTGCAAAATGCACAATTCTGCAATTAAAAGTGGTTTATATTGCTTCTAGTGCAAATAACAGAAAAAAGGTTCCAAGGAAACACTTGCTATTTTCTCCTTCATGAAGTGTAGTTCTTCATAGAAACAGAATTTTATTAGAAATTTAGCTATTTGCATTCCAATTGTGTGTCTTATTTCAAAGGAAACAGATGTTTAATAGGTACCTGAACAAAATGTTAAAAATCAAATCCCCACCAACATAAGAACCTAGGTAACAATTGTAAA
Organism: Anomalospiza imberbis; assembly: GCF_031753505.1. NCBI lineage: Eukaryota > Metazoa > Chordata > Aves > Passeriformes > Viduidae > Anomalospiza > Anomalospiza imberbis. Next base: position 26,308,350 of record NC_089685.1, on the reverse strand, counting down.
GAACTTATAAATATATTCTTGAAGAAGTTAAAATCAAGTGTATGTGTTCTATAATTAATTATTTGAAATAGTGTTAAGACTTTTTATTCCTTTAGTAGATAAAATGAAGGAACTCAACATTATCCAACAAGTAGAACAAATTTTTGGAAAAGGCTTATAAAAACATAATGCAACTCCAAGATAGAAATATGAACCAGCTATTGTTATTATGCAGCCTTAGGAAGGAATTTCTGGGTTTAAATTGAGTGCCACTTGAATCACGTCCAGCAGCAGTGTATCCAGCAGGACCAGGGCAGTAATTGCTCCCCAGCCTTGGCATTGGTGAGGACACACCTCAAATCCTGTGTTCAGTTTTGGGCTCTTCACTACAGAAAGGAAACTGAGGTGCTGAAGCATGTCCAGAGAAGAGCAGCAGAGTTAGTGAAGGGTCTTGAAGCACAGTTTTTATGAGAAGCAGCTGGGGGAGCTGGGGTTGTTTAATCTGGAGGAAAGGAAGCTGAGGGGAGATCTTATTGCTATCTACAACTACCAGAAAGGAGTTTGCAGTGAGGGTGGGGAGGGGTCAATCTCTACTCTCAAGTTACAAGCAGTAAGAGGAAACTGCATTGGAAGAGGCTGCCCAGAGAAGTGCTTGGCTCACTGTCTCTGAGATATTTTAAAGACCCACTTGGCAGAGCTGGGTTAATGGTTAGACTCCATGATCTTAAAGGCCTTTCTCAGCCTAAAGAATTCTATGATTCTATCATTGCAGTACTGACTTGAACAACAAATCATAGTTTCTACTGAATAGAAGATCTCCCTGGAAGTATTAGAATGGCACATTTTTCATTCTTCTCTGAAAACAAATCTTTTAGCAACACTGAAGAAAACAACACGAATTTAACTCTATTACACCCTTATCTCTTCAGGGCCAAATGATCTTGGAACAACACTTTATGTGCAAAATTCTTTATATGGGTAATCTTTTGGCTTTAGCATTTTTTGATAACAAAAAAGAATGCCTTAATTCACTGTATACTTAGTGAAGCACATAAGAGCAGTATTCTTATTTTAAATGTATTTCAAACAGCAGCCTTCAGTGACAACTAATTCTTAAACATATCAAGCTGGAATACACATAATCTCCTTGTCATAAAACAAAGATTAAAAATGACAGATTTATAAATTGTCCTAGAACTAGAGTAACTAAGCAAATGCACTTGTTGTTTAAATGTTAGTGATGTGAAGATAAAAAACACATTTCAAAGCAATGCTGACACCTGAGAACCTTGTTGATAAAATACAAACATCAGAAATCTTTTCTGTGATTAATTATATGCCCAGAAGTTAGCTAAAAGTGATGTATTTTTACCTTCTCAGTGAAGTTCATGTTACTGCTCCTGCTATCATTTCCCCTCATTGTTCCCCAGTCAATGCTCCAGTAAATTCTCCACTGTAAGCCTATGATTTCTTTTTGGCTAAAAGTAATAGCTGTTTCTAGCAGAGAATGCACATTTAGTTTCCCATCTGAGATTTCTTGTGATGGTTCACAAAAAAAAGCTCTCCTTCAACAACTCTGAGTGTGGTAACGCTGCGAGCTGCTGGGGTAGTGTCATGTAAACACAGTCACATTACTTCTGGTATCTAGAAAATACTTCAAGCTACCACAGCTCTATTCCTAGAAATATTGTAGACTTATACTGAGCTAGCCATTCCCCACCACATTTGATCTCTTGTAGCTCTTCATTTCACAACTGTGAAAAATTGATGCTCCCTGATTAAGGGGCCTCTGCAGTTTCTCCCCTGCAAGGTAAATGATAACCCTAACAGGCTTTCTGCTCCAAACCAAGTAATTTGTAAGCCAAAGCTTACTTTTTGTGAAACAGGAAATGAAACAAAGTATTTGTTCCTTTAAATTTCTCAGTGTTTGACAGTAACCATGGAGAAATGATATCATCAGAGTGCCAAGGGGCTGCTGAATGCAGGTAAACAGGCATGAGAAAGCCCCAAAGCACATATCACTTTCCCTAACCAACTGTCTCCGTTGTCATACTTGTCCCAGAACTTACATCTTGTCAGATGAGTTCATGCAGTGGGCCGGTCTACCTCATGTCTCTTCTGACCAATCCTTATATGACCACTGAGCCAGACTGAGACTTAGTGGCAACTGACAGGTATACTGTGAAGAAAAGAAGCCTCACATATGAGGTAAAATAGTTCCCTAAACTGAAGAATGGTCTATGAATCTTACTTTAGGTCAGTTGAATTAAAATTAAAATCATTTGCCTTTGAATGAGCAACCTCACTGAACTTCAAAACAGTTCAATCTCACTTTGAGGTGGGTTCCTCTTTCTGCTGGTGTTGGACCATATAACTTCTTGAGGACCCTTCTAGCCTTACTCTATGATCTGATGAATAACTTTCCTCCTTAAGATGACAGATTGTCCTTCCTCATGATGGTACTTGTTAGCAAACATCTGTCAACACATAGGCTTCAAGACCTCCATGCATCAACCAAGGAATTCTAGTTTCAAGCACTCACATCAATAAAGTTAATGTATAATTAACAGTGTTCCCAGTGGAGTTGCAAAGTAAGTTTGGCATTGGTACCACAGAATAAACCACACTGCACTCAGTAAAAATGCAATTAGGTTACATTACTCTTGTCTAATTCATCAGATCATTCCAAGGTAATGGCACAGAGAAAGACTTTCCCACTACATTAGTTATTTTCATGGACTCCAAACGAGTTCAAAACTACAGAGCAGATAGATGTGCTTATAATTTCTTACATCAGTAATTTAATCTCTATAGGACATGAAAGGATTTTTACCTCCTTTGTTGTCACAACTGAAAAACACATGTATCCCTTTCTCAGCTTCCAAGAATTATGGCATCAGGCACATGCAACTTTCCAAGACTTGTTATAAGGAAATCCTAATCGGCATTTACAGAAAAGCTTACACTTGAGACTATTAAGGGGCCCAAAGGGAAAAGCAGAGTAAAACAGAATGTCTTGCATCCCCTTAAAAGTAAGTCATTCCATCTTTCTCTTCATAGGAATATGAAGAAAATTTGTAGTGCATTTCATCGACATTTAAATATGATACTTACCAGGTAACTCACTGGGGAGAACGTTCATATATATCATGAGATTCAGGCTTAAATCTCTCTTTTGAGAGATTGGTAAGAGGACATGAATATAGATCACACTTAAGAAAATTATGCACTACTCAGAAGACTTTAGAGCCACTTCTACTTTCCCCATGGTATCATGAATATTTTCAGATCATATACAAAGTTGAATAGTTGCTGCAGGGAAGTTGGAGAAGCCAAGCAATTAGCATGCTCATCTGGGACATGCAAGACTGACTGAAAATCCTTTTCCAAACCAGATCTCTGATTCTACAGATACAAAAATAGAAATGTGCTATTTTCCTTGTAAAATTGATGCAATTAAGTGTGATGTCTATGCAGGAATATTAGGTTTTCCACTGCTTTTTGCATTTTAAAACAAGGTAACCAGCTTCTAATTCTAAGGAAAAAATATTATACAAAAAAATAGATTTTAAAGCCAGCTCTGCTCCAGGTATTACTGAAACCTGGTTTGTGTAATAATGACATTCTACGAATACCAGAAAATCAATGTAAGAAATAACAAAGCTACTAAATGCAGCAAAGGTTGTACAATTTGGCCTTTGCAATATTGATTTGATCTCTTACACCAGGCAACCAGGTGTTTTCCAGTAATGTGATGCCTTACACAGCTGAAAGACCAGTGGTGAATGGGAATTGCATCCACTACCTGCTACTCCACCCTGTTAGATTGGAAATTCATACAGAAAACACATTCCAGTTCCCACTTCAGCAAAGGATACTAAATTATCCATGAGAGTACATCCTTCCTTCCATTCCTGCACCACTAAGAAGAGGAAAGGGGATGAACATCTGTCCCTTGCTCCTTTTTGGGCTTTCTAAACAAATGACAGTAATTTGCCTTTATTTGGTCCTTTTTAGACACAAGCTGAGAATAAGATGCAAGCGGATTCTGCACTTAAGAACTGTCATGAGTCGAGGCAGAAAAGGTATGTTTTTGACGGTGGAGTATTGAGTGGCAAACACAAATGCTATAGTATGTCACTATGTATTTTACACGCAAGACACTCAAAGTACATTTTGAGCTCCTTTTTAGATTGCCACAAAAACTGAAGACTTTTTTCCTGAAGAATATTATGAACTATCTGATAAATTATTTTAGCAGGGGAACACAACAATTTGTGGGAATTAAAGCATGTAAAATCTCCTGACTTGAAAGAAACTGTAAGACGGAACAAGCTTAGAGAACTGACTATAGTCTGAAGCATCTTTGCTGTTGTTTTTAACATGCTTCCTTTCTAAGTATTCAAGGTGATTTGAAAAGGGCAAGAGTGATATAAACCAAAAAATCAAGTTTTCCTACATCTGGCTCATACCTACAACAGTTTCTAAGGGAGAGAAAAGACTTCTCTCTCCTGTAATGCAAGGTGTTATCCTTTATTGACAACAACAAGGTGGCAGCCAAAGCTAATGAGGCTTCAGAACCCGCCACAGAACACTATCACAGAAAAAGACAGCAAGTGAAAAATAAAAAGTAGTGTAACAACAATATTTTCCATGAGGTGTCAGCAGAAGTATCTGAACATATTGCTAAAATCTTGCAAGTGCTTTTTCAGGCTTCTAAGGAGTCACAGGAGAATGAATCTCATGTGTGTGCTATAAATAACCTCCCATAGTTTATCTTTCACTCGCTTGGTACTCAAAGTGGCATCACTGCTCACTTCCTCTTTCTCTTTCCAACCTTCACATCCACTACTGGCATTCTGTGCTGCTCTTCCCTCTTTGCCCTCCTTACCCTGACAAGCCTTTTCAAAATGCAACTAATCTATTTGCTACCTTTAGTTTCCAGCCTTCTGCAACATGTAAAATAATTCATGTGCCACATCTTTCATGTTGAATATTCACATATTTAAAAGTATTCAAATTTATCCAATGTCACCTAAGAACTGCATATTTAACTGTGAACTTTTTTTTTCATGAGGGAAGAATAGGATTAGCAATGTATCACAGAGTAAGCACATATTATATGGACAGTCAGAACGACTATGTATAAGTTTTTCTTGATTAATATAATTAACATATTTAAGAAGCAAAACATTAAACTTAGTAATGTATCCTTCTATTTTCAGTACATGATTTTTATACTTATTGTCCAATAAGATTTGTGATATTCTAAACCTTATACATATATATATGGCTAGATTCTATCTGAGAATATAATCAAATTAGAAATGGTTAAATATATAACTTCAGTCTTGATAAGTAAGCTTTTATGTGCTTCTTGGTTATCCACTAAAGATGGCAAAACATACATTTTTAAGATAAACATTATGCTTGAAATCAAGTTAAAGAAGCCTGCAATGTACAATACAGTTAGTTAAAGTATGAAATCTACTACATGAATGGCATTACAAATACCATTCACTGGAACCTCAAAAACGAGATTTTTCTATGGTTATATTTCAACTAATTGACATTTCACAGGGAAAACCAACAACCAACATTTGAATACAGGGACAACAGACTCATAAGCCTCCATTTCCGGTTTCATTTCAAGTTTGAGCCCCCCCCACTTTGAATGACAGAATTCAGAAAACATTAGCAAGGTGATATTAAAAAAAAGAAAACAAAAAATGCAAATTCAACATCTCCTCTGAGTCAAACCACCACCTCATAATAACAAAGGTCAGTTGTGTCCCATTCCTTTAGTCTCACACACAAATTTATTTCAGACAGTTCCAGTAATGTACAGCTGACTGTGAGGACTATTGTTAAGCTCTGAAATTAGAACTCTGCATCTTGCTCAGCTGGAATGCAAAGCTACCAGTCAGTATGCAGATTGTAAATTCATTTTTTTCTGAAGTGTAATGTATCATTGTTCTGGTTTTGGCCATGAGGGGTGAGGTCTGCAGCTGTGTGGGCTTGTCTAAGTTGCTATTCTATAGCAGCTACATCATGGATGGTGTGGAAGTAAGGAACTCTGGCTTCCAGGAAAGAGAGATGTGACTTCAGGTCAAGAGAGAGCCTGGAGGGAGGGGAAACTCATCCACCATTGTTGATTGTTGCCCAGGCCCTAGGTGAGCATTTGCATGTGAATCACCCTCTTTTGCACACTTTTCTTAGTAGTATTGCTGCTGTTTCTGTTTCTTTTTCTTATCTCATTGCTCTTTCCAGTAAATTGTTTTCATATCACCTCAGGATCTCTCCCTTTTGCATATCCCACCAAAGGGAGCAGGAAAGTGGCTCATGGTTTTCTTTTTAGTTGTGAGTACTAAACTGGGGAATACCGTTCCTAAAACACGACAGTAATGTCCATGGCAAATTTTATATTCCTGGTGAAAATGTGAAGCAGAAATGTCAAGCAGTAATTTGATCAATAATTTGATCAGCTCCAGAACTGAACAGAACTCCAGCAAATTTTAGCTCCTCAGCACAGAATAAAAGTTTATATTATATAGTTCCTTGAGGAAAATTCAGTGATTTTTATTTTAAAATGTGCACATGAACAGCAGTTTTGTACATTTTCATCTATTTTTCTCTATGTGCAAAGATGTTTCTTTCATAGATGTTAGTCTTTTTACAATAGAGCGACTTCATTTGCAAACTAAGAAACCCCTAAGAATGCAAACAGAAAGGCAGCAAATTACTCACCTGCATTGGAGCCTGTCAAGTTGTAACGTGCATTCAGCTTTTTAATGATATTTTCATGGATCTGATACCAGTCACTCTCTGTGTTGCACCTGGAAAAATTATAACTTTCTTAATTCTGAAATGGGAACACAAGTTCATCAGACCAACTTCACAACATATCCCTAAATAAATCCTCTTTAGCTCATGAAACAAATAGGAGCTAACAAAGCCCCATGAAACTACCTGTCTCAATGGAAACAGTGCCCTTACCATTTGAGAAAGGCAGCATGAAACACCTGCTTCATGTGGCAAAGGACAGGAGAAAGATAGGAACAACTGTGCTGAAGAACTCAGCCATGACCAAGTTCATTTCTGCATAGATCTATCTTTCAGGGCTAACCCACACAGAAATTTATCTTGCGACACTCTAAAGAAGACACAGAACTCAGAGCTGATCTTAGTAAACAGAAAAATCTGTGCTATACACTTCGAAGTTACTTAAAAAGGTTATCTTCAGGAGGTAGTTAATGAAAGAGCAAATTACATTTCAGTATACATTTAGAAAATAGCTGGTTTTCCATAAGGAAAACCTGACTGTGTTCTAATGATCAAAGTCTAGACTTGAGTTAGCCTGAGCAATAAATCTGATTTCTAGTGATAATTGTTCTTCCATTGTTTTTGTTATCTTAAAATAAACAGGCAATTTTAAAAAAAAAACCCAAAATATATTAGGTAGACAAAACTAGCAATTTGTTAACCAAGAGTGAATGCTTATCTGACTTTAATCTTCTGGGAGTCTAAATAAGAGCCAGCCCACCTGCCCACTGTTACACTAATCTGCTTTTCTGCAGCACTGATTCCAGCAGTTCTAATTCACCACAGATGGAGACAGAGGAAAGACACCCACGCCTTCAAGATTTGAGTGCTACCCCTGGGAAGGGCAGAACTTTCTCATACACATGACAATATGTGTCTAAGGTATATGTAGTTAGACTAGACCATTCCACAAAACAGTTCTTACTGTCATGTCCAAGATCAGCAGGAAATTGCATGCATTGAGTTGCTGCTAGAAAATTGAACTTTCTTCCAATCGCTATCAGCTAAAATCCACTATCTAATCAAGCATTCATTTTTAAACCTACTTTTGATTTTTCACTCTCCAGCACCAACTGCCTTCTATATTTTTATTATTCCCATTATATAGTTGCTTTATTTCACAAAAAGATACTGTGTCTGCTTTTTTTTCCTGTAGCTACAAAGTACTTCCACTAGATGCCTTGGCAGCACAAGGCACTTAAGTCCAAAAAGCACTTTATGTTGCCATAATAAGAGAGCTTCAGAATAATATGAAAAATGCTGATACATACACAAATACCTAAAAGGATGTAGCCTTCACCTTTACTATTCTTCCACTTTATAAACACACCTGTAGAACTAGCCAAAATTTCCACACTGTGATAAAAAAAGCCAAAGAACCCAGCTACTGTGCATTTTTGGAAAAGAAAGGAGCTAGAGCTATTTAGTTACACTGCATTTAACACCACTGATTCTGAGGCAAATGACTCTAAGGTGCTTTCAAAAATTAAGAAAAAACCATTTCTTACATGTAGACTTTTAAGACAAGATCATCCTTTGAATCTCCTGCGAGCAAATCTGCAATACTGAGGACTGCACAGCCAAAAGGCCGTCTATATTGTACATTGCAGGCATTTTTCTTTTCTCCAGCTCCCATTCGTCCTGCCAAACAAAACACATATTTGATTCATAATCCATGGAACTGTGTCTCTCCAAACCACAGAAGAGAGGCAGCAAGCAATCCAGCTCAGACAATGCCAAGTGTACTCCCACTGGGAACCTACCTGGTCCATCTTTGTACTACATTCAGATAGTAAATGGTACAGCAAGTCCACTATGTGGTGATCTTGAAAGGTCTCCAAGAAGACCAGAGGTTCTGCTCATCCTCTCATGACCCTCACTCAACGAACACCAATTTGTAATACCCAATCACAGAATCCTCATGACACTATCAAATTAAATTTATTGCTCAGACATGACAGAGTGTTCAACATTCGCTGTCTGATAAGAATAATTTTATTGCGGCTGTTGCTACATCATTTATGTAAGAGGTGTGATCGAATCATTACAATTTTATAACCAAATGCTGTTTCCTTATAACCAACTGGACAGCAAGAGAATAATTGACCAGTTGCAGGAAAATAAAGAAGGAGAGGATGAAACACAGGGAGAAAAGATGACAAAAGGCAGAAGAACAATTTTTGGTAAGGAAAGAAAGAAGGCAGTCAAGGAAAAGAGATTTGAAACAAAATATTTTTTCTACCTTTTTCTATTTGATTTAAATACAATTTATCAATCTTCCCGCTGTGTTCCTGGCATTCAAAACTGCCCTCTTTCTATCAACTTTATTCAATTGTGCACTAGCAGTTATGTATCTTTCCCACCAAGTCTTAATTTCAGTCAAAAAAATCCTATAGCAGCAGTTGCTGCAGGGCAATGTCTCCTCCAAATATCCCTATGCATCACAGCAGCTTGAAGAGTAATTGTTCATTTTCACACCACAAAGTAGATAAATGTTGTTTTAACTTTGTAATATTTCAGTGATTCACATATAAACTTGGCTGTGAATATATTTGAAAATTATACAACTGGAAAAATCCTACTCTTTAATATTTTTAAAACGTTTATTCTTCTAACTGCACTTTCATAAGACTTTACCTTATATTTTCTAAAATCTTGCCAAAAAACCAAAACACTGTATTTTGGTGAAATATCAAATCAGCATAAAAATGCGCCAAAAATTATTTCTTACAGCTGCAAAATAAAGTTTACTTTGTAACAATTTTTTTCTGAACTCAGCATAAGTTACAGCAACTATACTTCAAACCAAAGTGTCTTTCAAAAATAGGAAGAAAAGTTATATTTTGTACTGCACCAATGCAACTAGTGGCAGATTACAAAGAAAACAATATATGGAAGAGGTCAGAAGCAGACCCAAAGATTATTGTTTCACATCAGTACAGCCCAGAGGACTTAAAATAAGTACACAAACATTAACTTTTCTTCTCCTCCACTTTTTTTTCTAGAGGACTTGATCTCTGTATAGAGCATCAGAGATAAATTTTTTTATGAAATATTGTCCATTTTTTTCACCTCTCCCCCTTTTTAAAGGAGTCAGGGAGAAGACAAAATTAATCTGAACGATATCAGATATACATCACATACTATATACAAATGAGGTAGGTTAAGTGTCCAGACAAGCTTTTCTATGTTCAAAGGATGCTTGAAATTATACTTCAGAACAAGAATGGACTCCCCATGAAAACTCCATCATCTTAACACAGTTCATCTTTGACATTTTCATTTATTTTGGGATAGTAACAAAGTATACTGTATCGAAACTCAGCAGTATACTTCATAAATAACATAAAACATTGCTGAGAAATCCAGGTGATTTTTCGAACAAAAAAAAAGGCATTTTCTTTTCCAAAAGTTTGTTCAAAAGTATAGCTATTATAACAAACCCAAAAGCTAGCCCCAAGCAGTTTTCTTTTATTTACTGCCATATGTCTAACAAATAAAACATTATACCTACCTATTCGGATAATGTGCACAGTGATATAGATGTCCTTCCTGAGTTCACTGCTACCCAAATCCTGCACAAGATCAGAACCTCATTATTTATGATTCCTGATTAAAATGCGACTTTTAAAGAGACCTCCACACACAGTTTCACTGCCACTGAGTTCATTTATACAACATTAACAAATCCCTTCAACACTTTAAATTGGCAGTCATGCACTCAAAATGAGCATCCTAAAATATCCTGGTTAGAATTTGCTGTAATGTAGCAAAAGCAGTGGGAGGGCACAAGAGACTTGCTGTGTGCCTTGAACATAGTGATGCATTTGTGGACATATAGAGAGTGCTGCACAAACAATTGTTTGAGTGTAAAAAGTACAAGGAGGAAACATAACTGGTCTTTGTTGCAGAGAGAATGACTGGTACGTATGCCTACATGGAAGTTCAATGAGTGTCCACATACTGCCATAAAACATTCAAACCGAGGGTTCATACATACCCTTCAGCCCCTCAAACCAGCCTATTGAGTTGATGTTCACAGCAAAGTACGAGCTTAGGGAGCAGCTCTGAGTCAACCACACAATAACAATTTAATCCAACTTCTATTCTCAACATCCAGGGCAAAAAAATATTGAGATTAGGAAGAACTCACCACAAAGAGAGAACAGTGTCTTTCAGGCTTTTCTGGACATTTTGGCAAACCATTTCTATTCAGTCTTAAAAAAAATCTTTCACTGTAAGAAAACAAATATGACAGATACTTTGAACAACACTACAGCAAAAGTAGACATCATTTTGATCTTATTTCCAGATGCAACCTTTCTCAAGATAATAATGAATTAAATAATTTCTTTCTGAAAGTATGTATGTATGTATAAATGAAAAAAAAGGGGAGACGTTAATGAAGGGTGGTGATTAACTTAATCACCTAAGAAAATTACTAAAAACTCAATACAAAATAGAAGACTGATTGTCATTTGGAAGAATGATATTGTACATCCTAGTACACAGAGAAACAAAAACGATAGAATCCATTTATCCTAGAACTAAAATTAGATGTGTAGTAAGTTGGTATTGATTCTTGCAAAACAAATGTCAACATCACCATGTCTATATTCAACCAATATTCTTTTTCATATATAGGATGATGATCATAAGAGACATTTTTCTTACACAACTCTGTTAAAACCTCTTACTACAGTACACTGATTTTAGAAATTTTGTAAGAGTCTTGAAAGTTCCAGCAGGGCAAATTTCATTTCTGAAATCCTGTTTTGCAATCTACTGTGGGGTCTTAACTGCTGCAGCTGATGCAAGTATTAATACTGCTAGTAGGAAGATGCAGAGAATTCTTATTTCCAAATAGAAGAGGGCACAAGACCACACCAGAAGAGAAATTATTCTTTCAAATATTTCAATTAGATAGTAGGATTTATGGATAAACTCTATGCAAACCTGGCAATTCTTGTATGGCAATATTATAAAAAAGCCAACCTTCCATGCTTCAGATAATTTTCTCTAAGACACAGCCTCATAAGAAATGTAATAATCATAATTCTGTAGTGAGAGATGTGGAATATGGGAAAGGCAAGTAAGTGTTACAGACATTTCCCTTCGCCCTCTCACCCCCAGCCAGCCAGACACATGAATCTGGATGTCCTGTTATGCTCAAATCAGAAATAAAATTTCATAAGTACACCTATTTTTTATTCTCAGCTGTATCCACATCTTCTGCTTATTCCAGAAGCTAAACATGGTTTACCACTGCTCTATATCAAGCATAGCTTTTCAAAATGCAGCTGGAAAATCACTAGGAATATGTTGGATAAGATCCATCTCAATAGAGACTAATTAAATCTTTATTGCACCAACATTTGCCTTGTAGAAAATCTGCATTGATCACTCACAGAATCAGTCATTCACATTAAAAGGGACCTCAAAGGGCCTCTAGGTCCAAACTCCTGCTCAACATGGGGTCAGCTATCAGGTCAGATTAGCTTGCTCAGAGCTTTAGCCAGTTGGGTCATTAAAATCTTCAGCTATGGAAAGCACAACGGCTCTCTGAAAAACCCATTCCAGTGTCTAACTGTCCTCAACTTTTTTCTTTACATCCAGATGCACACCTTGTTTCAGTATGTATCCCTTGTCTCTCACTGTCCTGCTATTGATGTTATTGATCTTGTAGGTAAATGGGGACAAACTTTTTACTGGAGATGGTTGCCATAGGTCAAGGGATAATGAATATAGACTAAAAGAGGGTTGATTCAGACTAGAAATAAGAAAGAATTTTTTTTACAATGGCAGTGGTAAAACACTGGAACAGGTTTTCCAGTGAGATAATAGATGCCCCACCATGGAAATACTCAGTCAGGTTGGACAGGGTTCTGACCAGCAAGACTCCAAGCCTCTATGATCTTGGAGGACTTTTCCAACCTTAATGATTCTGTGACAATGTCTCAGCTCATTGCTGAGGGGCTGAACTAGATGACCTTTAAAGGTCACTTCTGACCCAAAACATTCTACGCATCTGTGATTATTCTGTGATTTATCTCCCCTCAAAACTGCTTCTTTTCCAGTTTGAACAAGCTCCACTGCCTCAACCTGACCTACCAGTGCAGGAGCTCCTGCCCACAAATGTGAGTGAGGCCTTTTGCTGAATTCACTTCAGCTCATTAATACTGATCTTGTACTGAAGGACCCAAAACTGGCATGGTCTGACCAATGTTGAGCAAGGGATGATCACTTCCCATATGCAACTGGCTGCTTTCTTGTTGACACAACCCAAGATGCTGTAGCACTCAAGAGCACACTTCTTGAGAGCTATTTCTGGAGAATGCTTTATGTTTTTATGTGCCAGCTAGCCAGACTGAACAAGTAAATATTTAAGACTTTTAAATGAGATTCTTTGAAAACTTTTATGCAATCTTCAGCTGTACAGCTTTTTTAATCAGACATCATAAAAGGCAGAACCTAAGTAACAGTAGAGGGGAGCTCACACATCAACATACATGAAAATGTTATTTCTTCAACAAAATGCTGTTTTTCTCATTCACCTTTTATGATATAGCAAACTTCAGCAGCTCAGGTCTCCATGAGAACAGTAAAACTGAGTTTTAAAAATTGTTTATGTAAGTGTATTTTTACAGAGAAACAAGCTAGTATTTTGCTGTTGATTTACAACTGGTTTCAAAATAATTATGCTTTTTCATTTAGAATTTAGCTAATTTGCAATATTGGGAAATACAGTAGAAAAAGTGCAGAATTTTATTTATAGGTCTCTGTACATTGAACAAGAATTATTTATTATATTACCAAAGTAGCTAAAGTTTTAGGACCCCATTATGTGTAGCACGAGTCCAAGGTGGATACAAATGAAAAAGTCCTTTCCAGGAGTAACAGAGCTTCCATGCATGGTATGTGTCAATAAAAATTTGGCAAGTAAAGGTGATTCTGAATTTCACCACTTTATCTTCAATCTATACAACAAGTTGAAAGTAATATGTACATACATACACATCACATCTCACTATGTTTTTGTCTTTAAAACAAATGCTAGATATGTTGGTTCAAAGAATAATACCATTCATAAGTGATTTTCATAGTTTACCTGTTAACTGGGAAATATATTTAACTGGGAGAGTATTCTGTATCTAATTAAGTTTATATTCCACACAAACAAAGACACATCTTTTAAAAGCTTCCAATTCACTATCCACTACAATATGAAATTTTCAAGCTCTGCTTATACTCACAGATCATGAGATTATGATTCACAACATAACTAAAAGCCAAAAACTTCTGTGATGCTACAAAGAAATATCCTGATATCAACAGATATGTAATGGTTATGCAGATCTACTTTCCTCATTTGTATTTGAAATTTTCTTTCACTGAAACAGAGGACTCAGGGGCAATGAAATAAGCAAACCGAAAACAACAACAACAATAAAATCTTAATCCTTGCTTGGTGCTTTATGATAGCTTTTTTTAACTAGAAACATATGAGAGTACCAGTTACACCTCAGATTAAAATGGTTATTTTTGAACATTTCCAGGGAGCAAATGCAAGCAGTTAGACTTGTGAGATTACAAGACAAAAATGGCGATGTTATATCTATGTACATAAAGCATGGGTATTTATATACCATTTCAAAGGATTTTTGTAGAGACCAACAGGTCAGAAAAAGTGTTAAGGAAAGTAAACAGCCTTCATAAAATAAAATACAGACTTCCCAAGATCTGAAAGTTTGGCCTCAAACAGCAGTAAAAATCTCAGAGGGTTAAACCTAGAGCTAGTATTGCACAGCAGTTTTCTCAGCAGTCAGCTAAACATACATAGATACAGCAAATACGCACAGCAGAACCACAAAACAGAAATACCTCTTCTTTTTATAAAGACAACTTGATTTGAGTTTAGACTACAACAAACTTTTCATGAGCACCAATTTTGCCACTTAAACATGTTGTACACATTTAAACTCAGCTGTCTTCCCACTGAAAATAAGGAAATAACTAATGCTGGAGAGATTAATTTAAGAAGGTCAACAAGGGATTTTTGTACTGTAACTTCTCATGTATTAGCAGAGTAACAACATGTTCCAAATCTGCAGGCTTAACAGATGCATTTTAAAGGAACATGGCTGAAAATAGTTCTATTTTCATATGTGACCCCTATTTCCTTAGTATTAGCAGGAAAATATTACCAGTCACATGGTACCAGTCTAGACAGATTGCTTGCTCTATGATTTATAAACACACTATCAAAAAAAATCTGGCCAGATTTATACCACATGGCATATTCTTGTGGCAAAACAGTCATAGTCCTCAGTACAGCTCCACTTCCAGACATCTTTATAAATGCTCTCTACTTCAAAATAAGTTACAGTGATTTCCAAATTAAACAATGAGGAGCAATAAGAGAATTCTGCCACATAATTCACCACCAAGTTTATTACATTCCAGAATACTGTAAATGGAAGTTCAGTAGGAACTTGAATCTGAATTGACTTCATTTACAGCTAAAGGCTCAGTGGTTCCATAAAACCCAGATCAGACACAAAATGTTATCCTCACACTTAGTGGTGAAATACAGAGGAATGTTGTACAACATATCATAAGTTATTGGAAGATCATGAAGCCTTAAAGTATATCCTTAACCAGAGAATAACTGAATGATAAATGTGCCAACATGACTTAGTAGTACCAGCTGATTCACAGTAAGTCAGGTCCTGCATTGCATCTGTTATGTACTTAAAAAAACATTCCCAAATTTCTAACTGTAAAATACAAGACAATAAGCAAAGGGGGACAGAAAAGGAAGAATGAATACTATAAAAATATCAGCCAATTTCAGATAAAGATCAAAGCAAAAATACTAACAAAAAAACCCCAAACAATATTATTATGGTACATCGAAGCTTATCTTTCTGTCCCCTAGCCATGCTGACAATGTGGGGGAAGAAGAAGAAAAAAGCATTCAAAGAATGTTCACAGATTTATGCAGTGGAGCCCAATATCCCTTGGCTAGCTGTACAGTTAACAGGGAAAAAAGAAAGCAGAAAAGGAGATTGGAGAAAAAGCAAAACAGATTTACATAGTTAATTCAAGCTCCTGCTCTCATCCTCTTTTACTTCTTTATTAACTGAAGACAGCCTTGAGAAATTAGATTTTATTACAGATTTTATGAACATAACCTATATTATTTTAGATAATTGCACCTGTATTTTAAATGAAAGATGGCATCATACATTTCTTAAAAGAGCTAGAAAGCAGTAACTTTAAATTACTTTTCATCACGTACCAGGAGCCAGAGGAAGATGACAGTTTAAAAACAGAATACTGTTCTTAGGAACCTATCAACATATATTTACAACTAAAGAAAAAAACATATATCAGAAGCTGAAGCCTTCACTGTTCTTAGTCTGCCATCAGGGATAAACATTTTGCATCACAGAATTACCAGTACACAGACCTACAGATCCTTTAAGCTGAATTAGAGTCTTTATTATTATCCTAGTCAATGACTGAGCTAACAGCATGGATACAAGCAGATTTGCAGTATCTTTCCCCAAAGATGGAAATTAAACCTGAAGGGAGCAGGAGAAATCGGCAAAGTGAAGGGAAACAACAGCATTTAAGAAAATTCCCCTTCCTCCAACACCTTCCGGCTTCCTATGTATTCAATGCCATTTGGAGTTTCACAAGGAGCAAGCCTGTGTTTTGTGTCAATCCTAACATGCCTTTTGCTGATAGTTAGTGTGACTGCAATATGTTACTCGTGAGATGATCTGTAAACCAAATATATATATATATATATATATATATATATGTATATATACACACACACACACCCCACTAGTGCTCAATATATCTCACAGTTACCTAAATCTGCCGCATACATGTCATGGCTGGTTCACATACCATTTATTTCTGAATGTAGCAAGTTGTTTAAGCTCTACTAGCCACATGACAGGTCACCTCTTCCAGTGCTTTCATCATCACATTTTAAAACAGTTACTTCTCCTGTCAGTTTTCAATTTTTGCAACAGAATCAGTAAGAGAATTATTTGTTAATGCATATGAGTGGTGTAATTGATACCACAGGTTCCTCTTGGGCTGGTTTTTCTATTTTAAAAATGTGTCTATCTATACAAGCTCAGATCAAAGATCTATAAGCTAACACCCTTCGTCCAACTACAGCAAGTAGAAGATATTTAAGACAGAATCTCTAAACAGTGGATAAGAGGGTGGATTTGTTTCACTGAATATGGCTCTTTGTGAGAGGAACTGAGCTAAATCATGAAATACAACTAATTTCTAACACACCCTCACTCCTGGGGGAGCTTATGAAAGGTATAATTAAATGAAGCTCTGTCTACCGTAAAATACAAAACCAAACCTTCTCAGAAACATATATCAATATATAGGATGACATAATTTTAAAAAATATGTCCACATATTAAACCACATTCAGAAATGTACATATCAAGTAAACCATCTAAAGAGGTAATTTATTCCAAATGCATAAAAGACTCGAACAAGAGTAGTGGCTGCTCTCTTGTCAAAGTGACCTTTACATTTTCTTTGAGTTGTTTTAACCTTCCTGCTAAAATTAGGGCTAACTCTTGAATTTGCAGGAAGTAAATAAAGTTAGGCTGGTTTTGTTTTATTTTTGCTTCTAAGGAGTAGCAAACCAGAGCAGTAAGTGACTAAACTAGAATGGAGGACTCCTTTAAGAGTCTGCTAGACAGGAAAATCAAGATACTTCATCTCTCCTGCATCTGTGAGGCATATATACCTATATATAAATACAT